>NW_019173287.1:610074-1021464 GCF_001773325.1 Penicillium arizonense | reverse complement strand
CCCCAACCTCTGCTTTTACATCCTCAAATCCCCGATCTGGATGAAAGTGAGTTTCTTTGATCCCCTCTGCTTGGCATATCTAACATGGCCTTCGAAGTAGTCGCTCTGGCTCGTCCACCCTTCGAGGGCGCAAAACATCGTTTCTCCATGGCGACGTTGATGTCGAACACCGAGCCTGTCGCCGTGTCCAACCTATCTGGAAACTCCATCACTAGAACTGAGCCTCTTTCTATATTTAAATCCCAAAAGCCCGACAGTCTGAGCTCCATTGCCAGCGCCGGTCTCCACGTGTCGCGATCGGGAGACCAACTACCTCCAATGACGAGCCCATCAGCAGTACCGGCGGATCGGCCGGAGCACGACAAGGAAGCTGAACGAAACAGCTCGCAGGTTGCCCGGGAGGCCTTAGGCGCAAGTGAAAAGTCGCCAGGCGCCCCAATCCACGAGCCCGCCGTCCATGCATCCCCGGAACAGATGCAGGTCGACTCACACGCGACCGAATCACCATCGGACCCATACGGATCAAACGATCACCACCACAATTCACTTATGCACTCTTCTACCGTCGCTAGTCCTGGTCCTATCGAAGAATCGACCTCGCAGGACGGAGATCGACGCCCGCGCGACGACTCCGAGATCGACCACGATGGCAAAGCATTCTCTTATCCGATGCCCACGGGCAATATTAATGACCCGCGGCGTGGATTGAGTCTCCCAAATGCAGGCTATAATAGAGGCAGCCCTCGCTCGCCGTCTGCGAAGAAACACCGCTGTCCTTACTGCTCCACAGAGTTTACCCGGCAACATAATCTCAAGAGCCACTTGCTCACGCATAGTCAGGAAAAGCCATTCGTGTGTCAAACCTGTCAGTCGCGTTTCCGGAGATTACACGACTTGAAGCGCCATACAAAACTGCACACTGGCGAGCGACCCCACATCTGTCCCAAATGCGGCCGTCGTTTCGCTCGGGGCGACGCGCTTGCTCGGCACAACAAAGGGCAGGGAGGATGCGCTGGTCGACGTGCGAGCATGGGCAGCTTTGCGGATGATGAATACGGCGATGGTGGCGCTGGTCCGGACGACATGGATGGGCTGATGTATACGGCTGAGCCGGAGCGTATGGACGAAGAAGACGAGCGACGCCTGATGCCGAGCATCCGAAAGCATGAGGCAGAGAACGTGGCTCCGTCTGATTCACTCCAGTCTCGTCAGTCAAACACCTACCCGCCCATCGCAGCTAGCCGCCCCAGCCATCTCTTCCCACCCCCGGCTAATCACGGTGGCTCAAGCGCGTCTACATCGACCTCGCAGGCTGGAAACTTGACTTTCCCACCCGCAGGTCACACTTCTGGCTCGACTATATTCACTGCAAACAACATTAGTGACAGCCCAAAGCCGCTGTCCCCGGGTGCTCTGTCATCGCAACATGATACTGCACCGCCACACCGCGCACACTCACCCGGTATGGGACAGTCCTTGCCACACCCGCAGTCCTCTTTCGGACGAGCGAGTCAATCATCAAACCACGCACCTACACTGGGTCTCCCCCTCCCGCAACCAGGAGTACCCCAGCTTCCTCCGCCGCCGGGGATGACCTCCCCCGATGGTCGATTTGGCTTGCAAGCGGCAGCCAAGCACACTCCTTCGCACAGCCACTCCAGCACTCACAGCATATCTGCTCTCAAGGGACCTGATGGGCTTGAAGTCAACTCAAGTGACGCCAACCAAGTCGATAAACTTTGGTCGTATGTCCGAGGAATGCACGAAGAACTGAACGCCTTGCGGACTGAAGTTTCTACCCTACGGGCACATATCGCCTCGTCCAATCTATCAGCACCCCCGGCCCCGGTCGAAGTGAACATGAACAATACCGGACCACGGTAATCTGTCTACGTGTGACTTGAATGTGTATGATATGGCTAGTCACCAGTGTGAACTGGCCGCTATTCACCCTCTCTTTCTCCACTTTGTTGATACGTTCCACCCATCTGGGTCTGAACCTGATGCCTTTATGATCACCATACCGACGGTTCCGGCTTTGGTGTTATACATTCCCTTCTCCCTTTTCCTTTTCCTTTTCCTTTATCATCTATCCCTTTTATCTATTGGAGCTATTGGAGTCTTATACTCTGGACGTCCTTCCGTTCTAGCCTACTTTTTTATATTCATTGGAGAGAGCTACACATTGTCTCCATTTCGTTTTTTTCCTCTTTTGAATGACCGAAGGAGTTTGGCGCCCCAAAATGGGCTGGTATCTCGACGGACTGGGGAATACTCCTCGTTGGACCACCAGGACACCAAGACACCTCGTGTCTTGGGCGACTCTCTCCAAAATGGAGTTGGTGATTGCATTGGAATACTGTGCATGGATTACGCTGTGTTTGGAGTCTTATATTTGTTGCGCTATTTCCCTCTTAAGTAGTGATAATATACCCTATATTTGAAGATCAAGTTTACAAGTAATTTTATCTCTCGCTTCAAGTTCTAGGTGAATCTATGAGACTCATATTGCCATTCGCACGTTAGTGTGGACCTCGGACAACTCCACCTTCACCTCCACACGGCCCGAAATTAAGCCGAGGCACCTCATCATTCATTAAGCTCGGATCCGCTCTGCATCCTATCTGCAGACAACAGAGTACCCTGTCCAATATCTCATTACTACACATACTCCCATATACAGCGTACCACATCCAATATCTAAACAATGTCTCCTTCCCTCCTCCAAGCATCCGCTGCATCCTTCGTTCTCCTCTCTATAGGACATACGGTACTAAACAACCTAACCCCCTTTCACAACCTTGATGTTGATTCCTTTATCAGGTCAATGGTAGGCAGTGGACCTCAGACCCCCGATTCAGGGCCATCGCAGGAACAAAGCCATGGGCTAGTGGGACTGTAGGATGGTATCAGGTATGTCCAAGATCCTTTCCTATGTCCACATGACATCATATACCAAACCATAAGAGATATCTAATTCTGATATTCTATGAACTATAACAGGGAAGTGCATTCTTCTTCTTAACTGGTATGTTTCCTTCCGTACACCCTTCCATCCTTCTATCGTCCAAACTCTAGTTA
The DNA here is from genome assembly GCF_001773325.1 of Penicillium arizonense. Lineage (NCBI taxonomy): Eukaryota > Fungi > Ascomycota > Eurotiomycetes > Eurotiales > Aspergillaceae > Penicillium > Penicillium arizonense. The sequence continues at coordinate 1,018,383 of NW_019173287.1, read as the reverse complement.
CCTTACCTCCGTGGTTTGATTATTGTCAATTCAACTCGAATAACTTACCTAACCATGAAACTTCATCTCTATAGGTCTACTGCACTACCAATGGTCTCGCGACCCAACAGCCCTCCAAGACCCAATTAACAAGGCTATTGCCGGTATCGTTAATGTACTGCTTTGGTCTAGTTCGGCTTGGTATGTTAAGCACGGTATTAAGGATAATGCTTTGGCTGTGGGGTTGTCTGCTGTTTTGCAGGCTTGGGGGGTTGTTCAGGCTATTCTGTGAGATATGTTTCCATATCTAGGTTTATGGGCATATGTCTGTGGGAGGTCTCCTACAGAGATATGTATAGTCATTTACTATTTTTCTACATTTTGTTGAATTTCATAGTTGCTGATTTCATTGTGTTCAAAGCTATCCAGCCTGGACTACGTAGTCAAGTGCCTGGATAAAGACAAGATTCATGGAACATAAGTCCGGCACAGATCTTCTTCATCCGATCCTCTTCCCTTCCTCAACGCTCCTCTTCATGTTCCTCCTGCCTCACATCCCTCACCCTCCTTCTCTTAACAACCCACCCAATAAACAACCCAACATCAGCAACAACTGCCTTAGGAATACCCCCAAGCATCCAACTCCGCTGCACCCACCCCGGAATCTTCCCCCCAGCATCCGAAGTCGTAGCCATAGTCCACCTAACCCGTCTCCCAGTCGAAGTAGAAGGCGTATTCAAAGGCGAAGGCGTAGTAACCCCCAGCTCACCTCCACCTTCAGCCACACCCTCGCCCTGGCCCAACATAGAAATAGATCTATCAGTAGGCAGAACAAGCAACTCTACCCGCTCAATACTAGCATAATGGGCAAAGATTGTTCGAGGCGGGATATTGCTAATGATTCGTGAATAGAGGCCATGGTATTGATAATCGACAAATGCGGGATTCGGCCCGCAATTGTCTATGGAGTAGGGGACTTGGATTGTTATGAAGCCCTCTGTTGGGTGGCGGGTGTTTGGCGTGTCGCGGTTTGGCGCGAGGAGGCTTTGCGTTGTTGCTGAAATTGTGAAGGATAGGAATGCCCGTGGATGGATTAGGCGGCCAGGGTTGAAGGTGTGAATTATTAGGAATACTGGGTGGGGTTGTTAGTTGGGTTTTGGTTTGGGGTTGGATAGATGTAGATGTGGGATGTTCAGTGGAATGGGGAGAGAGAGAGAGAGAGGAAGAGGGAAGGAGTAGGTAAATGGGTAGGGGAGTTGATCTGGTTAATCGATCGTGAATCAGTCAACGTACACTGGACGTCAAACTGCTTGTACCGCGTGTTCTTGATATCGATATCCTGATCCAGATGATCATCTTCCCCTTCCGCCCAATTGAGAAGCTGCACCACACGCGTCACACTAGGAGTATACTCCATCTCATGATAAGCATGGTCTTGATGCAGCCCATTCTGGAATTCTTGCCAGGTGGCAGATCCATTGCTGCGACTTGAGTCTTCATGTTCACTTTCGCGAGAGACCCAATATTCCTTTTGGGCATTAGGGTCGCTATGTAGGGGTGTTCGCCATCCCTGGCTCAGCTTGACTTTTGCATCTGATGGGGGAGACTTGCGAAGCTTCGATTGTGCTTTGAGGTCGGACGGGAGACTCTCCAGGATTTCATGTGCTTCTTCGAGAGTGGCACGGATGTGTTCCTGTAATGGGCGGCTGGGGCCTCTTGTTTCTAGATCTGGGTGGTGGGGGAGGCTGGTGATTGGGTGGGGTTGTATTTGGATTATTGGCATGATGAACTGTTTGATGGTTTGATTCTGAAAGGAGTATGTATTGGTGATGATGTTGGAGGTGGCTTGCAAAAGTGGAGTGATCGGCAATGCTTGTGGATTTTATATTTCACTGTAGCAAGCAGATCACGTTGTCTAGCGCGTTGGAACGCGTCCTAAAAACCATTCGAACGTGACTTGTTACGGAATGCAAAAAACCATAGTATCACGTGGATAAGCAGTATGTGGTATTTATAAAGCTCAATACTATAAAGAACGGATCCCAGGTCCTACGCTACCAGTCTCAAAGATCTCTGCTAGTCCCGCGCCAAGAGCTTCTTCCAGCGCCCAGCGGAAGCGCATGCCATATAGCTCCTTCCACTTCTTCGTTTTACCGGGAAGAATGCCAGCAAACTCACCGCGAGCTCGCTTGGCAAGATGAAAGCTCTTTTCAGTCTCGACAGCTCCATCCCACCTGTCTTTCAACAGGCCTAGAGGGACTTCGCCAGAAGCAGACCTCCGCAGTAAAGCTAGCAGGTGTGCGCGACCAGATCCTAGTAGGCGAAGATATGTCCCGGTATTAGGAAGAGATAGGAAAAGGGTTGCAGCACGCGCCTGAGCATCTGACTGCACAGGGCGCTCAGTCTTGGACTGAGTATATTCTTTCCGACTGGCTGATGAAGCTGCCGAAGTAGGCAAATTGGGAAGAGAGGCAACGCTCAACGACCCTTGTGTGAATGATGATGATGAGACTATGAAGCCAGCACGAAGCAATGCCCTATATTCATCAGTCGTAAAGACCCCCTGCGATATCGCCGAGGAGGTCCCCATGCGTTTTAAAATATCAAGGAACTTCTCTATAAAGGTGTTAATTGTCGTCTCTTCGAACCATCATAATACTGAATACTGACCCTTGGTTGGGGCGTCTAATAGAGCGCTTCCCTGTACCAGCTTCTCCCAGTCCTCTGCCAACACCAGGCAATCACCCAGTCCTGCCGCGTCATTACCTCGACCAGGAATAATGAGTCGCCGAACCTGGCCCGTCTGAACTAATTCGACGATCTCCCTTTCCACCTGCGTTGGTGCATCCAGAAGAGTATGAACGTGGGCTACCGAGGCGAGCGGCGGCAATGATCGGCGTAAGTTGAGGACTTCTGCGATCCGAGTGCTATTCATGCCCGCTCGCTGGGGGAGCTCCTCAAATATACCATCGCGGATATATTGAATAGCTTCTAGCACATTCTGCACCGGTGCAGTCTGCGAAATGTAATGCGACCCACCTAAATCTGGAAGCGGATCATCCAAACTCAGATCGGCAGTCGCAGTCGACTTCAAGCTGCTGGCCCCAGATGGAGGCTTGCGGCGTGCATGAGCGGCAAAAGGTGAGGCGCGAGGTCTGGGGGCAGAGGACTTTCGTTTTTTGACGCCAGATACCGGGGCAGAAGTGAGGCGCAAGGTCATGGCAGGGATGAACGACTCAGGTTCTGGATTGATTGGAAGATATTACCTCATGTCAGGTGACTGCTTACGAGTTTCCGCCAATCACGGGCCAGCGGCCATACTTCGGTAATGGTAATACCGTACGGGAATACCCGGCAGCGCATCAAGTGGGGGAACTTGGTATTAGTCCGTAAGCTGTGGTAATACTCTCATCACAGCTCTGTTGGGATCTTCCTTGGTTCTGCAACTATTCAGAAGAATCCAGTGTTTTCGTGATATCAACAGATTTGCCGTCTTGTGTTTGCTGCAAGGTCTGGGGAAACTTGGTTGTTCAAGCCCACTGCGCTTTCACATGACGTAGCCATGAGAGAACACATCGTGTAACTCTTTTTTTTTTTCCCTCCCCCTCTACCCCAATTGCTAGACTCCTAAGCTGCCATTCGTTATTCGCTTCGCATTTGCTTTCTCTATTCTTATTACCTCAAAGCTCATTCTCTGGTGTTTCAACCTCAACCCTTCTGTCCGGCCGGGCTCGAGTCGATCACCATGACCGTCTTCATTGCGTCCCTGTATGTGGCCCTCTGCTAGTCCGTGTCTCATTACTGACTTGTGCATATGCTAGCTTCCTGCCTTACACGGTTAACTTCCATGTCAATAATGAGCGCAGCCGATCTCCCCCAATCGGCCCTCCATCCGCGACCCCCACCGTCGATGGAATCAGTGCCATCCCCAGTGCCGCCGCAAGCTTGTTCGAGAAGAACAATCCAACAAAAACACCTGGAATGACCCCTGGTGCCACCACGGATCATGAGCGCATCTTCGCTTCCAGTGTAGCTCAGGCGGAGCAAGACAAGAGCGGGTATCCGTTTCCTTCGGCTACTGAGCATGAGAACCGGCTTCTTACAGAGAGCGAGGGTCATTCACCAGCATGGGGAGCTACCACTTCCCTAATCCAGCCAAAGGCAAAGCCGCTGGTTTCCCCCTCACCTTCTATCCTTAAACACCAGGATCCCCCTCTCGCCAAGGAACCAGTCTCATCGCGCGCTCCCGATACCCAGGCCGCCCCTCCATCGGGACAGAGATGGACTCACTTTGCGAACCGAAAAGTGTCATTTTCCAAGGCCGAGTGGACAATCGAACCTGCTGAGCAGGGAAATGGTGGTTTGCGAAATGCCGTGCGATCTGCGACGGATGCTGGGTTCTTGGATCAGATGATGTGGGTAGGCACTTTGGGGATGCCGACTGATGCCTTGGCAAAGTACACCTGGCAAGATATTGCAGAGAAACTGGAGGATGAGTACGGGTCGTTGACTGTTTGTGTGAGCGACGGTGACTTTGACGGTCATTACACACATTTCTGCAAGACCATTCTTTGGCCAGTATTCCACTATCAGATTCCGGATAACCCAAAGAGCAAGGCCTATGAAGATCACTCTTGGGTCTATTACGTCAAGCTTAACCAGGCATTTGCGGAGCGCATTGCGAAGGACTGGAAGCGTGGCGATTCAATTTGGGTTCAGGATTATCACCTGTTACTGGTTCCAGCTATGCTTCGCAAGCTGTTGCCAGATGCGCAAATCGGGTTCTTCTTACATATTGCTTTCCCGTCATCGGAAGTTTTCAAGTGTTTGGCTCCTCGAAAGGAACTCCTCGAGGGTATTCTGGGTGCCAATCTTATTGGCTTCCAGACAGATGAATATTGCCGACACTTCTTGCAAACCTGCAGTCGGATCCTTTGCGTGGAAGCGACGCCTGAAGGTATCCAGTTGGAAGACCGGTTTGTCAACGTGGGTACGTTCCCTATCGGCATTGATCCGACTTCTTGGGACACGCGCCGTCAATCGACAGACGTGGAACGCTGGGTCGATACAATCTCGGAACGCTATCAAGGAAAGCGTCTCATCGTTTCGCGCGACAAAATAGATTCTGTCCGAGGCATTCGCCAAAAGCTTCTTAGCTATGAGCTTTTCCTGAACACATACCCAGAATGGGCTGATAAAGTGGTCTTGATTCAAGTCGCAACTAGCACTACGGATCAGCCTGATCTGGAGGCGACTCTCTCTGATATTGCTATGCGGATCAATTCCATGCACTCGACTCTTGCCCACCAACCCCTTGTTTTCCTTAAACAAGATCTGGCTTTCCCACAATACCTTGCACTAATCACTGTGGCGGATGCTTTAATGATTACCAGTTTGCGCGAGGGCATGAACTTAACTAGTCACGAATTTGTCTATTGCCAGGACGGCCGGTACGGTGACAAGGCATATGGTTCATTGATTCTGAGCGAGTTCACTGGAAGTGCATCTGTCTTTGAAAATCATGCTCTTTTAGTCAACCCTTGGGATTACCGTCAGTGCTCCGAAGCAATTCACACGGCCTTGACTCGTGATGAGAAAGAACGGAAGCAGGTCTGGGAGGAAATGTTCCGTGCAGTCTTACAAAACTCCACTGTCAACTGGGTTAAATCGTTCAATGAAACTCTTGCGCGGGTCTGGAACGAGCAGTCGTCACGAGAAATTATGGCTGTCCCACGGCTGTCTGTATCTCGACTCACCGAACAGTATCGCCAGTCGAAACGACGACTTATGATCGTTGACTACGAAGGCACACTAGCCTCGTGGGGATCCCCGCGGAGCATCATTTTGACCACCCCGCAGCGTGCAATCACTACTCTGACCGAGTTGACCGATGACCCCGCGAACGTGGTCTACGTCATGAGTTCTCGCATGCCCGAGGAGATGGAACGTCTGTTCCGACAGGTCAACAACCTGGGCCTCATCGCCGAGAACGGATGCTTTGTGCGCGAACCACAATCTGATGTGTGGACTCATCTCGCGGATAAGCTACACGTCAAAGCATGGAAGGAATCAGTGTCCAACATTCTGGCTTACTTCCAGGCTCGGGTGGAAGGCAGCTGGATCGAGGAGCGCCACTGCTCGCTGGTCTTCCATCACGGATCCGCAGAAGACCGTCACATTGCTGCCCGCCTTGCTGCTGAGTGTGCAGGAAACATCAATGATGCGTGCGCTAACCAAGGCGTGCATGCCATTCCCGTCGAGGGTGCTTTGATTGTGGAAACCACGCATACTAACAAGGCATCTGCGGCGGCGCTGGTTTGGAAGTGGTTCCTTGAACACGACGAGAAATCTAAAGAAGGCGTAAAGCCTGATTTCTTGCTTGTTATCGGCGACAATCGTGAGGACGAGCCTGTTTTCCGGTGGGCCAACAAACTGCAACGCTCCAAGGCTGTCGAATACGCCATGACTGTCACCTTGGGCTCGCGCAGCACCGAGGCGAAGGCGACCCTGACTCAGGGTGTGACCGGTAGGTTTTCACTAGTATTCTCTATTGTTACAGTTATCTAATTATTTCTAGGTGTCCTTTCTTGTCTGCAACGATTGGCTGCACAGGGCCCGGGGGATGGAGCACCACTGCCACTGCGACAGTGATGTGACAAGTTACTTGATGACTCGCCCTGGTTTTGAGGATGTTAAGACGCGAAGATGAATACATGGAGATATCCAAAAGGACCGGAGTTTTATTTTTATCTTTTGGAACATGAAATGCTGGCATCCCTCTCCATTCGGTACTTTATTTTTTTCTACCGTGCTATATATAATTGGAGGCTTTACGTACATTTATCTGTTGTATTCTGTAGTTGGGAATCATTTTCTTTAATCCCATCGTATTGATCCTACTAAAATATTATATGGGACCATACAAAACACTTCGGTTTAAAAAGGTGCAATGGCTAGGGCGGCTAGCTATTCTGTGATGGTCAACCACGTCTGTTTGAGCTGCTACGTCCAGACCGCCCATAAGCTATGTCCAGTAGCTACCTAGATGCTTATTTCAATGTAATGTAACAATTACTATTCCCAAGACAAAGAGCTTTCGCCTCGATATTCCAAGTCACTGAGTCCCTCGATACAAAGAGCCTCGGGGAGGAAAGTGTAAGAAACAAAGGTATTATCCTCTCCTTTCATGTCTTTGTCAAAATAAGCAGGTTACAAAAAGAACAAAGATCCTATTATGCTCATTGAGCCATAATATTCGATCAAGAATTTCGAGGTATTGCTCGGGTATAAAAAGGAGAAGTCCACGCCAAATGAACATCACCATCACACAAACAAACATCCTCTCAGAACATCGAACACAAACCCAAAACCAGCCTACTTCTAAAGCATCGCAGCAATGACCAAAATGGTGAACTGCCCGGTTACCCCTCCCCGTCACAGTGTGACTCCGCGATGCATTACAAAGGGACATGTAGTTGAGTGTGAGAAGCACCCACAAACTTACTACAGGCCCGGTAATTCATGCCTCAAGTGCCAACACCAGGCAAACCATCCAGAAAATAAGGACCAAGATGACAAGAAGGAAGGGAAGAAGTAGGGAGAAGAACTCGGTTTCTTCGAATCTACTTCGTCTTTGCTTTCAATCGAGTCTCCTCCATTTTGCCTTAGGTCTTGATGTATATGGTAACTTACAGCACTTATCATGTTCAACTTTGAAGTTTAGCTTTGCTTGATTATTGCCATAGGCCAGATAAATCAAAAAAAAAAAAAAGAAAAAAAAAAAAGTAAGTTATAGCGCTTACCATGCTCGCCTTTAGACTATAGATTGTTTTTCCTTACTACCAGACCAATTTTTGAAATTTTTTGAAAATCCAATTATATGTGCATTTAGTTATTCCTCGTAGATTCTAAGCAATTCCCGACTGCTTATAAGATAAGTTATCTAGGTCCTGAAACCACTTCGTAATTCGTAGTTGACTTAGTGGCCTAGCAAACCTCCGCCTAATGTAGACCCCTACTGCCTAAGTATAGAATGATGACAGAGGGTAATAGGAGGTTTACACATGAAGTATATGCGGTAGGCTAACTTGAATGCCGCTGTAGCAAAGTAGACTTTGGGCCTGCTAGAAAGTTTACACTCCACTCGAGACCTAAGGCCGCAATTTGGATATAAACAAGGGAATGAAAAGCTCCATTTTTCACTTCATCCATGTTACATAGTTTTAGCACTAGAATCATCACCCTTTCTACCATTTTCTTTTGGAACGCTTTATAGGGCTCTTTCTAGTGCTCTTTATATTGCTCTTTAAGATCTACTTTAGAGGGCTAAGGTAGTGCTAAAACCAATATCATTATAGCAGCTAAGAAAAGGATGTATGTAGAGACTCCAAGAACATTGATTATTTAGTCCACTATAGAACCAAGCAGAATAGCGCCATGATGCACTTCGCCTCCAGCTTTATAACAAATTAACAGATCGCAAACATAATTCAATACAAAAAAGAAACCATATTATTAAGTTCAAGGTGGTGATGGAGCAATTCTAACTTCAGTGGCGCCAGTCAACACTCTCATGTCAATTGAAGATATCGAACATATAAGTAACAGCCAGTGTGTCGACTCTTTCGTCCGCACTCCTGAGCATTGCAAAAACTTCACCATGTCTTACACCCAGGCTCCATACTCGCCTGGTGCTAGTTTATCGATCTCACGGTTACAAAGGCAAGTTAACTTATGTTCCCAAATGAAGATTGTCCTATAACCATCTCGTGCGGTTGAGCCTTCGGCGCCCCCCGCTGTCAATATGTTTCTTGAAAATATTCCATGAAGATATTCTTCTTGATCAAGTTCCTGTCGCGATCGAGGAGGGACATTCCCGTGCGGGGGATAATGAACCGAAATGTATCGTAGATTCTATCATTGGGCGTGGCGGCTTTTGCCCAGCCCTTGACATCCACGACCAATTCTCTGGCTAGTGGCAGAGACACGTCATACATTTTGTGCTAGCCGGGGAGAAGCTTGGCTAGGTCAAGTTTGGATGCCCTTTAAATACCACCGCTAAGCAGGTTCCCGGACAACACGCTTTAAAGGAACCTAGGCAAGATATTGAACTAAATTTCCTGTTAGTGTAGAACTCGGAGCACCAGTAACCACCCACCTCCATCATATGCTCAGCATAGAAGCTAGTTTTTATCAGCACTCTTGATAAATTGGATAACAGTGGCGGAGCAAACATCCTTTTTCGTGCTTTACGTGGATAACTAATCAGCCAATTCCTTTTTTCGAACGTTCACACTTAAATGTGGCAGGGAAAACCGGGCCCACTTATCAAAAGCCTAGACTCTACAACCAAGATTTACAGGCTTCAGTCTACGGGAACGCGATGGAGCAGAGGGAAAACAACCTACTTGCAGGGTTAAACTTGAATTCGGACATCTTGTCAAATATGCAAGGTGTGGATGGAAGGGAGCAGAACCCGAAGCCTGAGACCCGTCATTATGATGCTTACCATTGAATCTTTTCTGATTGGAACATCATCCCAGCCAAAAGACCCGGTTGCCATCTCTTGCATTACTACCATACATATATTTATATTACGTCAGTATGATCTTGCCCTAGAACGAGCAATGAGAATTAGGGACCGTATTCACTTCTGGTATAAAAAGAGCATATTTCCGCCTGTCAAACTTGTTGTCAAGAATCTCCTATTCCAATGCTATAATGACTTTCGTTCTCCGTCCGTCAAAAACCACTCTATTCAGCAACATCGTGTTACGTGTTCAGAGACGTGGAGTTGCAACTTCACCTATCGCCATGGCACCCGGCATTAGCGACACAATCAAAAAGGATCACCGGGAAATTGAATCCTATTTTAACAAGATCATTACCTCCACAGACAAGGATGAGCAGACACGCTTCCAGAATCAGTTCACCTGGGAACTAGCTCGACACTCTATTGGAGAAGAGCTCGTTGTTTATCCTCTTTTCGAGAAGCTTCTCCCCGGTGGCATCGAAATGGCTAACAAGGACCGTAACGAGCATTTGACAGTGAGTTGAGCTTTATCTACTATCTCCAGCTACTGTACTAACGTTATGGGTCTAGGTTAAAAAGCAACTAAAGGCGTTCCAGAATATGGGAGCTTCGGATACGCAGTTTATTCCTACTATTAAGGAGCTTATGGATAATCTTTCCGAGCACATCAAAGAGGAGGAGACGCACGATTTGCCTAAGCTAGAAGAGGCCTTATCGCAAGAGGAGAGTGAGGCCTATGCTAAGAGCTTTGGCCGAACGAAGATGTTCGTCCCTTCGCGTTCTCACCCTAGTGCACCGGATAAGCCACCATATGAGACAGCTGTGGGGCTTCTAACGGCGCCAATTGATCATCTCGCCGACCTGTTCCGTAAGTGGCCTGATACCGCGGGGATGCCCAATCCATCTACCAAGTAAATTTACGCTAGTATGAGCCTTACCAGCTGTATGTATTCTACTTGAATCGAGCTTCGGAATTTGTTTACTAGGAATAATTATAATTGATTTTTATTGTCGTATATTTCATACGTGAACCAAAGTTAATTTAGAATGAGTTAACCGTTAATGTTATCAAAACATACAATCTCACAATTGTGGACGTTGAAACATGTATTGGAGTTATGATAACGTTATTGTGCTTTGGCATTCTTGACTATTCATTAACCAAGAGAGGGAAGCCTGCTCTAAAAGATGCATGTAAAATTTCCACATCGAAAATCGCTTTTCTAATTTTTAAGAACCTCTTCGGCTGCCTTGCTTCGGAGTAGATCTCTATCAATGGGGTCTAGGAAGCGAGGAGATAGAGTTACCAATGTAGCCCCACGGAGGGTTGCAGTTTTTGAGAGACTCGTTGAAGAGATAAAAGTCTCCTATAACAAATAAAAGACAAAGACACTCCGTCTTAGGTAGTGATAATGCTTAAGGCATGCCCAAATTAGCTCTTTTCCATTCTATGTAGCGTTCTTGTCCTGAAGTTCCTCTGCTAAGGAGTCGGTCAAACTCATCTTGCGCCCTTGCCTGACCAGGCCACAGCTTCAATCTGTAGGGCCACTTATCAATGATAGTATGCTTTTCCTTCATTGTCGCACCGAAGTGCTCAGCAGCCTCACGGAACTTGTAATTTAGCAAGTACCTAGTATGGGGTTAGTCTCAAAACATGTTCCCTATATTGACCTTATACTCACCTGTCTAAGATGTGGTTATACGTCGTAACAAGATCTAGGCCAAGACTAAATTTTACGAGGACGGGATCGTAAGGGGAACTTGGCTTTCTTTTGGAGGAAGATATTTGAGCAATTTCTTTGTTGTTTGACTATTGGGAGTCATGTCATGTATTTGATCTTGCACGGTTGAGACCTCGGCAACAGCGTTCATGAATAGAGTTATTAGGGTCGCATATGGGTTTTCGGTAGGAGGTTGAAGTAGGGGAATCATCCATGCTAGCGTGCGGTATATTCCCACGTACCCGGCATCTGAGATGTTTGACACCTGTACATTGACATCAGTGCTTTATATTCCTATATAGAATGGAATTTCTTGATGGTACGTCCTTTCTTCTTATTCAGATTGATGCAAGCATACTGACCTCGACTCTGTTAAAGGTATCACTGGCAAGATGTTCATCGAGGGACATGACATCAAGCTGAAACATTTTGAAAGAAATCGTCGAGCCTGATAGTCGATCAAGAAAAGACCGAAGCAGCCCGCGAATATAGTAAAAAAGCTTGCCGTAAATGTCAGCAGTTGCAAAGCCACTAGAAGTATTTGCGACGTCCTCTGAAGGCCATCGCTCCAGAGGGTCTGCACTGTCTTTCATTGGCCAAGTATCAGTTTGGAAAAACGTCCTATATTCTGTAAGCTTAAGCTAGTGCTGTAGTTAGGTTTGACCCACGGGTTTGGCTCGCAGAACTCAGATCGCGGGTATCCAAATGGAAGCAGGAGCCCGTCCTGTCGAAACTTGTTGAAAGCTATTCTCTCGAGAGCCTGCAGGCGATACATATGCCGATCACGATAGTCTATCCGTGACTCAGCGAGGGTAATTTCTGCGCGGATATCATGCGCTCGTTTCGTTGTCAAGGCAGCTGGCTTGTGGAAGAAAGACAAAAGGCTGTCCCATGATGATTTCTCAAGTACAACTCTGAGAGAGCGCTGCCCAAATTTCCAAGTTTTTCCTAGGAGCTTTCCGGATGTCTTGTCTTTGATCTTTTTGCAAACATCTTCAATAAGAGGACGAATGCGGCCCTGAAAAATTTCGATATCTGACTGACGTACAAGAGCTGAGTACCAGACGTGAATGATACAGTCGACTGCCTCATCAACTTCCTCGAGGGTTAGAGCGATAAGAAGCATAATAATATTTCGAGCCACGATGTCCAAATCCCTGTCGTTCATGGTGATCTCTATGGAGTGACTATAGCTACTCGGAAGTCGGACGATGGTCATGATAATATTTCGAAGATCTCCTGATGCTGTTGGAAACTGATGTCAGTTTTGGGCAAGCATGAAGCTGGAGAAGCAAATGTATTCAGGTAAGCTGGGCACACACCTGCAAATAAGATGTGCAGGTCTCTGGCATAGCTTTTTTGCCTTCATTCGATTCGAGTTGAAGAACGTCATATGCAGGGATGTTACCCCAGAGGTACTTCGTCGCCCCGAAATGTTTTCCAATATCATCTCCAGTAAATGCAGGCTTACGGCTCTCTAGAGCCCAGGCAGGCTGCCATGTTTCTTTTCCCAGTGGCGACTTGCATTCGGACTTGTGATGGGACCAGTGAGATCTTTGACATGCTGCACTGCAGTACTTGTAACGAAATTACTTATTAGAAGAGACCTAAGTTAATGTAGAAGAAAGCAAGCGTGCTGGGACCTAGAACTCACAAGGACAAGACGACAATTTTTACACGCGGATTTGCCTGTTTTCTGGCAATCAGTATGCTCAGGGTCCCAGTTGGCGCAGACGAACGATGGAGCTGCCATCTTGCATCGGATGCCGTTAATCTTGAATGAGAAAGCCTAATATGATCCAGTCGATATATACGAGCTATGTGTTATGTGAGAGACGAGAAAAGGTAAAAGGAGGATGAATTTGTGCCTTTGAAGGAAAGCATTTATCTACAATATCTAGACAGCAAACAACTACGTATACAACTATGGCTCTTGCCTATTTAAGTACCCTGTCCGGCATCCGCATGAGTCATGTCAAAATGATTTGCTGTGGACCCCTGTCACTATGACAAGAACCGCCTGCGAACACATGGTACATGTCCACCCTCATGCATGAATGCCCAAATTGTGATTTGGGCCAAGGGAGCATCAATCTCATACTACGGTTACGGTACAAGTAGGTTTAGCCTCGAGAGGGATAATATGGCTTTTCAAATGGATTGTCCCCTTGGCGACTGTCTGTATTACACAATTATTTCTCAAAAGCCGGCTGGTGCTGATCATGAATACCAATATGCCAAGTAAATCTCCACATCTAGAAGTATTTCCTCCTAGCTCTGGCAGCAGTAGCCTAATGTTTTTCTAAGTCCCAGCCAGTATGGTGCCTGGGTAGAAGTGGCAGAGTTGATTTGTATTTGTAACGACTGTTTTGGTCGCGTCCATACATAGAGTAATAATTCTGAAGAAATAGCGTAGCTAGTCACCGTGATGAATATCTCTTCAGTTTGAATAATACGATGCAATTTCTTATGTCTTGCCACATAAAGGTAAAGTCCACCTCATGACAAAGTCTAGACAAATATAAGGGGGCGGCAAATTGTAGAAGGGGCAGCAAAAAAACAACGAGGTTTTCACGCACTCATTAAGTAGCCTGTCAATAGTATCTGCCCGATACGGTCACTTGAAGCGATCTTCGTTAGGAGCTAAGAACTGTGACAGGTATACGGTGCTCGGCAATTTCACATAGTCCATTCACGATAGTCGGCAGAAGGGTTCGTAGGAACTATAGAACTATAGCAAGGGACCGTGATCCATCCGAGAATCCCTTTCTAGTGCTCGTGCAGCGATCCTCACGTATAGTACACAAATAGCGGGGGTTTTTATGCTAACAGACCATTTCGGAAACTTCATCCTCTTAGAGTGAAGGTTCGGTCCGTTGAGGATATTTATTTCCATCCAATCATAGAAGAGGGGTGAGGTACAAAGAAGAAGGGATTGGTAGATCTATTGTGTGGCTGCAGACGATCAGCGGGTACTATTGGCGATAGTCACAAGCTGACCTATACTCCACTCCGACTAACAATGAAGATCAAGAGATCTAAGCCGATATGAGACAGCCAGACAGACTATAAAAAGGCCATGTTCTTCGAGAAATACGCTGCAGCCTTACTCATTAACGCTCATTGACACTCATTTTCTTTCTTTTCATTCATTCATTCATATCTTCCTTGCCATGCGGCTCAACGGCATCTTGGCCGTATTGGGCATAGCGGTAACCACATCTGCCATCGGCCTTCACAAGGCGGTGGACGGCCTACTGCAAGTCACTCCTTCCTTTTCTGGCAATGATGTAGCATTGCATCCCGGGTTAGACCCCAAACATGACTCCCATAACCTGGAGCATCTCGTTGCAGGCCTTGATAAGGTCCTGTACTATAGCCAAGAAGGGCATCGTCGTAAGTTTGATGAGTCTGAACTTCCTTCCGATTATTAACACTTTCTAGCGGCTCTCCATGGCGCAAAGCATGCCTCCCTCGAGGCGAAATTTGTGCGCAACACTGTCATCTTAGATCAATCCGATTATGTTAAGAGTGTCAACTGTGATGACAATGACATGCAAATCTGCTTCAACAACCCAATTGCAATGGCTACTATTGAGGCTTCATGGTTAGTCCAGGATGGGATTAATCTGGTAACTTACCATGCAGGTTGCGGAGATGAGAGCTCGGGAAAGCGTAGTTTTTTCCATGCTTCTCAGCCTTTGATCAACCTGGTGGACATGTGCGTTGTGGTTTCTGTCACTCCTATCCAGGAGTCGGACGCCCTGGACTCGGGTATCATGACCTGGGGCACATACAACGATCCAAGCAAGAGAAAGAGATCGCCTACCAAGGGCCATGTCCGCGTCACCAAGCCAACCCAGCCTTACAACGGAGGCAGGCCAGAATCTCCAGCAGCGCGCAATGTGACTGATCAATATGCTAGCAACGCCACTATGGATATCACATTGAACCCTTGGGCAATGGAGAACTTCTTCAACAACACTGATCTGGATACTACGCATATGGGGGAGAAGATCGACACCATGGATTTCATGGACATGGATGATCCTGAAGTCCCCGAGGCACACACAAACACGACTCGGCGGTCCTCTACACGTCGCCGATCTGAGCGAACCAAGCGAACTAGGACCGAGATCTCAAAACGCGCTTCATCTGAGCTCTCTCGGCGAGACATTTTCACTGACCTGTGGAATGGACTCAGAGATCTAGGTCGGGTAGGTGTCTTCCCATCTGAAGAGACATTTTGGAACGCAGGCTAATGGGTTTATGTTCTGTTTCAAAAGCGAATTGGGGACTTCTTCAGAAGTGCAGCCGACCTCATTAAAAAGGTCGGCGACCAGATTATTGAGCTCGCAGTTATCACCGCGAAGCTGGTGTTGGTGCCGTTTGGTGTCCCATTCGACCACACATATCACAACGACATCAAGATCCACCAATATCTCAAGAGCGAAATTGGGAACCGGCCACCAGAAATTTTCGGTATGAAAGATGGTTACACCCTCGCCACTTCTGGTAACTACAACAATCCTGGAGCGTTCCACTGGACAGTACAATGCGCTAAATGTGGTGTTCACGTCAATATCGACATTGACGGCCGGTTGGCATTCAGCATCAAAGATGGTATCACCGAAGGCAGTATCTCTTTCGTCAACAACGATGCTCTGACCCTAGATGCTCAGTTCGGAATCAGCGCCGATGGCACAGTGAGCAAATCCAAGGATAAGACGAAAACTATTAAGCCAAAGAAGAGTAAGGATCTGAAAAGTATCCCCTTTGGTGGATTGATCATTCCGGGCATCCTCACCCTTGGCCCTCAGGTGACCTTCGGTGTAGCGGTCAGCCTTGAGACTGAGGGCAAGGTTGAACTGCTTGTCGGGGGCAGTGTGTCGATCGGAGCAGGACACGCCATTGCCAGCCTGAAAGGCACAAATGAAATCAAGGGCTTTATGCCAAAATTCGACCCCGTCTTCCGTGCAAAGGGTGAATTTTCCCTTACTGGTGATATTGGGTTGCCTGTGGCGCTTGAAGTTGGGCTCACTGTTCTTGATGGGAAATTCAAGGAAACGGTTGGGCTGGTTAACACTCCTTCCGTCTATGTCAAGGCCGTTGCAAACTTGGACCTCCAGGCACGTAGTGAGAGCACCTGTAAGAATGGTGTTCAATTGAAGGTTGGCGCGAAGAACCGCATCCACGTTGCTGGATTCGACGTTTTCGAATACGAGCTCGTCAATATCCCACTTTTCGAAAAGGACCTTGGCTGCGTCAAGTAAGTTATTCTATTCACAACATCCCGCAAATTCATCCATCTAACCCTCTTGATAGTGCGGATGGGTTCAACGTTGAAGCTGAGAAGCAAGCAGACGGGATCATCAAAACCGTCACTGCCGAGACTGGAGACTCGGGAGCAGGGAAACCTTACATTGCCGACGCCACTCGAGAATACAAAAAGGTTGAGGGCACTCAAGGCTTCAAGATTCTCATGGCCGCTGACTCTGGCACTATCATGGTTTCTGGAACTAACGGGGGTCTCTTCCTCGTTGAAAAGGACAAAGGATACGATGTCAGCGCACCGTGGGGCACTCTCGATACCAAAGCCAACCCACTGACACTGGATGTCTTTGGACGTGTTCTGGCATACAAACTTCTCAAGGCTTCGGATAAGAAAGACCGCTTGGGTACGAATGCTCCCATTGTGGCTGACCTGATGGTCTCAGAGCCACAAAGTGTTCCTGTGGGGTACCGATCTACGTAAGTCATCCAATCCATTGACTTAGATATGTAAAAGCAAATAAGTTAGGCTGACACTTCACAAATCAGGGCGATGAAACAGCTGGAATCCTCCAAATCTCAGAAGAGATATGGTATACCCATGGTATACCAAAACTTTTTGGGTAATTTCGTCAAACCCATGTACTACCCCACTGCTTGCAAAACCCCATTTGGAACAATGCTTATTGCGACTCGCGAAATTATCACTAAGGAAGGGAAGGTCCAGTCAGTATGGGCCCCCAACAGAGATTTCACAGTTCAGATGGACCGTGAGCTCTTGTTCCATTTCGGTGTTTACCGGAAGGAGTGCAGAACAGTTCAGTTAATTGCTAGTAGCTAGATTTGGGCATTGATCACTGTTATGTCATATATATTAATATAAATTGGAAGCCCTAAGTTGCGTGTTTCAGGTTAACGCGGGGCCGATGTAATGATGACTGATCCTCGGTCTGGGGAAAACCGAGCCGAGGTTCGATATCTATGGGGAACTTTATAGCTTACTTCACTGCTTTATTCTTCTTTCTTCACATACACCCTTTTTATTAGACATTAGACCCTCACCATGTCTACCCTCAACCGATCATTCGAAGAAGCCATTCAGGTAACCCCACAAGGCTCAAATAAATACAGCGCCAACCTCCGCCCAGAATGGTGCATAGGAACCGGTAAACCAACCTTCCAATCCCACTCCCACACCTCAGAAAATAAATACTAACAACAAGTCACAGTCCCCCACGGCGGCTACACAACAGCAGTAATCTACACCCTAGCAAAAACCCACTTCACCCACGCCCACCCAACCCAATACAAAACACCCGCTTCGCCGATCTCCCTCCAACTCTCCTTCCTCCGTCGCACAGCAGCAGGGCCCGCAACCTTCGAAGTAGAAGATGTAAAGCTAGGCGCGCGCACAAGCACAATCCACATCAAACTACTCCAAGAATCCGACAAGAATCCAGGGAAAATGGAAATCATGGTGGCAGGCTATATAACCGTCAGCCCGCCAGACGCCGAAGTCGGAATTAGCGCTGTGACAGGCTGGAAGCCGTACCCCTTGCCGCCGGCTGGATCACGCGCTGATGGGTCCGTTGATCTTCCTCTGTTGGGGCGTACCGGGCGGGATGGAAGCTGGATGAAGCTCAACCCGCCTTTCGCGGAATTCCGTAAAGCAGCTGCGCAGATCGAATTGTTCGGGCCTGCTGAGAAGAGGGCGGGCATGGGCATTGATCAGTGGGCTAGGTTCCGGCCTGGGGGTGATGTGAATGGGCGCTGGACTGATGCTGCTGTTGCGTATCTTGTTGATATGTTTCCTATGGCGCTTGATGGGTTTGATCATATGTCTGCTGAGGCTGTTGCAAGGGAGAAGGGGGGTCAGGTTGAGGAGACGAAGGCTAAGTTTTGGTATCCCACTGTTACGCTGAATGTGGATATGAAGAAACATCTTCCTGCTGGGGGCGTGGAGTGGCTTTATAGTCGGGTTGTTACTAAGGTTGTTAGGGATGGTAGGACGGACTTGGAGGTTACTGTTCTTGATGCTGATGGGGAGGTTATTGCATTGAGTACGCAGGTTGGGTTGGTTGTTAGTGCTAGTCGGAATGTTGGGACGAGGAAGATCCAGAAGTTGTAGATATGTTCTATGTTGGATTGGGATGGATATACATGATCTTGTGAATACAATGTAGTAGATATGTCATTTTTAAAGAAAGCTTGTATGTACTCTAGCATATATTGTATGTTTTATGTAAGGTTGGCTGCAGTATCGTCGCTCATAACTTATACGTATATACATCGGCGAGATCCAGTCCCAAATCCCCCATCCTTCACAACTTCAAATCGGACGCCACAACCCAAAAGGCCATGGCATCAGCCTTGACGAGTTTTCGTTTCGCCCACTCTAAATGACCACCCGCACCCTCCTCATCCTCCTGCAACGCCTGCGCCCGCACCCAGAACTTCTTTCCAACCCGCCCAACAACCCTCGCCTTCACGACCAGTAAAGCAGGCGTAACCACCCGCTTCTTATACCGCACATCCAACTGCGCAGTAAAGATCCGCCCCCGCGGATTACCCCCGGAATCCCGCTCACTCGCGTTAGCATGAGCCGCAACAGCAAGGGACATGGCCTCGTCTATCAGCGTCGCGACAATCCCGCCATGCACGGTTGAAGGATGACCCGATAGCCCTGGGCTACTGAGGTCAAAGATCATGATGACATCGGCAGGGTTTGCGCCGGGAGTGGGCTTTGCGGCGGCTGCAGCTTCTGCTTTTGTTGCGGGGAGCCAGGCGGGGGTTTCTGTTGGGGCGGGTTCAATGTTGCGCCGCTGTAGGGTTAGACAATGTGGGATTGTGGATTTTGTGCTGAGGGTTTGGGCGAAGTAGCCATCTTCACCGGTTGTCGGCTTTAGGCGACGGGAGTCGGTTTCTATTGGGGTGTAGTCGGTGGAGGAGATTAGGGAGTTGGCCCATGGGTGAGAGCGGAGATGGGCGATGGCTGGGCCTGGGTCGGCCATGGTTCTTTCTCTCAAGTGTTTGAGTTTTGAGTTGTGTATCGGAAGGGAAGAGGAAAAGAGTTCATTTATCTTTATCTTCAAGGTTATAGTTGAACCTCGGCCCGGTGTATCACCGAGAAGGGCAAGATAGACAGTCACGTGTTGCATTGTACCTGTTCGGTGGGAGGGGACGAAGCTTCATCTTGCTGATCCCAACACATCCATCCTTCAATTGCCGGTCCAATCACACAGCCAGCCCTGATCTTCCCCACGGATTGTCTTTTGCTGTCTTGCCCGAGTATGCCATTGGCGCAAGGGGCGTCGGATCCGGTATTCGGCACTGGAATGCGAGGGCGCCCCTGGAGATAAACAGAGAGTGAACCCAATTATTGTAAGCGACCTGTATCACAGAGTCTGCAGGTCTCCATTGCAGCTATGTGATTCGCTCGGATGGCGTCGGTAGGGGTCTGATTAACCAGTTCAGGTTTAGTTGGACGCAGCCAAGGACCCTGATTCATCTTGGACTGGTATCTTCAACCCTTTGTTTCATTCATAACCAGGTTATACCAAGTTATGGCCCCGTGCTAGTTAAACTAGTGTAGAAACGCATTCGGTGTTACCCTGGCAAGGCATGCGATAATAAACCTTGGGTACCTTCCTGCTATTTTAGTCCTCTTTCTTCTCTCTCTCTCTCTCTCCTCTTCCACCCTCCATAATCCATACTACCATTAATCCATAATCCATACTCATCATGCGTTCCTCTATTGCCTTCCTCTCTGCTCTGGCCACCTCGGTCTTGGCTGCCAACTCCACTGACTCTTACACCTTCCCCGAGGGCTGGAACATTGGCCTGGTGGACTCCAGCACCCGGAGTGAGTGAACGCGACAATCAGCCTGTTAAACATTGCTAACTCGAAATAGGCGCCTGGTGTACTGGACAGCGCAATGCCTGCCCGGACATTTGCCAGCAGGGCACCAAGCTCAACTCGTGTGATCCTGTATGTGAAACTGCCCGGGTGTAACATGTACAGCAGACTGACCCCCTACAGGCCACCCTGAAGTTCAGCTGTGTCTGCAGCGACGATTCGTCGCCCGATGTTTCTCCCTACATGCAGACCATCCCCTTCTACGTCTGCGAGAACAACTACGGCCAGTGCATCACGGCGCACGCCAACGATGCGGAAGCCCAGCGTGCCTGCAAGAAGGCCGCCTCCAACTGTGGTAGCAAGAACGCCAGCGAGGTGTCCACCACTTCTTCTTCCTCCACCACCGCTGCGTCCACAACCCTGGCTACTGCCACCGCCACTGACTCGTCCGCCTCCACGACCTCTTCCGTCGCTGCGGCTAGCACCACCACCAGCAACGCTGCCGTCGCTGGTGACATGACCAAGATGTCCACTGGTCTCATGGCTGGCCTCATGTTCGTGGCCGCTCGCATGGTCCTGTAGAGGCTGGAAATTGCCTGACTGTTGATCCTGTGGTCGCATATCGTTCTGCTTGTTTTTTATGCTTTTATCTCATCGCGA
Organism: Penicillium arizonense; assembly: GCF_001773325.1. Lineage (NCBI taxonomy): Eukaryota > Fungi > Ascomycota > Eurotiomycetes > Eurotiales > Aspergillaceae > Penicillium > Penicillium arizonense. The sequence continues at coordinate 997,364 of NW_019173287.1, read as the reverse complement.
TGCCATTTGTCTTTTAAGACGCTCGATTCCCCTGTTCCAACTGCTCTTGACTCATGATGTTTTCCGTCTATGAACGTGGCGCCTGTCCTTCCTTTGATATCTCGAGACGGAGTTTGTGTGCGATTATTTCGCGCAGGTATTCTATTAAAAAAGTAATAAACCCAATTATGGAGACCCGTTAAGATGAAGAAAGATCCGAACAAATAATTGTAATGTAGTAGGCAGAATCCAGTTGGTGTTCGTGTTTCGCCAAGACTTTTTGGCACACACTGAAATTTCTCAACTTATCGATAGACTCCACCACCAAGAACTTCACGTTCTCTCTTTCTCTCCTTACACCACACATCCCATCATGCCCGCCCCTACTACCACCCTTCTCATCGAGGGTTCCTTCACCGAGCTCGCCGACGAGTTCGCCCAGTACATCGACGCCCTCCGCAAAGAGGGTAGCCTCCAGTCCGAGATCGCCCCGCTCCTCGAACCTCTCCGCCAGCAGGAACAGTCTGAAGGCGAAGCCGACCTCAAGCAGCGCGATGAAGTCCTCAAGAAGCTCGTCGCATCTGCGACCGCTTTGAGCGCTGCCCCCGAAAAGGGTGAGTCGTGATGAAGTCCGGACAAAGAAAAACGATCTGCAATCGGACTCTGCACTTTGTTCTGGTTCATGGAAGGATAAAAAAAAAACTGATATCAATGCAGAGATCACTTCGTCTTACAACCTCCTGGTCCACCTTGTTCACCAGTCCTCCGATGCCGATGTTTTCCTCCCTCGCATTTGCACCTACCTTGCCAAGCCCATCACCACCTCGCCTCAGTTCGGTGCCTCGCTCGCCATCTCCATCCTCTCCACCATCTTCAACACCCTGTCCGCCACCGACTCGAGCCGGTATCACGTTCTCCTGGCCATTGTTGCCGTGATTCGGCAGTCCGGATCTGGACTCGCCTTTGAGGCTCTCAAGCCCCAGCTCTCTTCGCAGCTTCCCACGTGGCTCGCCTCTTGGGAGTTGGACTCCGACGACACCCGCAAGCTGCACATCGCTATCGCCGAGGCCTCGACCGCCGCTGGTGATGAGGAGCTCGCTCAGTCGCACGTTATCCAAGCCCTGCAGACCATCGACGCTGCCGATGTCAGTAAGCCCGAGTCCCGCGAGCTCGCTGTGCGTGCTCTCGCTACCGCCCTGCGTCGCCCCACTGTCTTCGACTTCGCTCCCCTCACTGCCACCGATGCCGTCCAGGCCCTGCGTTCCAGCGACAGCACCCTCTTCGAGCTGCTCGAGATCTTCACCGCGGACACCCTCGACGCCTACGAGACCTTCGTCTCCGCCACCCCGCTCTCCTCCATCTCTGGCGGCGTTCTCGCTGATTCTGCCGATGCTCTGCAGACCAAGATGCGTCTCCTCACCCTCACCTCGCTGGCCGCCTCCACCCCCTCGCGCTCGCTCCCCTATGCCTCCATCGCCTCCGCTCTGCGCGTTCCCGCCTCCGATGTCGAGATGTGGGTTATTGACACCATCCGTGCCGGCCTTGTTGAGGGCAAGCTCTCCCAGCTGAAGTCCGAGTTCCTTGTCCACCGCGCCACCTACCGTGTCTTTGGTGAGAAGCAATGGTCCGAGGTCCAGGGCCGCCTGATGGTGTGGCGCCGTTCCCTCGAGAACGTTCTCACCGTGATCCGCTCCGAGCGTGAGCGTTTCGTCCGTGAGGGCATCCAGTCCGCCGTCGACCAAGAAGCCGCCAAGGGTGACAAGAACCGCAACGGTGACCGGAGACGGAACCAGCCTACACGCGAGGTTGAGGTTTCTGCCGAGTAAATTTGATTCCCTGGATTCTGGATGCAACGGATGTTTTTTTTACGAATGGAAAAAGCTCACCGAACACAAAAATTCTCAGTTAATAGAGGGGAAATTTCGCGCCCTTTTTTCCTCATGCATTTCCTTTTTGGCCAGTTTTAGGGTTGGATTTACTGGCCTCCCGATGTTTGGGACCCCACGAGCCATGTCATGTCAGTCTTAAGTCTTGTTTATGTTTTCCGGAGGGATGACTTTTCTTTTGTTCTATTTTTTTACTTTGGTATAAAGAATATCATACTTCTTTAGACTGTCCTGGTGTATGTTTTCCGACTATCAACACATTGATATATATCAATGCTATCAAGGATTGTCTGCAGTCAAGTCCAAAAATGCTTCAATTCATCTATAATCTATTTCCAACACAAATCCAAGCTCACACCACTCAGCAAATCAACACGGACACCTCATCCACACAAGACACAAGATATGTACAAAACACCAACCCCTTAACGAGGAGAGATACCACGAGCCTCAATGCCCTTCCTAACCTCCGCATAAACCTCCTCAACAGACTTATCAGCAGTAACAGTAACAACCTTATCCTTCCGGCGGAAATCCTCAACAACAGGCATAGAAGTCTCAACGAAAGTCCGGAACCGCTTGCGAATAGACTCAGCATTATCATCCGCGCGCCCGCTCGTCTCACCCCGCTTCAGCAATCGCGTCTCCATAACAGACTCAGGACAATCGAGGAACAGAACAAGCTCAGAAGGACAAACAGTCTCCTCAAAGAAAACCGCCTGGTCGAGTTTGCGCGGGAACCCGTCGATCAGGAAGCGCGCTTTCGTGCCGGCTGGTGGGGGGTTCGTGGACAGTGACGAGGCCATTGCGTTTGACAGCAGGGCCACTGTTACTTCCATTGGGACGATCTTGCCTTCGCGGATGTATTCTTTGATCATCTCGCCGTATTGGCTTCCGCTGCGGTCTTGTTCTTCGCGGAGGAGATCACCGGCGGAGAGGTGGACGAAACCGTAGGATTGGACTAGGTTTGCCGATTGGGTTCCTTTGCCGCTTCCTGGTCCGCCGAGGAAGAAGACGACTGTTACGTCGTTCGGGGAGAAGCGGGGGGTTGCGATGGTCATTTTGGGTGGTTTGTTTTGGGATTGTTGTTATGGGAGGTGTATGGTATTAGGGGGTGGAGTTGGCTTCGAGGTCGAGGTGTTGTTTGTGGGGGGGACTTGTCGGTGTGGAGGGGCAGGATCTTGACACGGGTCGGAGTTTGGTGAGCTTTTTTTGAGGTCCCCCGGTTTGGGCTTGGGGTGTGGCTTACCACTTAGAATTCCTTGCGGGTTGGGGCTTGGCCGGTGCGGGATTTGACTAGGAGGACGTAGGCGCCTGAGCTGATTGCGAGAAGGGCGATGATGGGGATGACTGGGAAATTGGAGCGGGATTGGGGCGCGGGTGGTGGTCGTGGCGATGATCTCGGGGGGCTTGAGTAGAGGCGGTGGGCTATGGTTGTTCGCACGCCTGTGACAATGGGCTTGGAGATTACTCCGGTGAGTTGACGGGAGAACATAGAGGCTGCGCTTGGCTTGGAGGGTGATGGTTTTGTAGAGGTGGAAAATGGAGTTGGTTCGCCGAAACGGGATTAGCTGATATCTCTCGATGCGGCTGTACGGCTTCGGTCAGGAGCATTTGGATTGGACTTACTAGGCATTTGTTTATTGTTATTAGATGGTTTGTGGTACTGTTTTATTGTCACGTTCTTCTTCTAACTTTGTCTCTGGCGAATGCTGCGTGAGGATAGGTGTCTACGCTATCAGTACCTAGGTATAAGTTACATGTCGAAAGAGGATAAGCATATCTGTCGAGCCTCGGATAAGGAACTTGTTCTTGACTCCAGCTATAACGCTGTTATAATTTATGTGTTTATAGGGCTGTTTAGTATCGGTCATGGAGTGAGACTGCTACCGGATACGACGAGCTTAGGTTCCATTGAACAGGTTTTAGAAGTGATAGAAGGTCTAATCAAATATTACTTTTCTAGTGAAGCAAAAGCCACTTGAAGTCAACTGAAGACGATCCATGTCAGGTTCGTTCAATAGTTGCTGTTTGAGATATACGTATACTCAGTCAGAGAGATTCAATAATTCCGGGAACAATTGTGCCATAAACTCCAGAGAGTTGCGATTGGTAAATCGATAATCATATTCTGGAATTGGCTCATACCTGGCAGTAATTCGGTTCGCATTAACTTTTTGTTGCAAACTTCCTAGGGCAGACACGTCAAGGAAACTATCGGCCTCGACGTCTTCTGGACGCTCTGGGTCTGGAAGCAACGTAACAGCGAGATGGAAACTTGATCCTGTCAACGATCGAGAAGCTGTGTGGGCACGCACACTTGCAGTAGCACATTTTGCCATGTCCCGGACTTTAATTTAACCAGCCGGAAATTAGTATGTCTTATCGTCTCCGCAGATAGTTTGAGAAGGGGCAGAAGGGCGTGAGATGAAACTGAAACTCCCCCAAGACAGGGACATCGCAGACGAATAGAGGATGGAAAGGCGAGGGGGTCAATGTCTAGAATGTTCAGACTATGGATTGCGAATGACTCAAGATTTGGCGCAATCTAAACCCGAGATCAATATGACACACATATCCAGCATATGTAATCTTCATGGGCCGCTCTAGAGGTGGATTCTTCGGAGATGAATCTGATATAATTTGCATGCACTGTGTTTTTGCCCAGTTCGATAATGTGATTTGATCTGTCTATGGAATTTCTCTAAACCCGGCCTGAGCTTTTTTTCTTTGCATTAAGAATTTCAGGGTTACTCCTTCTACAGTCGGTAGCGAAATCAGCTTCCTCCCTAACGACCGCTTTTTTTTCTTGGGACCCACTGCCAAGGCCTTAGCGCAGAGCTTTTATTGATCGGGCCACATCAAGTTGAGGGTCGTTGTAAAATGTGCCGTGTATGGTAATGTATCATCCTCCGTAATATTACACCCGGTGCTTTGAATATGGGCGGTAAACGTTGATAGCTACGGTACTCGATAAGGAGCATTTTACGGCGGCCCTCAATTTAGCGTGGTCCAATCAATACACGATCTAGGCTAAGGACTTGGCAGTGGGGCCCGACAAAAGAAAAGGAGTCTGTAGGGAGGAAGCTGATTTCGCTACCGACTATACCAGGGGTAGGGGCAAGAGGAAGTCACAACGCATTGGCTAAGATGAATTTGTGTCTGACAGGCTTAGTCCCGTGGGGTAGAATCCGCCAAAAAAAAAAAAACTAAATGAAATCACGACCCTAGGCTGACAAGGTCCTGAAAAACAGCTTGCAACTTCGCGACGGCCGTATATTGACCCTTCACTTTCAACCTCCCTGACATGTATAGCTTCTGGACATCGGCTTTTCCTTCAAGGAAATCACTGAAATCGGACGCTCTCATCGTGAAGACAACTGATCAACGTGGTTAACTGAAGGGTCCAGAAGTTGGATGACCTAATGAGGAGTCGTGCTAAGCGGGAACTGACCATCAGGGGATGCTGAGAACTTCGGCCTCTGAATTATGGCTTCACCGTGTTTACAAACGATTAAACGTGAGGTCACTATGCCATCATCACTCTTAACATTGACCTCGAAATTAGTCTCATACTTGAGGACTAAGCTGTGCCGGGTTTCTGTGGAGGCATTATCGAGGTTGCTAGACCAGCTGTCAAAATAGCTATCGGCCTTAGAATCTTTAGAATGAGATAAGCTCCAATTAGCACGAATCTAGAGCAACTCGGGACTGGGACGGGGGTAGGGGAGAGTGGCTTCGCTTTTGTAAAAACGTACTCGACATCATCAAGTCAATTAACTTTTTATCGTTTATATCCAGGGAGTAGGTCTACAGTCTGTCGATTGTAGTAGTTGCGGAATATATAGACCTAAATGCCTTCCAGTGGCTGGCTGAAGCCACGTCATCAAGGTAATCACTCGACGCCCAGCTGCGATAAACGTGCGGGGAGATAACGTAATACCCCACTTAGGAACCTACCTCAATGAAACCCGAGGGATTTCTTTATATAGTAGTGATGATGCCCTAGAGAGTGCAATGCAGTTGGAAGATCAGCAAAGCGCGGTCGCCCTAACCAAGCCAGATCGGTTTCATTCCTTGACGTTTGTGTTGTTTCTATGTGTGGGTCTTTGACATTCCACGGTATTCTATTAATATGATCCACCGCTATTCCCGATTCAGGGTAAATGTCAGCATCTAATCTTGAGGGCCCTCACAAACTTGCGTCTTACCAATAAAACCAAAAAGAATAGGATAATATGACGACAAGTATGTATCAGTGCCATGACAATGTAAATTGTTGATTTGCACAGCGCTTTCAAGGGTTTGCTGTCAAATTATGCCTGCAGTCAGTAAATTGAGGGCCGTAACTACCGGTGGGTCTTTCAAAAACCAATCCCATAGAAAGGAACCGGTCACGTGCATCACCCAGTACTCGAGTTGACACAAATCAAAACACAATTCAAATGTATTGTACTGTAAATTTGGAACCGTAACTCCGGTTTTAAATACCTGTCAATACCTTAAGCAGTCGACTTTTTATTGATGGCCGTTAAATAAATATTCCCACTAGTGCCTTGGCAGTGGGGCCCGAGAAAATAAAAGCTGTCTTTAGGGAGGAAGCTGATTTCGCTATCGACTGTACTATGCCATACCAACATCTTCCAAATCTCATTTATAGGACCACACAACACCTGGCGGTCACCGAGGTGTGATAGGATACCCATCGCCTGTTTATGTATTATGTATGCATCGTACACTCCGTAATTTCAGGGTTTTCCTCTAATTATTAAGACTGAGCGGATTCTCAAAATTGAGTCAACCCCAACCGTTCGTCTATTCCGTTTAAGCTCAAATATGTGTATTCAGGCATCTGTGGTTCATTTTCAGGTAATGCAATACGGTTCCTGTCTTTCCACAATCCTAATTTTTCGAATGCAGGAACAGGGTAGATAAAGTTGGACCGATCGATGAGAATGCAGGGGTTGAGACTATAAGGTTAAGACCAAGTATTCGCCTATTGTCTGAAGTTTACAAGGGCAGCCATTTGATGTTATAGCCGTTTCTCATATTTGGTGTTAATTATGAGCGATACCGAGCAACGGCTCACTTCAATGTCGCCCCAAACTTGCCCTCCCGTAAATTTCAATGCCCCGATGGTCATGTTTAAACCTCGGAGTATTTCTACTTCGACAGATTCCATTGCTGTGTGCAATCAGTGTTGCATGATGCTAGGCTCGGACGAGCGGCTGCGCAACACCATTAAGGGTACATACCGAGGCATCTTACTAACTACTTTGGGCATTTGGCATCAGGGATACGCCTATTTATGAGAATAGTCACCGATATAAGCAACGTGCACAGTTAATTACAAGAGTTAAGCAAGTCATTTCATCTGCCCTCAGGAATTTCGGAGAAAAGATTCCTTGATATTGCGGAGAAAAATGGGCCTCTTTTCCAGACGATCAATCTATGAGGAAGAAATCCGATTTTCAGGGTCTACCTGCCGATGTCAGTTCTCCACTTAAATTTAAATGCCGAAGCACAACGCCAGGCTTGTTGGGGCTTTGTAGGTGGGATGGTAAAATAGATTGTATCACGTTTCAAGCTTCGAATTAAGGTGATCAAAATTCTCTAGATGCCACAAGATACTGATCTTCATCTCTATTATCCTTCTAGAAGACATCTGACCTGTATACGTTATTGTGAACGCTTGTAACAGAGCATACGATTTGCCACTTGCTTCCTCGGCCCTTGATTGCCGGTTCCTTTATTAACAGGATTATCATTATTGCAAAGTTGCCAGGCGGTGTTTAATGAAGTCCACCACATTTTGGTTATATTTGGTGACATAGGTATGGTGGGCGGTGTTTCCGTCTGCTGGGTACGGCGAACAGCATTGTTCATCGCCGTAATCGCAGTAACTGTGTAGCGAGCTACCGAATGGATCACACAATGCGGCATTCATGCGAGGGGTGAGCTTTGTAATCACCTAATTAGACCCTACTTTGTCGTCAAGTTCGGGAATCAGAGTAATGGGAGTACTCACCCCTATGCCGAGCGTGCAGTTACCCACGTTCCAGGGCATTCCGGGGAGGTAAGTTTCATCACCATATGCGATGGCAGCTATGACTAAATGACTCGTGAGCTTTTGCGGTTTTGAAACCGTCGCTGTTCCTTACTTGACTCATTGTAACTTCGTTTAAGAGGAGCGACGAAGAAAAACCCAACCTGACTAGTTCCGCAAATGGCATCCATCATGACAATCGCGCCCTGGTTAACTTTAGCATCCACTGTGATTGAAGGACATTCAAAACTTCAGTAGTTCTCAGCTGAAAAGATGAACATACCATTGAATAGCCAACTACTACAAGCTTAGTCTCGGGGCAGCTTTCGCTATACTCCCCAATAAACTCCTGCATTAGAACTGCACCGTCATGAACTGTGAGCCGCTTAGCCTCATTGCTTAGAACATTTTCATGGTCGTAGGGTAAGCCAACGGTGGTCGATCCCGGGATCTGCTGGAGGATCAGGTCCGACAGTGTGCTCATCACATTCAGATCGTCGCCGCCACCTTGGCCCCGGGCTATTATGGCGTGAACCATCGCACATTCATCCGGCGCTTGCGCATGAGACTGCCTCAGCAGTAGACTGGCAAATGCCCAGATTATTTTGGCGATCACGCCATACATTCTGGGTCGAACGGCGCAATTGAGAGTTGAGGTGATTTGCCCTAACAAATGCCGCACCATTTGTGGTCCTTCGTTTGCCGGCTCTTATTGCTCCGCGGAACTGCAGTCAGTTGAAAATTTTGAGTCCTGTTGAAGTTTGGGAGAAATTTTGTCTACATTCTCACCAGGTTTCTTAGCTGCTGTTTTCTACTAATCCCCCGATGTAACACCATCATCTCAGGAGACAGCTGGCCAGGCCAGGGTCTCTTGCGGTCTTGAATACCATTGGCGCCTACAATCCCAGTGAATCTTATTAAGAGGGTTGTTATGGCGGATACTGATAGCTCTAGTTTCGGTATTTCGGGGCAAGTCACATAGGGTTGATAGACCTAAATGATGATCGGCGGTCTTGTAGATCAACTCAACCGCCACCCACTTTTTAGGCCTATCAGCTCGACTAAATATTGAAGATCTGGCTTGACGTACAACGATTGGGCTCTATGCGCCGAAAGTTTCTGGAACGGTAGTACACCCATGGGGCATACCGGTGCATTGGTAGGATTCACGATAGCCAGGATTCCCATTACGATATGAACCTCTCTAGATTTTCCCGCTCGGGCCCGAAATAGAGACTGGAGGGTAACACACCATCGCAAAATAGGGCGAGACTCGGAGATTGGTATGATAACAATTGGATTGTTTATTTGTCGAAATCTAACTATCTTCCATATCGCTGTTGAAGAATCGGGAACCATCCGTTCCGAATTTTGTGTATTCTACAACGGTCCGTTCTATCGCACACAGATGGCTTGGTGCTTCCCAAGGTTTCTCATTCTCTATTACGCTTCATATGCCTTGTCTATCAAATCCCGGAGTGCATTTCCCAATTCTGTGATCACCTTGCCGGACCGAGGAATGGTGTGGCCGCCTCCAGTATCAAACAGGGCCGCGCTATCCGGGTCACACACATTGAACAGGGCTAGCGCGCCGTATCGGTAGGGGTCTGTTTGGATTTCAGCATATCGTTCGAATGAAGGAGTAGGGATAAATTACCATCTGCACCAACAACATGAAGTGTGGGCACGTCCAGAATAAGGTCGCTCTCGTCTGCCAGGACCACATCTTCCTCGGGAGAGAGGGGAGGCCATCCAGTGATGAAGACTCCGCATTTGATTTGACGGACACGTCCAGTCTCCTGGGCCTTTCTTGCCTCATCCATGATGAGACTGGCAGCCATGGTAGCACCCTCACTATAACCCATGACACCTGCAATGTCAGGGTTCTTCTCCAAGGTATCATAGAGGTAATCCATGACCTGTTGGTGGTTATTCCAGCGGCCATCCCAGCCCTCACCCAGAGTTCTCATAGCATCTTCTGGGCTCTGGCCATGCGGAGATTTTCGAACGCGGGAAATCATGGATTCCTCCGCGACTCCATTGTCTTCGAGCCACCTGAAATGCGGACCAACACCAAAATACTCCGTAAAACCTAGCAGGCAATGAGACTATGGTCTCTATCAGAGCTCTGTCAAAACGTACCTGCCGGGGGAACCACAGGAACGGGGCCCATGATATAGTGGAATTCAGCGGAACTGTCCATGGACATCTCCTTCTCAAGGGGAGCTAACTGAGCATGAGCACTAATATCGTCGTCAATCTCACGGGAAGTTACCTAGCTGGATGCTGATGTTCTGCAAGAGTCAGTACAAGATAGTTCACAATTCAATGGCCAACCTACATCAACATTGCCAATGGCACCATGGAAACAGAGAAACTTCATTGTGCAAAAATAATCCGACGAGAGTGATGTGATGAGTAGAAAAGAAGGGAGAGGCTGAGCAATATAGGAATCACCAAGGATGCAGCAGAAAATAAATTACCGTCGAGCCGTACAGATGCCGTAAAGCCCTGAAACGACGGGATTCCCACCGAACTTCATCCTGCGTCACCATCTTCTCCTGCGACCAGTTCAAGTCCCTTTTCTCTCCACGTGTGCATGTGAAAATGGACTCAATTTTGGAGTAGGACACTATAAACGACCGTCGAAGTTACGAATAACCACCGACCCAATGTTTACGGCGCATCCTTATCAGTCTAGACGTGTAGGAAATGGCGATCCCTTCTCGTTCTCGCCAGCTCGAAGTCCTGAAATATAGAGCTTCAGGGGAGTTGTACGCCCCCAAGAATCCACAAGATGATTATCCCGAGGCATTTTATGCGCTATATAAGCCGACATGGCCAGCCGGTTTCCCCGATGTCTAGGCGACTTCCTGAAATCCTCCAGACTCGTTTCAATTCTTACCTTTTCTTAACATGACCAACATGAACGGCGATACTGGTTTTGAGTGTGCCGCTGACGGCGAAAAGAGCGCGCCTCAGCCCATTGCCATCATTGGGTATGCCTGCCGGCTGCCGGGGCAGGTCACATCTCCCAGTGAGCTGTGGGAGCTATGTACCCGAGCTCGCAGTGGCTGGTCCCCCATCCCCAAAGATCGATTTTCCCTTGAGGCATTCCATCATCCCAACCCTTCAAAGGTTGGCGCATTCAACCCGGTGGGGGGCTACTTCTTAGATGAGGACATTGCCCGCTTTGATGCTCCCTTCTTCAACCTTACTGTCCAAGAGGCGACATCCATGGATCCCCAGCAGCGTCTGCTGTTGGAGTGCTCGTATGAAGCCTTGGAGAGTGCTGGCATTCCAAAAGAAAACCTTGCGCGCCGGAACGTGGGCGTCTTCGCCGGTGGAAATTTCGCCGATTACGAGCTCAACAATATGCGCGATATTGAGACCATCCCTATGCATCAAGCAACCGGTTGTGCGCCCTCCCTACAATCTAACCGCATCTCATACTTCTTCGATCTACAGGGGCCCAGTATCACAGTGGACACAGCTTGCTCTTCATCTCTTGTAGCGCTTCATTATGCAGTACAGAGCTTACGAAGTGGAGAGTCAAAGGAAGCTCTAGTTGCTGGATGTCGCCTCAATGTTGTCCCAGATCTTTTTGTTTCTATGTCTATGTCACAGTGAGTAGACTTATACCCCCTTTTTATTCTCACGACAATATCTCTAACCTTTGGTACTGCCAAGACTATTTAATGACGAGGGTAAAACCTACTCTTTCGACGAGAGAGCCACGTCCGGCTTTGCACGTGGCGAAGGTGCCGGTGTCGTTATCTTAAAGCCACTTGATGCCGCAATGCGTGACCGCGACCCCATTCGAGCAGTCATTGCCAACTCTGGAGTCAACCAAGACGGGCGAACAAAGGGAATCACACTGCCTAACGGCGAAGCTCAGGAGGATCTCATTCGACGTGTCTACCAAGAAGCAAATTTAGACCCGGAGAAATGTGGCTTTGCTGAAATGCACGGTACCGGAACAAAGGCTGGCGATCCAATCGAAGCAGCAGCGGTTCATGCAGCCCTGGGAAAGGGACGAACTCCGAGAAATCCGCTCTACATTGGATCCGTCAAATCCAATATCGGCCACTTAGAGGGCGCAAGTGGTATCGCCGCAATTATCAAGGGTGCTATGATGCTTGATAGAGGTCTCATGCTTCCAAATGCCGAGTTCCGCAAACCGAACCCTAATATTCCTATGGATGAGTGGAATATGAAGGTTCTAACCACCACCCGGCCCTGGCCTTCTGGCAAGAAATACTTGAGTGTTTCTAACTATGGCTTTGGAGGAACGAATGCTCACGTCGTTCTTGAGAAAGCGCCTTTAGAGTCTAAAGCTCCAACTGAGGCAGCCGAAGATGTCGAGGTGGACCCCAAGCGCAAGCTGTTCCTGATTTCTGCCAATGACAAAGAATCTCTACGCCATAGGATCAAAGACTTCGGTGTTTATTTCGAGCAGCATCCTGAAGTCTTTGAAAAAGCCCTCTTCGGCAATTTCGCTTACACTCTTGGAAACAAGATGTCCCAGCTCTCCTATCGTGTGGGAGTCTCGGCGACCTCCCTGGATGAGCTTGGGATACGCCTTGCTCAGCTGAAGGTTAACCCATTCTTGGTCCTCGGTACTCCAATTCTGTCATTTGTCTTCACTGGCCAGGGCGCTCAATGGGCACAGATGGGTATCCCTCTTATGCATGAATACCCTGTCTTTGCATCTGCCATCACACGAGCCGATAAATGTTTACGTGACCTTGGAGCGGAATTCTCTCTCCTCGAAGAGCTCGAGAAAGACACTACCACTTCCCAAATCAACTCTCCACATCTAAGCCAGCCGGCTTGCACGGTACTTCAAATTGCACTCGTCTGTCTCCTGCAGTCTTGGGGTATCCGGCCTTCTTCAGTGGTTGGTCACAGTTCTGGAGAGATCAGCGCAGCCTATGCCGCTGGAATTTATGATTTGGAAGCAGCCGTGGCTCTCGCATATCGCCGAGGACAAATGACGTCCCTACTCAAGGCTAAATTCCCGGCCTTGAAGGGTGCCATGATTGCCATCGGTGCTAGTCGCGATGATGTCCAGCCAATGTTAAAGACACTTTCCGGATATGCCACCGTCGCTTGCGTGAACAGTCCTTCGAGTGTTACCGTCTCAGGAGATGTTCTAGCAATCGATGACCTCGAACAGATTCTACAAGACAAGCAGATCTTTAATCGACGACTGAAGATTGACGTCGCCTATCATTCTGATCATATGAAGAATGTTGCCGATGCATATCTCACTGCTATCGAGAATATCCGGCCTTCTACATCTGCCACGGCTGCATTCTACTCTTCAGTTTTTGGTCGTCTCACGGATCCCTCTGAGCTCGGTCCAGCATACTGGGTTGCAAACCTGACATCGCCAGTGTTATTCCCCGATGCTCTTGCTAAGATCGTGTCGGATGATGAGACACGACCAAATCTCTTAGTTGAGATTGGCCCACATTCGGCTCTAAAGGGTCCTATTATGGATACCTTGAAGAGCTTGGGTCCAATTACGTCTAAGATTGGATACGCTCCCACAATTCTCCGTAATGCGGACGCAGCTGAGTCGGTTCTTGATACCGCTGCTGCTGCCTACGTGAGAGGTGTTAACCTTAACATGATTGGGCTCAACTTCCCCAAGACTGGTGCTGAGAATCGCTGGTTCCTGACCAACTTGCCTCGCTACCCCTGGCAGCATGGTACCCGGTACTGGCATGATGCACGCATTCCCCGGAAGCACATCACAAGAGATGGTGCCAGAAACGATATTCTGGGCTTGTTGGCAAACTATTCAAATGATCTAGAACCGACATGGCGCAATATTCTCCGCTTGGATGATATTCCCTGGCTCCGGGATCACCGAATGCAGGGTATTCCCGTCTTCCCGCTAGCTGGCTATGTAAGTTTCCCTATATACAAATATCATTTACATGCATACTAACAAAAAAATAGCTGGTCATGGCCATTGAAGCTGCCCGGCGCGGTGCAGAGCAACATGATATCCCATTCACCCACTTTGAGCTTCGAGAGGTGGTCGTTGGCGCTGCACTTTGCCTCAGCGATGATACAGACACAGAGCTCATTATCACCCTTCGACCATACACCGAAGGTACCCGTGGTGCATCCGATGTCTGGAGCGAATTCCGCGTGTGTTCTTGGAACTCAAAGAGAGCGTGGACCGAGCATTGCACTGGTCTCATCAGAACCCGTACCGCCCAGAAGCAACAGGCCGCAGCTATTGGCAACTCTGCTCATGTCCAGAGTCATTACGTGGAGAACCGAATTGCCAAGGTGAACGCGTCGGCTTCGAATCACATTGATATGCCTCACATGTACCAGGTTCTCAATGACCTGGGCGCTGGATATGGTCCTACGTTCCAAGATCTTGAGAACTGTTATGCCAGCTCTCGTTGTTCGTTGGCAGATTTGCTTGTCCCTGACACAAGAAGTGTTATGCCAAAAAACTATGAGTCTCCTCTGACTGTTCACCCGTCGTTCCTGGATGGGCTGCTCCATCTTGTTTGGCCGATCCTTGGACAGGGTCAGGGCCGAATGGACCTGGACACGCTTTACATGCCAACGATGATTAAACAGCTGAGCATCAGTCGCGATCTCCCAACCACTGCTGGTGATTATGTCAAAGCCTACTGCAATGGTAGTCCAAGTCTGCCAAAGCCTGAGCCGACTCATTTTGATTTGTTTGCTACCCCTGAAGGCTCGACAGAGGCATTGATTACGATGGAGGGTCTTATTATGACTCCACTCAGAAATGCCAACAATCATCGTGAAGAGGTTCGCAAATTGTGCTACAAGATTGATTGGCACTCGTTGGCCGAGATCGAAAATGCCAAGAATGAGACCGAAGAATCCGATGGTGAGGCAGTACCGAACGGCAATGGTCATGTCAATGGAGCAAAGGTCACGAATGGACACACAGAGCCAAGAGAGCCTGCTCATGCCAATGGCAATGTTGTCAAACGACATGAGTTGTTTGTTAGTCATTTCGGCAAGTCTGATGGAACTGCCGATAAACTGAGCAATCTGCTGTCTGAGACCCCTGGCTGGGAAGCTTCCGTGAAAGCATTTGGTGAAACAGATTTCTCCGACAAGCATGTTGTCCTACTTCAGACTGGAGCTAGCTCTCTCAGGCACCTCACCGAAGATGTGTTCGAAAGTCTCAAAAAGGCCCTGCTGAATGCTCGTTCCGTGCTTTGGGTCTACCGAACAAACTCTCCTGATGCACAAATGACAGTCGGTTTGACTCGGACTTTGCGCTCGGAGACTCTGGCCAAGATTGCTACTCTTGGAATTGAGAGTGAAGACCTGGAGTGCCCCGAGATCCCGATTCTAGCAGCCATTGATTCCCTATGGCCTACGGATGGTACTGAACCTGTCACAGACTTTGAGTTCAAGGCCAAGGGCTCGGAGCTGTTTGTTCAGCGTATTGTTGAAGACGATGACGCCAATGCATTTGTTCACAATGAGACTCACGATATGGCAATCTCAACTCAACCCTTCATCCAGCCTGGACGGCGATTCAAGATCCAAGTCGGCAACCTGGGTGCACTCGACTCACTCTACTTCGTGGAGGACAACCCACCCCCATTGGGTGAGAATCAGATTGAGCTCGAAGTTAAAGCAACCGGTCTCAACTTCAAAGATATTGTTGTCACCATGGGCCAGCTTTCGCAGCCTTACATCGGAATCGAATGCAGCGGTGTCATATCGAGCGTTGGCTCAAACGTGAAGAACCTCAAGGTTGGCCAGAGAGTTATGGCGTTGCCTGAAGGTGGTTTCTCTACCTATGCGCGGTGCCCTACTACCAGTGTTGCGGAAATTCCGGACACCATGTCCTTCGAGGTCGCAGCTACAATCCCTGTCGTGTTCTGTACTGCATACTACTCGTTGTTTGACCTAGGTCAGCTGCAACCAGGCGAGCGTGTCCTGGTCCACGCCGGCGCCGGCGGTGTTGGTCAAGCAGCAATCATGATTGCGCAAATGATCGGTGCCGATATCTTCGTTACCGTCGGTAGCCTTGATAAGAAGCAATTCTTGATGACTCAATACGGGATCTCCGAGGACCGTATCTTCTACAGCCGTGATACATCCTTTGCTCATGGTGTTCGGAGAGCGACTGGCGGGGTCGGTGTGGATGTTGTCATTAATTCTCTTGCCGGTGATCTTCTTCGCGAGACTTGGGAATGCCTAGCGCCATTTGGTCGGTTTATCGAGATCGGTAAGGCTGATATCACGAAGAATACTCGACTGGATATGTTGCCGTTTGAAAATAACGTCACGTTCGCGTCGGTCGATCTTACCAAGGTTGCCAAATACAAGCCACAGCTGACGAAGCGCCTTATGGATGATGTTTGTCAGCTGGTGCGCGAGAAATCAGTTCATCCTATCTTGCCGCTTTCGACTTATCGGATCTCTGATATTGAAAAGGCATTCCGTACTCTGCAGACTGGTAAGAGTATGGGCAAGATTGTGGTTGTTCCTCAGGATGGCGATCTCGTCAAGGTAAGCGAGAAGACCTTTCACTTTCAGATCAAGTATAACTGACGAAGTCTAGGCTGTGGCACCCAAGACTAGTTCCACCCTTCTGCGTCCGGATGCATCGTATATCTTGATTGGTGGTACGGGTGGTTTAGGTAGAAGCATGGCTAAGTGGATGGCCACCAAGGGTGCAAGGAACATTGTCCTTGTATCCCGTCGCGCAACTATCAATGAAAGGGTGCAGGCCCTGGTTGACAGCCTGGCGCCCTTGGGGGTGCGAGTCATTGTCAAGGCGTGCGATGTCAGCAGTCAAGAGTCTGTCGAGGCGCTCGTCAAGGAGGAGATGAAAGGTCTTCCCCCAGTGCGAGGTGTGATCCAGGGTGCAATGGTCCTGCGTGTAAGTCTCATGAACTCAGTCGAATACCCAGTTGCTAACACTACCCTAGGACATGCTGTTCGAGAACATGTCTCTGGACGACTTTACAGCCGTGACATCTAGCAAGGTAGAAGGAACCTGGAATTTACACAACACTCTAATCGACTCCCCACTGGACTTCTTCATCGCTCTTTCATCCGTGGCCGGCATAATCGGTAACCGCGGACAAGCAGCATACTCCGCAGCAAACGTCTTCCTAGACGGATTCATGGAATACCGACAATCCCTCGGCCTACCAGGAACATCAATCGACCTAGCCGCAGTCAGCGACGTCGGTTACTTAGCTGACAGTGGCGCCCAACGGCGCCAGGAAGTCCTGAAAAACATCGGCAGCCAGGCCATCAATGAATCCGAGGTCCTGGCACTCGTTGCTGCCGCCATAACAGGAGACCTAAACCAGTCCTGTGTTGGGCAGTGCATCACTGGACTGGCGCTGGACTCCCTGGACAATAACTTCTGGATCCAAGACGCCAAATTTAGCGCGCTTTACGAAGCTGCTAAGGGCCAGGCTGGTAGTAGCTCCCAGCGCGATGGGCCGTCCGTCCCGCTGCAGGTTACTTTGCAGGCTGCGTCATCTAAGGAAAATGCTTTGCTTGTGTGCTATGAAGCGCTGGCCGCTAAATTGGCACAGGTACTTGTCATCTCCTTGGAGGATATGGATCCTTCGATCACTGTGGCTTCGTTGGGTCTTGATTCGCTGGTGGCGATTGAGATTCGGAACTGGATTGCTCGGGAGGCCAATGCTAACGTGCAAGTTCTGGAGCTCTTGTCCAGTGGGACTTTGATGGCCTTGGCGGAGATTATTCTGAATAAGTCTCAGGCTTACACTTCTTCTTGAGGGGTGGTTGTTGGGCGATATACGTGCCATTGCGGAGTAGATTTCTATGTATTTTCTATGTTTTATAATCACTAGTATACATATAGTCCCTCAATAAACGGATTTTGCTGTTTCCACTCACCATTTTCACTGTTGCTTGAAAATATCCCGAAATGATGCAATAGTCCTGAAAAACCCCCACAAGCCGAAGCGGTTGGGGATCCGGGGTCACTTCGGCAAGCCACAATAACCGAAGTACATTTAGACTGAAATTTGTGACAATCTGCAGGCCTGCCAAGAGACAAGCCACGCAATAACTAATCCCAGGGGTGTCTTCTGCCAATCATGTTGAAGTGAAACACACCAGCTCCATCCTTGAAGTGATCGGCGCCATCAGTCAGCGGTTGTCAAGTCCCGAACCTCCCTCCGATTAGCCCTAAACACGCATTCTCCTCACAGCCTAACCTACCTGCAACCGGTTATTCTTCGGATTGCCCCGGTGTCCGCATGAAGCACCTCCTTTTGCATAATGTAGGCTACAATATTCTCCTGCCAAGTCGGCCTATATCCGGCGCTAGATTCCATCCGAATCGTACACGATCCAATAAGCTCGCCCCTGTTACGCTTCCAGGCTATCTTATCTAATTAGTTGTTTATTGATCACCGCCGCATTTACTAAACTACCTTGCAGCAGCTCCATAACCCCATAATTCTTCCAGGATAAGTGCTTCTCAAAGATGAAACTATTGATCTAGAAACACAGTCCAAAGCCTGCCAAGTCCCAACTCTCCCGCAGCTTACGCAAAAGAGTACGACAAAATAGATGTCTCAATCCAGGAACATGCACCCTCCCAAATTCCCATCCACATATAAAGGCCCCGTGAACCCCGAGTAGTCCCTGAAGTCAAAGCCCTCACTCCCCAATCCGCAACAATGCACTTCACCAAACTCCTCGCCGCAGCGGGCATTGCCTCAGTGGCAACAGCCCACCCAGGCCCTCACCACTCGCCCAGCAAACGCGAACTATCCCGCCGCCACGACCTCTCAGCCCGCTGCTCCGACCACGTCGGCAACTACAACGCCAAACGTATAAAGCGCAACCTCCACAAGCGTTTTCCAGGATCGACAAGTAACACAACCTACAACATCCAAACCGAAGGCTCCTACTACAACACCATCCAAAACGACACCTGCATCCTGACCCCCGAGGTCACAGAGGGTCCATACATCTGGCCGCAGTCGCAGACCCTCCGCCAGGATATGACCGAGGACCAGCCCGGCGTCCCGCTTTGGCTTGATGTCGGTGTTTTGGATATGGAGACCTGCGAACCGTTGGAAGGTGTGCTAGTTGATTTCTGGCATTGTAACTCTACCGGCTCGTACTCTAGTTTCACGGGCTTGTCGCCTAACACGCCTTTTGCAGAGCTGCTCGAGCAGCTTAATGTTACTGATATGGCCACTGCGGATTTGCATACTGATGATACTACTTTCTTGCGTGGAATGTGGCCTACTGATAAGCATGGTTTGATGGAGATGAAGACTGTTTTCCCTGGTGAGTTTCTCTTTCCTTCTTTCTCCCTCTCTCTTTCTATTTTGGGAGAATCGTCAGTACTAACAATCTCCAGGATTCTACGTCGAACGCTCAATCCACATCCACGTCCAGGTCCACACAGACTGGACAATCCGCGGAAACGGCACAATGGCCTACGGCAACACGGTCAGCACTGGCCAGATCTACTTCGACGAGCCATTATCCCAGAAAATCATGGCTCTTGAACCGTATGTCTCGCACACGGAGATTAACCGCACGACCAATGCTGTGGATAGTGTTTTCAGTGGTGATACTGAGAACGGATATAACCCCATTGTTTCTGTTGTTCCTGCTGATGGGAATGATG
Organism: Penicillium arizonense; assembly: GCF_001773325.1. Classification (NCBI taxonomy): domain Eukaryota; kingdom Fungi; phylum Ascomycota; class Eurotiomycetes; order Eurotiales; family Aspergillaceae; genus Penicillium; species Penicillium arizonense. The sequence continues at coordinate 977,788 of NW_019173287.1, read as the reverse complement.
TTACCAAGGGTATGATTGGGTATATTACTATTGGTGTTGATAAGACTGCTGTTGCCACAGATGAGTAAATTTGGGGTTTTATATGAGATGTTTGAGGTCAGATTGTGGATATATATTGTTTTTATAGAGATGAACACTAAAAATAAAGTGACTGATTTGATGGAAATTAAACACGTTTTATATCTTAGACAAGCAATGTAGCTATAAAATATTTATAATTATTAGTTCTGCCACCAAATTGCCATCTTGTGGTGTGTAGAATCTCTAGATGTGGCGTAGAAGTCAATGCATCACCTCGATCTAGCGATTCAGGCTGATATTGCCACTTCAGGCCGCTCTCCTCAACAAGTAGGCCGGCTGGCCCAATGGCAAGGCGCTTGACTACGAATCAAGAGATTGCAGGTTCGACCCCTGCGTCGGTCAATACTTTTTATTTTTCCTTTTTATTTTTCCCGCTACACACAAAATCATAGCGCGGAAACGTACTGTATTTTTTTTTTGCGCTCAGCCTACCTGCGAAGCCAATGACCTTGCGACCGGATAACCCCAATTGAATCTCGTGATAGTCTCGCCCTAAAACCAGGGAGGTCAAGAGAGGAAGAATGCTAAGGTTGAGGCATGTTTTACAAGTAAAGTAGCCAGCTCTATAGATATATTCTATATCTATGCAAGTTCAACGAGAAAGGAGAAACATATTAGCCTAAGTATAGAGGGCAGACAGACAGATCAAATATGCCTCCATGAAGTTAAAGGAAATAAACAAGGCCGTCATGGAAATGACAGGCCAAAGAAACTAAACCGGACTCCGCCCAGCCGGAAAAAAGCACAGGAAACCATATCGATGAACCCATATGAATTCCAAGATTCAAAAAACACCGCGCAAATGCTAGCGAGTCAAGTGTCGAAAAGGGGGTAGGGAAAAAAGGGAGAAGTGAAATGCTCTCCAACGACTCCCATCGGGAAAACCCCATGCAGAGAAAAGAAAACCCATCACATATCATGCGCCGATGACCGAGGGACATGGTTATAAAGAAAAGGAGAGAGAAGAGAAAATCACAACGAAAAGAACAGCTCGAGGTCTATGCTCGGCGTGGAAGTCAAGCATCAATCATGTCAGTCGTCCGATCAGCCGGTCTTTAGTGCTGGGCAGACTTCTCAGCCACGGCCACAGCTACTGCAACTGCAGCACCGAGAATGGCACTCTCTGGTGCAGGGTTGAGGCGGATCGAGGCGCCGGTGCCCGGGTGAGATTCCTCGCTCAGCTGATTGAGATAGTCCTGGCAGCGGTCACGGAAACCGGGGTATTTGTTGATGACGGTGCCGTCGCAGGCAATGGATAGGCTCTTGGGTTGGTCTTCGCTTTCGATGACTATGATTTCGGGTGTTTCCTTGTCGAGGGAGTCGTGGAGGGAGGTGGAGGTTGGGAATTCGACCTCGTTGCGTAGGCACCACATGCTGTGGATGGCTGTTGCAAGATAGCCGGCTGCACGGCGGGACACGGCCTGGCAGATGCGGCGGAGGAAGCGGAGGTCCTCGACAGAAGGGAGGTTAGGGAAGGTGTGTTGCTTTTGCAGGAGGGCGGCGGAGGCGGAAAGAGTAGCAGAGGAGTCCTCTTCGAGGAAGGCGACGATGCTTGTGTCAAAGGAGTAGGGTTCACGCATAGAGTGCGGTAGCTCCCCGTTAAACAGACGGGCGGTCTCGACGGCTTCGACGATGATCAGGCGAACGATCTCGCCTAGATACCGGCCTGTGATCATGTATTCGAGTGGCTGGTAGTCGGGACGCAGGTGAGTGCGGTTCAGCACGTCGTCCCATCGGGTCAAGGGCAATACGTCTCCACCGAACATGCTCATCTCGGTGTTGATAATGACGTGCTTGGCGTAGTCGAACCAGCCCTCTGGACGAGTTCCAAACTTCGACATACCGATCCCGTGTACGGGGAAATGAATCGCAACATTGGTACCGGTACCGAGAATCAAAGACATGCGAGTCTTAGAGTCGACGTAGGCACGCGAAAGAAGAGCCGCAGAACCATCATTCACAATAGCAGCGATCTCTACGTTCAAGTTGCGCTTGCGGCATGACTCGTTGATGAGACCACCCAGTTCCTGCCCTAGTGTGCCCTCGGAGCACTTAAAGCCCTTGCCCATGTGAATCACCAAACCACTGCTGTGCGACATCTGCTCGATAGGGAATGACCAGGATAGACCCATCGCCAGCGGCGTAGCGTCACGACCATATTCAGATCCGAGCTCCTTCAACGTAGTGTCAATTCTTTCCGCCATCCAGTCGAAAAACAGAGTGCCTTCCAGCATCTTAACCCCATTATCAATGTAAGACGATGATTCCTTCAGGATCCGCACTTCCTCGTCCCGTCCGTTCAATTCAATCAAAGCTACGCGGAATGTCGATCCGCCCACATCCAACGCCACAAAGAGGCCCTTCTCCGACCCAGCGGGAAGCGCGTGGTTGTACGATGGTAGCATGCAATACGGACTCGTTTGTAGGCACTCGCGGAACTGTACGCGGAACTGCTCCGACATGTCCAGCATATTGCGCGTTGATAGCGGTGTGGAACAGAGGGATTCGACCTCTTCGGCGAAATCATCGAGGGTGCGGCGTCGCCAATGGGCACCAAGGAAGGGTCTCCGGCGTCGACGTGAGAGGCCGCGGAAGAGGGAAGGGAAGAGGATCATGGATTCGAGTGCCGAGACAACGTTATGGAACAGCTCTTGCAGTCGGTGCAGCACCTTGACCAGCGGGGCCGACATGGTCGCGGGAGAGGAGGCGATTTGGGAGGCGAGATCGGGAGGAAAGATCGAGGGAGTCCAAGTTCCTAGCTACCTGGGGAACATGGGGATAAGACTAAAGAGGAAATATCAGAAGTTATAAGGGTCGGGGGTGCAGCTGATGTGACACTCCCACTGGAGTAGTGTTTGAGTGGGTTCGGTGGGAGTGTAGCAGAGACAATAATCCCCACCTGGAGGAAGAAGAGAGAATACAGAGAGGTACTCCGTAGAGAAGCGAAGTCAACCCAAGCATGGATCAACATTGGCCCATTCCAGTGACACTGCCCTTGCGGTGTCGCAATGTGTATGGTATTGTAATGTATTTCAACATCAACAATTTTGGAACACATATATTACTGATATATTGTTAGAAAATTGTAATTAAATATGTTCCATGTAAATATGCATTCATCACTCTCCAATTCTATTGTAATTGATTCATACAATTATCTTCATAGCAGTTGTTGTCAATACATTCCGTATGGTACATACACAATCACCCCCTTGAGTGCAACGGTGGTAGTCCAAGTTACCGTTACACTCGGGACTTCGCCTTCCACACTTTCTCTCCCTATAAGATCTTCTACGCTTGAAACACTCATTGCAACACTTTTCGGTCTTTCGGATCCGATACACTTCCCTGAGACCCAAATCTTCGACTTTGTAGATGTCATATGTACTGTCAACTGCACTACTACCCTCCTAGCCCGAATACTGCGGCAACATCATTCCAACTCCCTTCAACTTAGGCTCTATGTCACTTAACATTCCGTACATGTTTCACTTTTCCAGAGCTAGTGCCATGGCATTAACCACGTGCCTCATATCTATGGATCTACACTGCCACCTTATCGATCTAAATGCTAACTGCTGGCTTTCGATGTTCACACTTGCTCGACATAGACAAGACATTCTGTCCCTCACAACCGTCTTCTAGGCCAAATCACAGCTTAATAAGGACCATTACTTCAGGTGGATCGATGAGACATCGAGTACAATTCACTCAAGTGGAAACGTAACCCTTGATCATACCGTGAGCCCTGGAAATTATGCAAGGACGCTGTTTATTTGAGATCAGATGGAGACCTAGCAATTCTGAACTCAAAGCATACTCGAGTCTACAGATTCACATCCCTTCGCAAAGTCTGTGAGATTTCCTTGATTTGGCGTTAATCAAGGTTTGGTTGCGCTAGTTGAGGCTCTTCAGCTCCACCAAGCGAAGTTAGATATTCTCTCACCTGGGCAACAATGATCTATACATCGTCATCTATCCGATTCTCCTTTTTGTGAATGACAAGTCTATCTTGCAAGCTCCACGGCAAGATTTGATTGTACTAGGCGTCGTATTCGCTGTATAGATACCCACCGGCTGAAGTAGACGCATTGGTTGCAGATCGACCAGGTGGCTTCCTCGCGTGTTTATCTCGTAAGTTCTTCAAGTCAGGTCTTTCGTTACAATTATGTCAACCAGAGTACTGTGTGGTCTATAAAGCAGGGGATATTCACTAAACAGTGGTCTTGATTCTATGTAACAGTTAGATATGGCAAATTTTGGAAGCTCTATTTGTAACCGTTCTATCGTGTTGAATAGTGTATGACATTCCTGTTCATCTTATCATTCCGTAGCTCTGATTCCCCCACACGACGATCTGCGGGGATGTTGCGGGGAGACAGGCCCTCGGACTCAAATTGAAACTGGGCATGGGCCGTTTCGAGAAACCTCCTGAATCTAATAGGTCGGAATCCCGATTTGCACGTTCGCTTCTATCGATCTGAAGCCAATTCTCGGCTCAAGGCAATGTAAGCCAATAGTTCTGGCAATGGCCCAATAAAACAAGCAAGTCAGACATTGCATGGCTACATGTTCGGAAAAGACGCAGCCCAAGCCATCGATTTGGAGGCGAAACCTGCTATGATGTCGCTTGTAAGCCCCGAAAGACCAATATTTCAATAGGGGCATCCCCTGAAAGGATGAAATGACCAAGTTGACCCGGCATAATCCAAGTCACGAAGAGTATACTCGTGTTCACTTGGATATATGACGTGCTTGGCTCTCCGCTGACCGTTGGTAAATCCTCCGCCTTGGCAAAGACAAACTTTCTCAACACGCTGTCCGGTGCTCAGATGTAGCCAGGAGTGCATCAGCCGCCCTCACGAGCTTCGTCTCGCACCTCGACAAGGCCGACAAACTCCGGCACCACAATCTCCTGAATCTGCACTGTCAGCAATCCAAACCATCATATCGAAAGGGACACCAAGCATCTACCATGTAGCCAGCGGAATCGCAGAAGCCGGTCTCGTGCCACCGGACGTCATTTCACTCTTGTATGGATACCTCGGCAGCGAGCTAAACTCACTATCCCACCGAAACCCAGCCCCGGCCCGGAAAATCTATCCAAAGGCTGCCGGGATGCTCCCTACTCGACATCGGAGGATACACTTCGAGCAGCAATCTACTTCCCAGACTCATTGTCGTTCGGTCGCGCTAGAACACCCGTGATTTCGTGCTGGGCACTGCCATCCCAGCTGGATAAACATATCACTTTAAGTTCGCCAAGTTAGGCGACAGTATTCCATCGACGCAGTATGGTTTAACCTCCTTCGGGCATCAATTTCCGACGCCCAGGTGAACGTCGAATACGTTGCCTATGCCATAAACTATATCTCGACACTCTGCGCCGACAAACTCCTAGCCGTGATATCATGGTCGCAAGACGACCTAAGCACCCAATGGGCACTGAAATACTGGCCCTCGACACGAGCCGTGGTGAAAGACTTCATTGCCATAAGCACAGTTTTCCACGGGACGGTGGTCCGGTTGCTCGTCTGCCCATCGCTGGATCTGGTGCTATGCACACCGTCGCTGTGGCAGCAGGGCTGGAACACGGAGTACATCCGCACGCTGCGCGGCGACGGCGGCGACGCAGCCTACGTGCCCACGACGACGGTGTACTCGACCTTTGACGAAATCGGCCAGCCAATGTCTGGACCCAATGCATCTGCTATTCTGGGTGATGTGCGCCGCGTCGGCGTGACGAATGTCATCTCTAGTCGGCCTGCGCCACGATGCCCGCTGGTGGTGTCTATACCTCACGATGGCGTTCTGTATAACCCCCTTGCGTGCCCAAGGCCCTGGCAATTGACGCAATCTTGCATGACGGGGCTGCGGACTTGTCCCGGGTTAACCTGGTCCAGGCCTGTCTGCAGGTGCTCACGCTGGCGCTGGATTTGAAGGATCTGTTGGTACTGAGAGTTTGTTGCTGATTGCCGTGGCCGGGTTGGTGCTCTACAAGCCTCAGGCGCTGGGGGCACCTCCTAACATGGATTACGCGTCTTTGGAGTGACATCCACTCTGGAAGAGAAAACAAAAGAAAAACGTGGTTTGTGGGGTTAGACTGCCACACCATTCTCGAGCTTAAATGGGATCTGAGGCGAAGCCTCAGCTAACGTAGACTAATTCTGATTCCAAGGAAATGGCCCTATTCACCGTACTTTCTGCAAGACCTGTAAATACGTTGGCACGTCAAGGGTGGATCCGTTACGATTTCAACTGCCGGCTTCGGAGTGGAAACCCAGAAGCCACAGACTAAAAAAGACAATAAAAAAAAACAAGCAAAAAGGAAGGAGAGCGGAAAAGGTTTTCCTCAGCCGTGTCAATCAGTCAATCACTGGAACTCATCTCCTGAAAATGATATCCTTACCAGGTTTGGATAGAGTGCCAAGACTCTCCCCCTGGATGCTCCAATTGTTCTCTGCTAATCACATCTGCATCGGCTGAATGGCAAAGCCCAAGTCCAGGCTGATTGGGGAAAACAAGGCCGACTCCGAGACGCGCAGTGGCGCAAAAGCCACGCCATCAGAGACGTTCAGCCTTCAGGAGTCCAAGAATCGGATGGATCTCTCCGGACATGCTAGGGAATGTCAGACCCAACCAGGATAAGGCAGTGGAACCAGCGTTTACGGAGAGACGAGATACGAGAGGAGAGGAACTCTCCGCTGTGGACTCATGTGCCTTCTCCACCCGAGACGCCAAGAGTGAATTGTTACGTTGACGCTGGACGTCGCGGCCCTCTGTTTTCCTCTATACCCTTTTCTCTTAGCCCCTCTGGCATTAAGGCTGTGGGATCTTCCCCCCCCCTTCATTCTTTTCTCCGTTTTTTCGCTTTTTGGGAGATCTTCCTTCCTATCCATTCCTTCAATTCACTATGTTCTGGGGTGCGCTATTACTCCTGTTCTCGAGTAATGTCGTTGCCGAGCGCCATGATGCGGACTTGATGTCCTTTGTGACCGTAGGGCTGAATACTGCCTTTCTTTACCGTGTTTCATCCTGACGTCTGTATAGCTCCCAGAGGTCCGAGCCTTGAAATGGGAAATCACCTACTACGACCGCGAGCGCATGGCCCCTGGCTACTGGTTCGTCGCGCCGTATGGTCAGATCTCTCCAGAACATCCCACCCAGAAGTACCAGCAATACCAAGTCGGACCCTATATCTACGATGACAACGGCGTATGTCTTGGCCCCCAAGACCCCGGTCAACATGCAACTGACGTCCCGCGCAACAGGTCTTGATCTGGGCTGGATCGCCCTTGTACGATAACCACAATACTTTCGACTTCAAGCCGGTGCACAATATCGATGACAACCCGCATCTTTCGTTTATTGTGGGGTGGGAATTCGACAATTCGAAGAAGGGCCATGGTGCTATCGTGAACAACAAGTATGAGGTGGAGAAGGAGGTCCAGGTTGTCAATGAGCTCCATGACTTCAACATGCACGAGTTCAACATTATGGACGGTGGAAAGACTGCTCTGGCCTGTACCTACCGTAGCCAGGTGGTCAACATGGCAGATTTCGGTCGCCCTACGGAAGAGAGTTGGGTGACGACTGGTGGGTTTGTCGAGTTGGACGTTGAGACTAGCGAAGTTCTCGTCGAGTGGGACTCGTACGACAAGATTGCCTTGCATGAATCGAACATGTTCAACGCGTGGGACAGCCCCGCCGGAGAGCCCGGTTGGGATTACGTGCACATCAACGCAGTCGACAAGAATGAGGCCGGTGACTATCTGATCTCCTTACGTTTCACCAACACTATCTACTTGATTTCCGGCCAGGATGGAAACATCGTCTGGCGGCTGGGTGGATTGGAGAGCAACTTCGACCAGGACTTCACCTTCTCCAAGCAGCACGATGTCAAGTTTGTCTCTTCGAACGGCACCCACCACGTTATTTCAGTCCTGAACAACGCTTCCGACGAACGAGGCAACGACGAGAATGTCTCGGCCGCTTTGATTATCGAGCTGGACACCGCCGTCGTTCCCATGACTGCCAGAGTGATCCGCCGTATCAACCGCCCTGACGGCGGTCTCACCCGACTCCGTGGTAGTGTGCGTGTCCTCCCCAACGAGAACATCTTCGTCGGATGGAGTGAGCGCGGCTATTCCAGCGAGCACGCCTCGAACGGTGATCTTCTAATGACTGCCCGCTTCGCTTCCGAGCGGTACTCGACCTACCGCTCTTTCAAGGGCGAATTTACCGGCCGCCCATCTGCCCCGCCCGACCTGGTCGCATCCGTCTACGGAACCGACGAAGAGGACACCACAACCCTCCTCTACGTCAGCTGGAACGGAGCAACCGACGTCGTCAAATGGAACTTCTATGCGCAGGCCTACGACCGCGGCGAACCCGTGTTCATCGGCTCCGTCAACAAGACCGACTTCGAGACCATGTTCATCGCCGACGGCTACATGGACTGGGTTTCTGCCCAAGCTATTGATGCCGATGGCAATGTCATGCACACCTCCGTAACCGTGCGCACCGAAATCCCCACGAACTGGAAGAGTGCTGGCTGGGACGGAAACGCCTCCGGACCTAGCCCCGACGACCCATCCATCATCGCCGCAGCCAACAAGAACCTAGGCTCTTCCTCCGGCAGCAGCTCTGACAACGACAGCGACAGCAACGCCATCAGCGGCGATGAATCAGCTGACCTAATTAACGACGGCACCTCGACTGGCTCTAGCGGCTCTAGCAGCCACAGCAACTCCCAATACGCCGACGCAAAGGAAGTCGCCAAAGCAGTCTACACGGCCTACGACATCATCCGCGGCGTCGGCAGTCTCCTAATCTTCATCCTGGTAGCCTGCACCCTCGGCGGTGCGGGCTACGCCATCTGGCACGCCATCCGCGCTCGCCGCTCGCGCTCTTACCAGCACGTCCCCTCCGAGGAGGGACTTCCCACGGAAGAGATCCACCTCACCTCCGCTCCCCGGGAGTAAAGCGTTTCGCTCTTTCGCTTTCCATCCTGCATGATTAGCATTGCATATTGTGCCTGATTTCTGCATCTGCATTTACGTCTGCATCTGTATCGTTTTGACCCCTTTCCAGCTGCGACCTGTATCACTACGGAGTTGGGTTTGCAATCTGGACACAAAATCAACCACATACCACGTCTTTGGCCCGAGAAAGAAAGAAAAAGAGAAAGAAAATCGAAAGACGGAAAGACTGAAGGACCGAAGAAAAGAGAGGATAGCTGAGGCCACTGGTATATATCAACCAGGTCATGATCGTTCCATGCATATCATACCCCAATTAGGCGTTATTTTTATTTTTGTTTTTGTTTTCATTTTTGTTACTATCATATCACCTACGGACATCGCCAGGCTGTGCTTGTGTGCGGCATTTATTTTCTTTTCCTTCTGTTTTGATTTTTCTGCTGGGGACTCGAACTAACCTACACTACGTCAAGGTTCTGTTCTCAATTCTTGTGTAATATTATTCTATCCGGGGATCCGCCCTGGGGCTGGTTTCGTCTACTTTACGAAATCCATGTCTGTATATAGTGTGAATATATTTACCATACTGTCCTGTCCTATCCTGATACACACTGTACCTGCATTCTACCGCAGTCGAACTGATCTTTTCTTTGAGACTTTGTTTCGTCTTTGCTTCACGTTCCATCCTTGTTGATCTGTGGATAGACATTACACACGAGGTATTGATCTTCGCTCGCTTTCTACTTTACAGTATGGATGGATCCACTACAGTACCATCCAAGCTTTGTGCTTTAGTTGACACGACAGTCTGGTCTGATGTTTAGCGTCGCTTGGCTTTTGACCTGATACATGTACTCTAGCTGGACATAACTTATATCTTGTTCTGGATGGCTGGGTTTGGGCAGGTTCGATGTTGTAACATAGCTTGAATAAAGTCAACGTTTGTTCTGTTTCTGTCTCTGTCTCTCCTTCCACAGTATCCTCTTCCAACTCTTACGATAATTTCTCCTATCTGATCCTTTCGTTTACCCACACCGCTCACTGCAGTATATGATCGTGACAGCTCCCGTTTTGGGGCGGCGCCAATGGAGACTGTGTAGCAGAATTGTGGGGACATGGTGGGAGCTAAGCATCAGGAAAATTGTGTTGATTGACACTGTTCATTACCCAACATGGAAAGATTTATAAGGTTGCTCATACGCAGGTGTGTCTGGCTACCTGTCGAATAGAGAAATGATTAACTAAATAGGATTGACTTTATGAAGAGTACGTGGCTCAAGGCTGACGACGGGTTGGTCCTAGAGGGGGAAGGCCGCGTCATTGTTTACTGAAGCAGATACTGGTTCTGGTTAATGTTTGCTAGATTATAGGTTGGTGGGACGTTGAAATCTTAAGAAATAAGCTACTTATTTGTTTCTTGGATGTACATGTATATGTAGTTTATGTTGGACTACGTGGGCCTTTACTGGTAAAGGGCTAAAGGATTTGGGAATACTTCGGCTAAACTTTTATACCAAATGCCCCAGGCAATCACTCATGTCATCCTACTGGACAATAAGAATGCCTTGGCTTTTAGGATACTTTTTACCATATCTGTTGCTACGATCTCTCATATCATGATCCATGGACCCTAGATAAGAACCGATGGAGAGAAAACCAAATCAAACATAATATAATCACCCAAACACCTCTAATATACATGCATAAAACAAACACCTATGAACTAAAACTTACAAACCTGATCCTTCCTAAACCCAAGCTTCGCCAAAATACCCTCCTTCCCCCAAGATCCAGCCAAAGCCTCCTCCATAGCAGGAGGCCCACAAACAAAGACCCTCGCATCTCCATCAGCCGTAACAACACCCCTCAAAAGCTCCTCAGTAAGATAACCCTTCCTAACCTCCCCATTTCCACTCCCAGCCTCTTCAGTTGGATGACTAACAGTATAAAGATAATCAAACCGATCCGGGAACCGAGTCTTGAAACCCTTAAGTTCCTCCCTAAGAAGCAAATCCTGTTCCGTATTGACACCGAACACAAGCCTGATCTTCGTCTTGTCCTCTGGGTTATTGAGGATGCCCTGAACTAGCTGGTAAATAGGTGTGATACCCGCTCCACCGGCTATGGCGTAGATCTGGGGATGCTTGTTAGGTGTCCAGGACTCGCCTTTGATGGCTGCTGCGAATGTGAGGGTGTCTCCTGGGACGAGAGAGTGGAGGTGACTGCTGGCTTTGCCATTTGGGTATTTCTTGACCATTAGCTCGATGTTGCCGGGTTGGTCTGGTGTTTTTGTTAGTTCCATGTACTTGTGTCGGGGTATGGGGTTGGATGAGATATACCTAGATCGCTGATAGGTGTATATGGACGTAGTACGGGGAGCCATCGTCCTTCCGGACGGGTGATTGTGAGGAGGGCCGCTGCAGTGTGTTAGAAGATACATCTCGTGAGCTCATTCATCATACTGGTGTCCATACATGTCAGTGTCAATCCGCTTTTGGCATTCTGTTCTGGAAACTCGAAGACCAGTCGTTTCGTGTTATGGTTCACATCTTTCGCACTTTGCAGTCGTAGCGTAGTAAAACCAAACCCAGAGAACACCTTTGGAGGTTCATTTGATTCTGCATGGCTAGTCGGTATAATAAAAGATCGAGTGCAGTAGGCCCCTAAGCCGAGTACAACAAAAGCCGAGGCAGACTTTGTTGTTAAATACCGTGGAAGAAGGCGAGCTCTAGACATGATCTTGAAAGATATGGGATTTAAAGACCAAAATCAAACAAAAAAAATGAATACATGATCAACTTATACATAAAGTGCCAAATCTTACTCTGAACTATATCCATCGGTGCAAAACCCGCCGAGCGCCGAGGGTCCAAAATCCGAGAGGTCCACCAGTCACAGGTCATAGTCAGCGCGGAGTATTACATCCGACCTCCGACATCCCAGGGACTGCGGAGCCTCTTGAAGAATTGTCTGATCTTCGCCCCCATCGGTTTTTGGCATGCCCCGATAGCTCTAGGCCCGGGTTTAGCAGTTTGTATATAGGCATATTTGCGATTGTCAGTTTAGATCATACGTTCATTGTCAATCGTCACTGAGAGTAGTCAATGCCACTTCAATCAATTTGTCTCTATACCACTTAGACCTCACGTTTGTTCACCAGACTAATATTACCATTCGTAACAATTAAAAGCACAATACTCTCATAAAGTCGTAAAACCATTCAGTTTCAGATCACTCGAAGTTTACTTTTTGGCAGCCAATATGTTACCTTAGGTTTCAAGTTTCAGGCCTTGTTTGTTGGTTGCTAACCCTAGGTCTACGAGCTATAATTATAAAGCTCATGCCACTCAATATATAGTTCATCATCCTTCTTCATTGTCTCCTTCCTTGGCCTTACCACTTTTTCTTCCCTGTCGCTTGCATCCAACTTAGCATTGAATGTATAATATCATTGCATGGCTATATAATCACTACACTTCAGCTCGAACTATGACAAGGATTGTGAGATTGACGAGGAGTAGAAGGATGACATCAACAAGATCTTTCATGGAGTCCTCACGACTGGGGAAAAGGTGCAAGAAAACACAAGAAGGAAGGCAGGGAAGTATCAACAGGGACATGATCTGGAAGTTCCCGACACACGGCATTTAACCTGACGACTGGACGACGTTCTGGTTTTTCGGAGACTTGCAATGAGTCCACTAAGCAAATCGACCCCTTCCAGGTGTCCTATGTGCTTATTCATATAGAAACAATTTCATAATGAAGCATTGACTACTCTTTGTAAGGTCAGAAGCCTGTTCTCAATGGAGAGCAGAACTTGCGTTTTCTAGCGATTTATGTCATATTGTATTGGACTTTGATAGAATTTGGAGTCATCGTAAATAGAGTCATTATCTCGTTAAGGGTATACCAGCAAAATCGCTTTCATCGAAACCGGTTGAAATGGAAAATCAATCTATCAGACATGCTTGGTGCTCATGGGGAAAAAAGGGAAAGGAGAAATAGAGAACCAAAAAAAAAGAAAAAGAACTCCCCATGCCATGCGCCAATAAACACCCATAAGAGTCGAGTTCATTCTTTCCGCGGAACAGAATGAGCCTGGGGTACGAAACTCGCCTTGCCTGTTTTCTCGTTGTAGATGTTGTATCCATAGTCGGCAGCATTGGGAGGGGTGTACACTGGAGAAGCCTCTGTTAGCACCAAACACCAAGAAAGAGGCTCAAAATCCTCGGTGCAGAACTCACAGTGAAGAGAAACAGCAACTTGGTCACTACTCGGGTTATAAACCCGATGCAAGCCAATATCATCAGAGATATACGCGACGTCGTTCATCGTATGCCTCGAATCAGATTTGATATCCAAAGGACCCGGACAATCCGATCCCTGATCGGGGAGGTCATAGACAGTCTCTTGCAATGTGCCAGCCAAGATCTTCATGATGCAATGGGCATTGGCATGGTCGTGGATGGGGGAGCCTTTCCCGGGGTTCCAGACGAGGAGGAGCTGGGATATTGGGTTAGACTGATGATAACAACCGGATATGACTGAGAATTTCACTCACAATATTTGCCTTCTGGTTGATATTCTCAATTGCATTGCGGGTGTAGGCCTTGCTGGGGTCGTTGTAGAAGTAGCGAGCCCAGTCGTTCGGGTCTGAGATGTATTTCTTTGCCAGAGAGATGAGGTATTCGTTATCCACGTCTGCTGAAGAAATGCCGCCGCTCTCTCCTAGATGGGCTTTGATATCTTGTACAAGGTCCTCTAGGTTGTATTGCGGTGTGTAGTGCTTGTAGCCTGGTGATAGACCAGTGTTTAGGGGCAGTGTGGGAATGACGGCGTATGACATTGTGATGATTGATGGATGAGGCGTAGAGTTAGCAATGGAGGTTGGAGCTGTGAACAGATATAGGAGAAATTATAAAGAGGACTTGTGGTTGAGATCTGTTATCTCTGAGATCATGCTGCATATTCTGGCATTCCCCTGAATGCCCGTTTCAATCGCCGATTGATCCAATACCTTGCATTCCAGGGCCGCGGACCCATTGCAGTCTGGGCCAACGGTTCTCAAAGTCCTTACCGTTGTTTCTGCAGATGACAGTTGATTCGCTTATTTCGAGAAAGACAGGGATTGGCGTCTGGCGGTGGGGTTGGAGGTATGCATCCCCATGTTTATGTTACTGTGGCGCGCTTGGCATATCTCTCTTGGCTGTAGCTATAATCTCAAGTTGAGTATATTCCCATATTAATTTTGAAGAGTTAAAGAATTCATAGTTAGCAGAGAGTTACAAGACCGAACTAACCCACGTTTAAATCAGGGCAGTTTTGACTACGAACTAATAACGCCATAGAGAGAATTGATAACGCCATAGTGTGCAGCCTGCAGTCGAACCTAGTACAAGTATTGTACAAATGATGATGCACCAGATGAGATGGTAATGCAAGCGACGTTAATAAAGTCTCAGCTGAGGTCTAAGCATGATGTATACTCTCCTCTGGCGGTCAATCGTGGACGGCGAAGTATGAGGTAGAAAACATGTGTTAATTAGATTAAGATACGCAGATCAACCCCGGTTACACTCGGGTATTTAGTCAATTCAAACAAAGACCAGATGGAGGAATACTCGGTGACACCGCTACAATGCAGTAGAAATGGCCTAAGTTATCTCGTGAAGTAGAAGAAGGAGCATGAGACTTGCAGATCATTGAAATAGGGCCACATCCAATCAGAGTTCCGACGATATCAACCAGCTTCACCGCATAAGAACATATAGCAGGATAACTTGATCTTCCGGTTTAGTCAATGCAAGTAGCGCCTCAAAATATACGTACAACGTGTGCGCGTGAGGCTTCCGACTGGATCGCCGAGTGGGGAAGTTTATTTAAGTAGTGACCAATCAACACCAATGATTGACGGCTCAGTCGGCGACCCAGGTTACCCTTCGGCGACTGAACAAGCCTGCAAATCGGAATTTCTGATTGAAGTTCAGGCCCCTGCTATTACGTATTATCAGCATTTGTTCCGAGTTTCAGTATGCACCTGGTCTGCGTGACTACGTAGTCAGCTGATGTATACTTTTAATTGTGAGGTAACTGATGTACATAGATCATATTAGTACAGAAACACTTCCTCCGCTCCCGGGTATAACCGCTAATTGATATCAAAGTCAGGGATAGCACTGAAGAATGAAGCATTGTAACAAGTAGGATCGATAAATGTTGAAGTAAACTCTGGCGGTGTGAAGTCTTGTCCGTATGTCATAGTCGTGGCCGGGTTTGCACTCGAGCTTGGTCTTTCCTGCACATTCGGTGTCGAGACTGCTGGCATGAATCTATGCAGAGGCTCGGCGTTCCATTTCGCCATGGAATCGGAGAGAATGTCCGATGCAGAAGATCGGAGGCCATGGTACACGGACTCGGCTAGTATCCAGGTCCGTTGCGTGCTTTTGAGACATCCCAAGATGAGGGTGACTCGATTGCAATGGTGATCGAAACATTCCTCTGAATGGCTGGTCGAAGTGGCGAGTTGGATGAGTCCGCAGAGGGCCAAGGCGGGAATTATAAAAGGTGTGTGCTTTGGGACGTTTGGACAGACAGAAATAGAGTCGGAGATTCGTCTTGAGGCCTCGGTTGCTTTGATGCTGTGAACTAAGCGGGTGAATGTTGATGAGAGTTGACCAGAAAGACCGGGCCAGAACCGCTCATCGGGCTGAGATTGGGATAATACAGATGGAAGGTCGCTGCGCGGGAGGTGTAGGAGCATGGCAGCGTATGCTATTGTCAAGTGTGCTTGGAACATCATTTCATCGACGTTACCATATGAATCAAGAATGTCGAGTTTCTTTGGTGGAAGGTGGTTGATCCAGCTCACTAGTGCATTTTCGATGGCCTGAAGATGATCGCGGTGACAGTCTCGTAGTCGATTTAGAATAAGAACTCGGCATAGGATGGTCGTGGCCTCAATGCGATAGCTGAATGATGAAAAAACTGGGTCTTCTGCAGCGAGAATCCTCCGCTTGAACTCGATCATCATTCGAGGTTTTGTAACTTCACATCCGCTATTATATGCAGACTCCTCGCAAGGCAAGCCCACCTCCGGCGAGACAGTGCTACACCGAAGTGTTGTTGTCTTCAAAGAGACCGCCATGAAGATATCGGTAACATAAAGTTCCCACCATGTCCTTCTCATGCTCTCTGCTTCGATGGACCTTTCCGGGTTCGCCGATGAAGCGAATGACCATCGGTTCATGCCAAGCTCCAAAGCAATGTCAATGCTATTAGAGAAAGCCTCTTGTGCTTCTTGCCATTCATCGCGAGCATAGAGAGCAATGGAATAGATCAGCCAAGCCTGGACCATACAAGGCGATCGATCGGGGTTGGTTTTCAACTCGGCAACAACTTGATCCTTGTGTTGCTGGCTGGAGATAGATGCAACATAGTGAGAGCCCACAAAATTCACTGCCATCTGCAGGAAATGAGGGTAGTTCCGATCATTATACAATGAGCTGGGCACCAAGACTGGATGGGCGACATGGAAATTCTCGTAGTACAACCGAGGTAGTCGTTCATCGTAAAGTGGAGGTTTGCTTGCAGGTTCAACATTATCTTGAACCGGAGAACTCCCCGTAATCATCACAGGCCATGGAGCCGATTCGGTGGAAATACTTAGCCCCGTCTGCCTGCCGGTCTGTGGTGTGTTCTCTGGTGTGACCTGCACAGGGGTGATTGGCACAACGGAGACGGAAGACTGATATCTGGCCTAAAAATTCATTAGCAAAATACTTCCGAAGATTATTATCAACACTGACATTGGCCTGATTTTGCGAAATTGAAGGACGTTGATATGGGGTTTCATTTCGGGATTTCTTGCGTCCGCCTCGGCGAGACGGTAGATATTGGCAGAGTAACCCGTTCTGTACACATCGTGAACACGATGGTTTGCTAGCATCGCATTTGAGATGCTGCTTTCTGCACTCTGTGCAAGCAAGAGATGCGAGACCACTTATCTTGGTTCTCGTTGTCATGTTCAATATGAATGCAAGGTGAAGCGTACGTCAAAGCCCGGGTGGATCGGCGTTTGCCGCCGGGCGGTATGCCCTACAGCCGAGTCCCTATTACATCACCCGTTCTACCAAATATAGGAGTCCCAATCATTTATATCGATTCAACTATCTTGGTATAATTATGTTCCATTTCTGAGACTGTGAAATGAGACTACCCTAAGCAGTGCGATATGTGGACATTGCGGCCTAGGTGAGAAATTCAGCGGGATAAAAAAAGTATGAATACTATAAGAAAGACAATAGATACAATGGATGGCTTGACTATATGCTATGAAGGAATTCATGGATATATCCTAACCTCAGGAGTCTCGATTCAATAAATTCGGTAAATTGTTATTGCGTTTCGTAATTCGTATCGTGGAATTGGTCTTGGTCTCGAAAGAAAGATAGATATCTATCACTGAAGATATTCCCATTTGGGTGTTCAACTGCGGCAAACACATTGGAGCATCGAGTACAAGATCGAAATCCTTGTGATTGAACCCAGCTAACTCATCTTTAGAGCAAACTTTCGCAGTAAAAACACAAGCAAGTGTTCTGGGCCATGTTGTATTTTTCAGTTCGGTTCGACGGAAAGTGAACCGAGACTTTGACTTCAAAAGAAAATTTGAGAAAGCAAGAGAGCATCCCGAGAGTGATGACGATATCGCGGGAGTCTCGAAGTCTCGGTTGCTGTCACACAGTGGCTTCGTAGTGGACATTAGTCAGATACTTCGCGTGCACAACCAACACTGTATGAAGAGAATAAGGAGATGATAGCAATTGGAAAATAGAATATCACTCCTTGCACAGATCCTCCAACAGTTCTAGCATGCGTTGTTGCAATTTCACAAGCTCGGATTTTGTGATTTGCGACGAGACTCCGGTGGGATCAGGTTCCTGTATTTGGGCAACCCTAGAACCAGGAGTCCCTGTCCCAGTCGGGGAATCCTGAATCAAATCTGAACGGATCTTGAAGAAAGGTATACCGAGACCACGTAGTTCAGATATCAGCGCGTCTGTCATCTGGGAAGCAGCCCTATAGACCTTGGTATCATAGGCTGCTACTTCTGCAGCAAAATCTTGCTCGGCCTGATTTATCAGTCAGCAAGTTGATAGTAGGGCAGCTTAAAGATGACCTGAGAAAGGGCTGAGTAGATGTGGAAGTAAGAACGTACTGTATCCGCCTCTTTTGTATCCACCGGAGCACCGATTGATCGGCTGTTGAACATTAGTAAAAAGATTCAAGATAAACGAATGGGAAAAGAAAACAGGAGAAAACTATGACAAGACTAAAACGAGATGGAAATATCGAGGAGAGACTAAAGAAAACCGAAAGAAACGGACAGAAAATTGAGAATGAGAAAAGACTCACAGAACTGCATCGAGCTCCTTCTGTTTCTCAGGGCGCCCTCGTTGCTGTTTTATCAATGCTTCGCGAGCATTGAACCATTGACGTTCATGGTGATGTTGGCTGCGAATCATTCCGCGGATGCGATGTTGTGTTTCTTCAGTCTGGCCCACAGTGCGCATAACATAGCGTAATGCAGCAGGCCAAGTCGTGATATTAGATGGATCAGCAGGACCATTGGAAGGTCGCGGTGGCCGGGGTTGCGGCTGGAGTGCCTTTTCTGAGCGGTGCAACGGAGCAGGGGTAGAGATTTGATGGGTTTGTGGTATCGTCTGAGAGCTGCCTTGAGGAGTTAAGCTAGACAGAGTACGGAGGACCGAGTTGAGGTCGGAGGAATTGTATAGATCATCCGCCATGTTGTTGGTGCCACTTGGTTGAGGGTTGAGGATGGGAGAGAGATGGGAACCGGAATAAAGGTTATTTATAGATGAAAACGAACCTTCAGACAGCAAGCAGAAAGCAAGCGAGATCTATACTATTTGATATATCGGATATTTGTAGATGTACAAAGGCAACTCGAAGGAGGTTTGTCGATAAGGCTGTTGAATGTCTTGGCGCATCTCCCGTGCTGAAAATTTACCTTCAACCTGCAAATCCCCGGTTTTCGCCAACGCCCAGAGCCCACCCCCCACAAACACATCAATTGCATCTGGCCAAGTTGTCAGAGGTACTATTTTGGATTCCATTAGACGATCTACAGGCCTCCCACCGAACCCGGGAACGCGCAACGATGTCCCGATCCGCCGCAGACGCAACGCGGTTCACGGCCACAGGGCCCTACGCCAACTCCAAGACCGGCGGTTTCCAGACCGCGGATATCGGAAAGAGCAAGAAAGCCAACCAGAAGACGCAATCACTACAATATACCGGCCCCGATGGGAAACCGGAGACACCTAAGGAGAAGGTGGAACGACTCCGCGCGCAGGCACGGGCTGCGAAGAGGGCTCAGGCTCTTGGGACTGGTGCGGATCGGTGGATTGAGTCTGGTCGGAGGTTTGCCAACAAGGCTCACAAGGGAATGGTCTACACATTGATTGCCGCGTCCGGTATGTTTCCTGCCCTGTGGAGGTTATCGGTTGAAGCCGTGAATGCATCAGCCCATACCCGACATGACAACCAACAACATCCACTGATACCCGACCATATGCTGATTATTCTTGATTCAAATAGGTGTTTGCGGTGTCCTTACAGTCTACTCCATGATCTCACTTACGCTCTATAACCGTCGTCAGCGCACCCTCTGGATCGAACGCGAACTCGAGACTCTCAACCAGGCCCAGCTTGCCGTCGCCAACGGCAGCGCAACCGAGGAGCAACAGGAACTCGTGAAGAAGGAGAGCATTGGTGAGATTGTGAGGCAGAAGCGCGAGGAGGATAAGGCACAAAAGCCGTGGGCCAAGGCCAAGCGCTTCCTCTTCGAGAAGCTGAATATGGAGGATACTGGTGCTGTCCCAGCCGCCGCATCAACCGAGCAGCCCCATAGCAGTGTCACAGAGGCGGTGCAGGCCAAGCAGGCCATCGATGCCGCCGCCGTAAAGACCGGCGTACCCTTACCCGGCCAGTTGGACGTGATGGCCGAGAACGCGGAAGAAGCCGCAAAGGCCAAGACAAAGGGTTGGACTAGCTGGTTGACAGGGCGGTAGATGGGAGCAACTGTCAGCTTAAAGTAACCAAAATGAAAGGACGGGAGACCAAAATGGATGTGTGGGGAGACATGGCCCGTCCTCGGATGCAGATCTGATCTGACCTCACCGTCTACCACCGGACAAACACGCATGATGCTTCCACACCAGATCCATCTGTTCTCTGTCCTCTCTAATCCTCACTCTTCGCCATCTGCAACAATCTTTTCTATTGCATGGCAAGTCGCAGAATTATCTCGCGGCCTGCTTCCATCTTCCCAGGGGGTTTACGGCGTTTGATTTCCTTTCCCAGCTTCTCTTCTGGAATGTGTTCCTAGTCAGTATGACCTTCCTTTATACTCTGAAAGGAGTGTATGGGCGGGCCTCAATGTATATCGTGTACAGTACATAGATCTGCTCCTATCTGTTCTCATTTCTACTCCAATCGCCAGATTTCACTACACGAAGTACAGTAACTTTCTATAGCTACTGTCTATACAAGTAACCTAAAACTATAAAGCATAATAAATTACTACAGATCTTCACCGAAATGAACGCCGCCTCTGACTTTGATTTGTCGCACTAATTCCACAAACGGGACCCCCAACGCGCCGGAAGAGCGCTTTCCCCTGGCCCATGCACACAGTGGAGCAGGTAAAAACCGTTCTTATAGAGTGTTGGCCCTGGACATTTAACAGTCCTCAGTTTTACTTTCCCATCGTCATTTTTCCCTATCTTACTTTCCTACTATGGCCCATTGCCAGTCAACCTCTACTGGTGAAAAAAGTTCACAGAAATGAAAAACCTTCATATTCTGACTGGGCACCAAAGACTCATTCACACATGATCACAGCACATGGCAGGAGAAGAAAATTACAAAGGAAACCGCTGAAACCCTGAGAAAAACAACAGGCACCGAAATGAAAGCATATTTTTATTTTACCAGACCCGCCTCACCATCGCAATGACGAGCCGTGGAACCCAGACAAGCGATTCGTCTAAGAAGGCAACGACTTGCTTATTGCGAGCCGTTGGCACCGGCTTTACGGGCAGCACGACGTGCACGAACACCATCGGCCAGATCCTCCAGAACATCAACCGTCATCTCCCAGTTGATGCAAGCATCAGTGATGCTGACACCACGGTGGAGAGCGGCAGGTCCCTCGGGGGGAACCTTCTGGTTACCCTCGTAGATGTTGGATTCGATCATGACACCAATGATACCAGACTCGCCCTCACGGAGCTGGTCGGAGACCTCCTTGGCCACGATGGGCTGGTTGAGGTGGTTCTTGTTGGAGTTGCCGTGGGAGCAGTCGACCATGAGGACCTCACGCTGCTTCTTGGCGCGGAGGGCCTCGCGTGCAGTCTTGATGCTGGCCCGGTCATAGTTGGTGCCCCTGTTGCCGCCGCGCAGGATCACGAAGCCGTGCTCGTTGCCAGAAGTCTTTGTGATGGCGGCCAGACCCTGCTTGGTCACACCGAGGAAGCGGTGCGGGTGCGAAGCGGCGCCGATGGCGTCCACGGCCACGGTCAGGTTGCCGTCTGTGCCGTTCTTGTAGCCGATGGGGAAGGAGAGACCCGAGGCCAGCTCGCGGTGCAGCTGGGACTCGGTTGTGCGGGCGCCGATCGCGCCCAGCGAGATCAGGTCCGCCAGGTACTGCGGGGAGATGGTGTCCAGCATCTCGCTGGCGATGGGCAGACCGGTGCTGGTCAGGTCGGTGTACAGCTTACGGGACACGCGGAGACCCTTGTTGATGTTGTAGGTCTCGTCGATGTCGGGGTCGTTGATCAGACCCTTCCAGCCGACTGTTGTGCGGGGCTTCTCCAGGTAGGCGCGCATAATGACGCAGAGGTCCTTCTCCAATTTTGTTGAGAGTTCCTTCAGGCGACGGGCGTACTCGAGGGCAGTGTCCGGGTCGTGGATGGAGCAGGGTCCAACGACGACCAGTAGACGGTCATCGCGCTGCTCGATAATCTCGACTGCCTGGTTACGACCAGAGCGAACGGTCTCGGTGGCACGGGCAGGCTGTTTGAAGCAATTGCTGTCAGTTTGGTGTTCAAAATGCGGTCAATCGCGCAGTGCGGGGTGCAGAAAAAAAAAATTTGACTCACAGCAGGGATCTCAGTCTGGAGGAATTGCGGCGACAGCAATGGGTCGTATCCAAGGACTAACAAGAATTGATGAGCATCACAGATAAACTGAATCAGACAGTGTCCACATACCACGAGTGTCCTCGTTGACTTCTGTGGTGTTGATGAGAGGCATTGTGCGTGCTCGACTGTTCAGGACTAGCAATTCCAAGGTATATTATCAGCACAATTGACCAGGAGATACCAAAGGTATTTAAATGCAAGGGCTGTGACTCACAAATACAGGGGCCGAGGATGAGAGAGGAGAAGAGGAAGAAACAAAAATTAAGAAGCAAAAGTGGGCCGAGATCGGGTCGACGATCGACCTATTTGTAGCCCCCCTACAGCTGCAGCTATATTTACTGTTCTATTGACTACTTGCATCCGGTCATATTTATCCATTAATATGTGCCTTGTAATTTCCTCTTAAGTTTCTCTTTAAGTTTCTGGAGGCAAAACTGCTATCCCTGTACTGTAGTCAGATCTAGTCATAGGCGCATATGAGCCAATCAGGAGACAGGAGATGACCACACAACATGCAATAAATCGTATATCACTCTACATTTAGTTTCACACATGTTGACTGTGTAGCCATGTTTGTCTTCTAGCATGTTCTATGATTTATTATGATGTGACCGATGTACGGGAATATACCCCTGGATCCATACATCACATCCCTATGCATCAGTGAGGTGACTCAACTCGACTATGGAAGATGTACAGTACAAGGGGTGGAGATCTTAAACAGACTCCCCGGCCATAGATCGAGGATTGTGAATTAGACTATACCTCTTCACCCGTAATAGGTATGGCGTCATTTTGCAATCTATCTCTAAAGTAAACGATTGGCGAATAGTTCTTTATGAAAGAACGACAAAGAAGTCTTTCATATTACATATAAACATCTCATAGTCTAACCAACCCCTTTAAGTCATTCTACCTATAGAGAGCAACACAAGCCACCCTTTAAGCCACTTGCTCTATTAAAAGTTCCGTCATACGCCCTCTACCTAGACCTGCCTGTTTAATCTGTACACTTTGAGGTACTCGTAGCTATGAAGTCCACATTCTATGACCCAGAAAGCATTGAAAAGGTATTGATTTATCAAAACGACGGCAAGGGAGCGCACTTATACATCCTACACCCTTTAAATATATAAATACGCTAAACCCTTCTAGGAAAACTGTGTCTATAGCCATGGGGTGCTCAGCTAACAGTTCTTTAGATTCCATGCATAGACACATTTATATATTGTCATTATCAATCTAAAATAGACAGCTATATATTCAAGCAAGCTCTCAACTTCCTTCTTTCCTTCTTCGCACTCCCAACCTCGGAAAGTCTCACATTTTGTCGACTCCAACATGACCGACATCAAGCGCGGAGTGATGACACTGACCGACGAGCACGACTATGAAGCCAAGGTATGACTCCCCGCCTATCAGTTTCCTTTCAGTTACCTTTTACTTCCCTGTCATTTCATTATTATCAGAATTGAGACGTAGTACATTGCTAAGAACTGTGGAGATGATACGTGAATCGGAGCAACAGGTTAAGGTCGCCCTTACAATTCAGGTTACTCGTAGGGGAAGCATTACAATCCAGCAATGGGTACTCGACCAAACAGCTCGCAGGAGTTCTGTCAAGAAAAACAATGTACATTACTCGAAACCGAAATGCCTATTCAAATCAGCACCAGGTCTCGGGCTCAATGCATATTCAATTCGAAGACTGTTTCCATTCGTGCAAAGAGGGGCAACGAGTCAGATTTTAGTCTGTCGAACGACGACCTGACGGAAATTGCAGAAGCTGTCTGGTGTTACCTTCCCGAGTGACCTATTTCGGCCACATCATGCCAATCTGCCACTTACAGCCAATACAACCCTAACAGAAGAAGCGTGGATCCCATACCATTTAAGTGGATCATCTAGATTCCCTCGGTAAACAGGACGAGGGAAAACTCAGGGCTCACATAGCTCCAATGCTGCGGTCTGGTCACGAACAAGAACATCCAAAAGATGACTCGCCTTTTCATGGGATATCGCAATGATTGCGTGCTTTTCCGCCTACAGGCTCCTGGCCACTATAGCCACATTTTGCGTTGATATGATTTATGAGACCATAACTATGATGCAGTTTCATTCTTCTCCTTCTTTCTTTTCTCTCAATTTATCTCAATATTCGATGTGTATTATCGTAGTTTCCTGTCCCAATACCGCCTTTTAATGGGGTTACCACGATCGTTACGGTGCGTAATGATCGACTCATAGTAGGGACTGTCCTGGTGTTAACTGATCCCTGCATAGGATGTCTACCTTTTAGCGTCTCTGGCAGTCTGAGACGTAGAATCTTTAATTGTAAATATAGATATATTTACCCCGATCACTTCTCATGCCTCCTATGTTCTTATGTTTGTGGGCAACTTACAGCTCTTTGTTCACGTTTTAAACATGCATTCACGTAGAAAACCTATTTTACGATGCTAGAAGGTGAGGATTGCTCTAATAGTGTGGTTCCTAGTGAGTATTCAATTGGATAGGTAAAAGTGCACGTCTTTTAGCCCATAGTGGTGCCCTCTTTTTCGTCACCAGCTCCAGGTGAAAAGGCAGGTCACTGCAATTTTTTGTTCCCTCACTTTTTGTTTTTGTTTCTATTTCCCATGCTCCTTGCTGTTCTCACTCCTAACGTTGTCTTCTCTTCTCATTCTCCCTTCTCTGAAGTACTTTCTTCACCCCTTCACTTTGCTGCCCATCTTCTCACGCCTACTCCCCTCTACGTCGCCTGTGTCCAAGCTCACCATGGCTTCGAGCACCATTCCTCCTCATCCGAGGAGACATAGAAAGAGGGAGACAAAGGAGACCCAGACAGCTCAACCAGCTCAGCCCGCTCATGATCTTCAGCCCGCTCTTGCTCCTCAGGGTACTCAGGGTACTCAGGGTCCTCAAACCCCCATGGTAAACATCTGGCCTCTGTTCTACACTACCCCACATCTTTTACCCCAATCCAAGATACAATGTCTGTCACATTTCAAGCTGACCAAAACAGGTTACCCAGGGCGATGATTGCTGGCACAGCTCCACTATGCACACCCACCATTCTTTCGCCCAATCCAACACGAAGCCCTCTGGAGATGACGACAAAGACAAGGTGACACTGAAAGGCCGCCGCTTCATCGCAGAGAATGAATACCCACCCAGATTCAGCCTGAAAGACATTGAAGTAGAAATCGGCGCCTGGATGTGTGTTGCCTGTCCAGCATCGATCAGCACATGCCCAACCTGCAAGCAATTTGAGGGCCACGAGGACTCTCTCCTCCTTGCAATCCATGGGGCCTGCATCACGGAGAAGAAAGTTACGCGCTCCTCCTTCGGATTGTACTACGGCGTCAACAACCTAGAGAACGTCTCACATGGCATCACCGGCAAGGCTCATACAAACCAAATCGCTGTTTTGACCGCTTGCCTGCGGGCCCTACGAAATGCAACTAGCATTATGAATGAGCGACTGAAGCTGTCTCGCAAGGGAAATGAGCTCGTGCCTCTGCGTACTTTCATCATCAAGACCGATTCCGAGTATCTGGTTCGTGGCATCACCGAGTGGCTGCCTAAGTGGAAGGAGGCTGGATGGAAGACTTGCAAGGGTGTGACTGTTGCCAATGCTGACTTGTTTAAGCTGGTGGAGGCAGGTATCACTGTGCTGGAGAGAGTTGTTGAGGTCAAGTTCTGGCTTGTGCCCAGGGAGAACAACCAGGAGGCTGAGTGCCTGGCGAAGTGGGCTATCATGCACTGAGAAGAAGATATGGAACCATCGATAGGCTTCAGCAGTCTTCGAATATGGAGAATATCTCAATGGCATCATTCGATCTAATCTTCGGCTTTCGTCTTTGTTCCGGGAGCCGATCCGAACATCGGGAATATGGTGACATAAGCACCCGATCTGGCATTGACCTTGAATATTTGCATTGTCCAAGTTCCTGTGCCTTTTGTAGAAGTATTCAGGTTATGCAAGTGCATTGCTATTTCCGGGAGCCTTGATATCCCAAGAAAACATACAAATAGCATTGCAACTAGAGAGTGGCAAATGGGGTATAGTCCCCCACAGCGGAAGACCACTTAGCCGATCTTCAATGCCGGGCAACGGTACTGGACAACCAGACGACTTCCGACCCCGGAATTCAGCCCGGCATTTTCCTATAAGTATTTCTTGAGCCCCGGAGTTCTGTCTGGAGTCAGTTGCTTATTTCTCTCCACTCCATCTTGTACATATGTAAGTTTCCGTGAAGCTCATTATTGACATCGAGACTAACGTCGCCGAGAAAGACCCGAAATACTCCAGATTCTCGGAATACCTTAACTCCGAGCGTCCATACACAATGGCCTCTCCAATTCCCAGAGGTCTCCGCCAGGTGCTCCAGAAGTCGCCTAATGACATTGTCATTCTCTCTTCCCTGCGTACACCCGTAACCCGCGCCAAGAAGGGCGGTTTCAAGGACGCCTACCCAGAAGAGCTCCTGACCAACGTACTCCGCGCAACACTGGAAGCAAACCCCAACCTCGACCCGGCCCAGATCGACGATGTCCTGATCGGATCTGTCCTACAAGAGCTGGGCGGCGCCAAAGCCGGCCGCATGGGCCAGATCCACGCCGGATTTCCCCACTCCGTGCCCTTCAACACGATCAACCGCCAGTGCTCCTCCGGTCTGGCCGCGATCACAACCATTGCCAACGGGATCCGCGCCGGCGCCATCAACGTCGGTGTCGGTGGTGGTATGGAGTCCATGACCCGCAACTACGGCTCGCGCGCCATCCCCACCGTGCTCTGGCCCGAGCTGAAGGAGTCCTACTCCCAGGACGCCCGCGACTGTATCATGCCCATGGGCATCACCTCCGAGAACGTCGCCTCGCGCTACGGCGTCTCCCGCGCCGACCAGGACGCCTTCGCCGTCGAGTCCCACGCCAAGGCCTCCGCCGCCCAGAAGGCTGGCCGCTTCGACTCTGAGATCATCCCCGTCACCACCAAGACCCTCGACCCCGAGAACCCCGATGCCCCAGCCAAGGATGTCACCGTCTCAAAGGACGATGGCATCCGCCACGGCCTGACCCTCGAGAAGGTCAGCGCTCTCAAGCCCGCTTTCTCCGCGGACGGTGCCAGCACCGCCGGCAACAGCTCGCAGGTTAGCGACGGTGCCGCTGCTGCCCTGTTGATGCGCCGTTCTACCGCCGAGGAGCTCGGTCTCTCCGGCTCCATCAAGGCCCGCTGGGTCGCCTCCGCTGTTGCGGGCTGCGCCCCCGATGAGATGGGTGTCGGTCCCGCCGTCGCCATCCCCAAGCTCCTGCAGTCTGTTGATATCAAGGTTCCCGAGGTTGGCGTCTGGGAGATCAACGAGGCTTTCGCTTCGCAGGCTCTCTACAGTGTTCGCAAGCTCGGCATCGACCAGGCTAAGGTTAACCCCAACGGTGGTGCCATTGCTATCGGTCACCCTCTCGGTGCTACTGGTGCCCGCCAGCTGGCTACTCTGCTGCCTGAGATGGAGCGCAGTGGCCAGGAGATTGGCGTTATCAGTATGTGCATTGGTACCGGTATGGGTATGGCTGGCATGTTCGTCCGCGAGTAAGCTTAGATCTTGCATTGTCTAAAATGGGTTGTTTCTGTGTTTCTATTTCGTATGATATCAGCGGTGCATGTGCATGTAAATTACAGTTCGCATACAATGAATGGTTTTCTTCTTAATCGTATAAGTTCAATTCTTCTTCCCCTATATTATATGTATGGATGTGCTAGTAAGCAAACTCCTCGCCAACTAATTCCTCACTCAACTTCCACAACCTTTCTGCCTCAAAACTGCTAGTCCCCCACGACTTGACAGTATCAACCAACCAGTCAGCGACATGGCAATCAATAAGATAGGCGCCGTTGTTTGCTGTGAAAACAGATCAGCTTCTAGCAACGATCTCATGTTAACAGGACGCACCTTTGAGAGCAGGATCAAATGCCGCATAGACATGAGTAGCAGCACCACGCTCCAGAGTTTTGAGATTAAACTCATCCCACCCCTCGCGATTGCCAAGTTGTCTATCGATAGATTCTGCTCCATATAAATGTAGACGGTTAGCTCTGATACTGAGCCTCAGTACAACTATCATGGGATAAGTCATGAGATACTAACGCAGTCCAACATCGCCACTCCAATCTAGATGACTGCCAAGATTGGTAAAGATCACACCTGGGTGCAGACTGAATGCAAGAAGCCCTTTTTTGACACCCAATTTGGAGGATAGAGAAAGTGCCATTAGCATATTGGCTGTTTTTGCTTGGCCGTAGGCTACCCATTTGTTGTATGTCTTGCCACCCTAGAAGAGAAAAGAATGAGAGATGTTACAGATATAAGGGGATAGAAAATTCCTAAGGAGTAATAAAAAAAAATAGGCTAGAAAGACCACTCACATCAAAATTATAATCATCAAACCGAACAGGACTCAACCGATGTCCATCACTAGTAACCATAACAACCCTTGGAGACTCGGACCTCAAAATCTTCCCCATAATCAAATTCGTGAATAGGAACGGTCCAAGATGATTAGTTGCAAACTGAGACTCGACTCCATCCTCAGAAAGACCATATTCAGTGGCCATGATACCAGCGTTATTGACGAGGACATCGATAGCAGGGATATCAGACCAGCTATTAACCTGGTCTGCCGCGCTTCGAATACTCTTCAAAGACCCGAGGTCAAATTGCAAAGTACGAGTTTTCAGCTCGGGGTTGGCGGTTTGCAGATCGCACACGCATTGCTCTAGTTTGGCGGTGTTGCGACCTGCTAGGATGAGACAGGCGGGTTCTGCTTTTGCGAGGGATTGGACGAAAGATCCGCCTAAGGAGCCTGGGGTAACTCCTGTTGTAAGGATGATTTTGTTTTTTATTAGGGCTTTGTAGTCGGTGACTAGTTCGGTTGTTGTGGTGTTCGCGTTGTATGGGGCTGGCATGGTGGGTTGGATATGTATATCTTTGTGGATGTGGGTGACTATATTTGTGGCTGGGTAACAAGATGGATGTAGCGTGGATGTCAGATATGTTGTTCGAGCGGATGAGGAGAGTGGTTATATAGCTTCATAAGTAACTGATTGATGATCTCTAAGTCCGACTATGACCGGTACACCCGAACATGTTTGGAATTAACACAATGTCGTATTATCGGGGTATAATGCAATTCTTCTATTTTTCGCGATCTAAAATGTAAGGTACAACATACGATACTGCTGTATGGCCTCTTTTTCTTAGTTCTGCTGCCCTGCTTGTCTGTGAAGGGACATGTGTTATATACTCCTCAGCTATAAGGCCTGTTATTCAAAATTGAGCTTCGACATAGCAAGGAAAGAAAAGATAAAATATGGTTTCAACATCTTTGTTTATTGATTCCGCAATAAGTCCGATTTATATTAGACTTGAAGTTCTGAGAGCCAAAAATGCCAAGCATCGAAATCCCATCTCACGTGACCCGACTTTCTCAGATTTGTTTCTCCGTGCAAGCCCAAGTCCGCTCGATCAAACATCCTTTGCGCCCGCACACACAATGAGGCCATCAATGCGCCTCCCTCTGCGGGAGGCAAAATATGTCTGCTCCAGCTGTAGAGTAGGAGCCACACCACGCATCTCGCCGCTCAACCAGCAATTCCTCCGCACTGCCTCCGACTCCCCCGGATTACTCGAACGCACCCGGCGCAAGCTCTGGGGCACAGACAAGCCACCAGGCCCTGCAGACCCCTACTCCGGAAGTCAGCTCATGCCCCAGGAAGAACCTGCGGCTGAAACCACAGGCCTTTCCCCGGGTAAAGGAGAAGAGGAGACACCATTCCCCGATGACATGGACCTTGAGAGCTTAGACTGGAACAACATGCCCAGAGTTGGTTACACCAAGGATAAAGAATGGATTATCAATGGCGCAACCAAGGCAGACAAAGTCAAGCCGTACGTTTGATCCAGTTTTTGCAAGCCGTGCCTCGCGCATCGTGGCATGATTTTATGATGGACGTTGCTGACCATAGCTCTTGATTTCACAGATGGTACAAGACCAAGTGGCCGCTACCGTTGGAGCAAGCTCTTCACCAGGTTGTCATCGAGTTCAGTGTGATGAGCATGGTCGGTAAGAATTATTCCGCCATGGAAGACTATGAACAACGTTTCGGCTATGTGCGAAGCAATTTCAAGCACTGCAGTGTGGAGGGCGAGTCCGCTGAATGGGGTGATCGCCTTCGATTTGCGGGCAGGGGAACACGGGACAGACTCCTTACCTTTTTCGGGGCAATTGGCGAGCCAGACACCCCGAGCGAGAGACTATTCCTTCAATTGAGCTCTCAAGGCAAGTTGAGAGAGGATCGCTATTGGGAAGGTGGAAAGCTCGGGAAGAGGAACGAGAGCACGATGTCATCTCTGCCGCTGAATGACCCAGCAATGAAGTTTGCCGTTTGTTTCCCTTTTCGGTTTCCATTTGCCGGTGAATTTCACTAACTAAATCTCGCAGTTCTTTACTCGCCTTTCCAAACTCACCGGCCTGCGTATCCCCGATGCGATTTACTCTTCTACTGCCACCACTGTCGGAGAGGCTATCGCTGCTTACAAGGAGTTGATTAAGCAGTCAACCAAGATGACACCCGTGCGTCTCCATGAGCAGATGGCTAAGATGGGCACCGAAAGGCTATCCAATGTCAAAATCTACGACACACGCCGGACCCGCCAGGACAATGATGAAGATGTTGGCCGTAAGAAGGTCATTGTCACTTCGCTCTACGAGAACGGTCTGATCAGCCACCCTCTTGGAAAGAGGAAGGAGTGGATTAAGCTGCAGAAGAAGCAGGCGGCAGAGGAGTTGGAGTTGAAGGCGAACTGAGGGTGTTTATTTGCTATGAAGAAGTCTGGAGACATTTGCCTGTATCGAAACAACCTTCTGTATATTAGAACTGTTGATTAAATTTGCATTTTGATTTTTTTTTTTCCATCTTGTCAAGCCAAGTTGGAGGGTAGAGAGATATACATTTTCCATCCTGGGATGATGAATATCAAATTTTCATAGTCGCTGTCAACCATGGAATAAATCAAAAGACCTATATCAAAGCAATTCTCACCCGCGAAGACTATGATGAAGCAATTTTTCTCGACCTCACTCGATCAGTTTTAAACTATAGAGACATAGAGGCATTTCTCTATAAAATTAGAAACTGATCGGGTGAAGTCGAGAAAAATTACTTTAAAAGAACGTATTCGGTGGTGAAACCGGACCGATTATAGGTCTGATCTAACGCTTGCCATGCTAGGAAAGCGCTAGTATAATCGGATATTTGTATTTGGACTTCATCGGCACAGAGTAAGAGAATTGAGGCTATGGCCTTGCTATTCTTTCTTCTTTCGGCTGGATCGTCCGAGGTAGAGAGGTCGCTTTCGATAGCTCCATCATAGTCTTCGCGGGTGAGAAATTGCAAAGTCCGACACAACTCTGTGACCATAACGGTAAAATAGAGAACACAAAGGCATTCTTGTCCAGTCTAACATTCTACCTCCGCGCGGCAGAAGGAATAGAAAAGCCTCTGGTCATGAAATCGCCATTCTTCGACGCCCCATCCTTCTTGGAAAAGAGACTGTCGATATTCTCATTACCCTTCCGGCGCTTCTTCTTCTCACTCTCCTCCGCCAATACACGGGCAGTGAGAGAGGAAGTAGCAGCATTCTTGATGCCATTTCCAGAAGCGCCGTTAGGGACCGGCGTTGAAGTGTTACTCCGGCTTTTGACGTCAGATGTTTGTTTAGAAACATCCACGGCAGCGTCTGCAGTAACATCCGCCGTAGCGTCAGCGGTAGCGTGCTTCTTGCGCTTCTTCGAACCGGGAGCTTTCTTAAGAGAATGTGTGAGAGCCTGCTCAGCAAGTTTGTGACCCCGCGCAATGAGGCGCTTCTTATCATCTTCTTTGGTGGTAAGAATGGGGATGATATTCTCTTCAGCATAGGATTCGTTGCACTA
Organism: Penicillium arizonense; assembly: GCF_001773325.1. NCBI lineage: Eukaryota > Fungi > Ascomycota > Eurotiomycetes > Eurotiales > Aspergillaceae > Penicillium > Penicillium arizonense. The sequence continues at coordinate 945,510 of NW_019173287.1, read as the reverse complement.
GAGAGACACATACAAGTCAGCCGTTATATCCGCACCGCGCAACTAAAGCAAGTCTTACCTGCAAACACTTATCGCCCTTAAGCTGTCGAATAGCCTCTTCCGCAAAGACATGCCCGCACGGTACCAGGTACACCGATTTCACACCGGGCCCCAACGGCTTCGCGGTGATAGGGCAGATCCAACCCTCGCGGCGCTCACGAGGCGCATGGGCATGGTCCGAAGGATGCTCGGTGCGCTCGGTATCAACTTCAAACTTCAGCTCGACAACATCCCGGAGCGACTTTACTCGCCCGCATAGGATCTCCTCGCAGTCGGCCTTGGAGCTGATTCCCTCGCCATCATCGCCGGGAAGCAGGAACTGGAGGACGGCGTCTTTGTTGTAGAGGTTCCCGACCGAGTCGGAGACGATAGGTCGGGACAGTGCCTTGTGCGACAGTGGACAGGTTGTCCAGGAGTGTTCTTGCTGTTCGCGCTGGGCTTCTTTTACTTGCGCCGTGCTCGGGGCGCGGGCTGCTTCGCGGACGAGCTCGCGCCGGGTTGGGATACTAGAATGTAATTTGTTAGATATGACTGGGTCTCAAATATTATCCAAGGCATAGAGCTTACCTTCCACCGTCGTTACCCATGTTGGCGAAGTTGAGGTTGAATCTCGCCACGATAAAGCGCAAAGATAGCGGGGCTGACTCAGCGGGTACTGGCGGGTATCAACATCTGGCCAGAAGCTCTCTCCGCACCATAAACAAAGCTCAATGCCTCAAGCATGAAGTCCTCTGACTTGATTTTGTTGCTGGCTGCGACTGCCTCGACGGCCCAGGCTAGTGATAAGTCTGCTCGCCCTCGTGGTGTAGGCCCGGAGTGTAAGTATTTGGACCCTGACTATATCTCCACCTCCCGAACAGCTGGTGATGCAACGGAGAGATCTACGATCGTCAGTTGCTTCTTTTATTTAAATCATCGTACTAACAAGGGATCATTCAGTTGCGAAATTCTACCAGGACTCGCCGACATTTACCTGTATCTCGAACCCTTCGGTCCAAATTCCCTTCTCGGCCGTCAATGATGATTTCTGTGACTGCCCCGATGGAAGTGACGAGCCCGGCACAGCTGCATGCGCACATATCTCACGCAACTCGCCACAGATAGTGGCAGACCGACCCGGCAATAGCGATCTGGACATCGCCCTCGCCCTGCCCGGATTTTACTGCAAGAACAAGGGCCACAAGCCATCTTACATTCCCTTCCAACGAGTCAATGATGGAATCTGCGACTATGAGCAATGCTGTGATGGCAGCGATGAATGGGCCCGTGTTGGTGGAACGAAGTGCGAGGATCGTTGTAAGGAGATTGGCAAGAAATGGCGGAAGCAGGAAGAGCAGCGCCAAAAGTCTATGACTGCTGCTTTGAGGAAGAAGAAGGATCTCCTTGTCGATGCTGGTCGCCAGCAGCAAGAGATCCAGGATCACATTGTTAGCCTCGAGGCCGAGATTCAAGGTGCCGAGGTAAAGGAACAGAGCCTTGAGGCTGATCTGAAGACTGTCCAGGAGCAGGAGCGCAAGGTCGTTCGTTCTGGAGGTGGCAAGGGCAAGGGCAAGGTTAATGCACTCGCTAACCTCGCTAAAGGCCGCGTTGATGAGCTGCGGAATGCGCTTGTGGATGTGCGTCGCCAGCGGGATGAGACCCGTGAGCGGGTGAAGGAGCTCGAGGGCATTTTGTCCAAGGTCAAGGTTGAATATAACCCTAACTTTAACGATGAGGGCGTCAAGCGCGCGGTGCGAAGCTATGAGGACTACGCTGCTCGGGAGGATACCACCGACGACACAAACAGTGCCCAGGACCGTGACTTGGATGAGATTGCTAAGGTTGATGGCGAGGAAAGCGGTGTTAACTGGGAGCACTGGGAGAATGAGGAAGATGGCTGCCAGGACTCGGATTTAGGTAAGTTATTTTTGTCTTTTGTAGCACATCACATCTGGCTTACGGGGAACTACAGTTTACAAGTTGGCCGCTTATCTCCCGCCATCGCTTGTTAGCTTCATTGAAGACAAGGTCCTCTCAGTCAAGAGCTTCCTTGAAAACAGCGGCATCGTAGCCAAGTCCGATGAGGATTCTTCTTCGGAATCCAAGGCCGTGACTCGAGCACGTGATGCTCTAAAGTCTGCACAGGACTCTGTGGCCGATCTGAAGAACAAGCTGCGTGACCAGCGTGCGGATCTTGAGACTGACTACGGCCCTGGCTCTATCTTCCGCGCCCTCAAGGGGCTCTGCATCACCCAGGATGCCGGCGAGTACACCTACGAGCACTGCTTCCTGCAGTCGACAAAGCAGAACCAGAGAAAGGGAAGCAATTCCGTGTCCATGGGCAGATTCTCCCACGTTGGAACCACCAGCGTGGAGGAAGTCAACGAGGCTGGCGAGGTCATTTCTGTTGAAAAGACCGTGATTGAGTACACCCGTGGCCAGTCCTGCTGGAACGGACCGAACCGCTCCACCAAGGTCATCTTGGAGTGCGGCGAGGAAAATGAGATCTTGAAGACGGCAGAAGACGAGAAGTGCGTGTACTCCATGCGCGTTACCTCGCCGGCTGTCTGTGCTGATGGCGAGGAAGGAGCAAATGGTGCACCTCGCTCGAAAGATGAGTTGTAAAATCAGATCTAGATTTGTCGTTACCTAGGAATGTTTGTTTGTATATGCATATCACGAGTTGAAATCGATTGCACTTTGAGCGCCCATCAATTGTTCTCATACTAATATCCACCTAACGTCAAGTTAAGCATTGATTAACGTTATACACGTATCACGTCCTTGCGCCATTATACTCTCTTGTTTCCCAAACCCTAATACCAAGATGATACTAACCCCGATAGGCCCTTATTTCAACAAGTGAATGGTATGATACGGAACAAACATCTGTTGCCTTCCTGTCGCCATTTTATAGCAACATCTTTCAGCAACCTTCCCTCCCTTTGCAACCAAATGGCGCCAAACTTGCCACTACCAACGTTTCGCCCCTCTGTTGCTAAATCGGTCACCTGGCATGTTTTCTATGAACCGTTGCTATAAAGAAGCGATGCCAAGGATAGCCTCGACAGGGATCATGCGAGGGCGCGGGGCAGCGCTGACACTCAGCATACTACACCTAGGCAAATTCTAGGTGTCTTCCATCAGATTGAGTCGGGCTTCCATTCTAGGCACTATTGATCGCCATGCGTCCCGCTAACTGAAAGACCACCCGGCAACCACAATGACGGACTCTTGCGAGCCGCTGAGGATCTTCTCGCTTGATGGGGTGGAATTTGCATCTCAAGTCTTCTTAAATTAGTGCGACGACATCTAAGCTTACTTTCAGCCGGACCCTTGTCTCTTATTGCGGACAATGCGGACGATATAGATTTGCTCTTCGGAATCTTAGAACAGCTAGGAACAAGGTAGTATCTTCTAGAATCCCAGCATCCGCTCCTATAGCATACGAAGCCGACGGACAGGTCGGCAAGGCGCTCGAGCTACTTGAGCACGTCTAAACATGAGTGCTATCATAACCTAAGGTATCTCGGGCTATGGCTGCAACTAAAGTCCATAATCTTTACTGTGAGCAAACACAAAACGTGATATCTGTAGTACATCTACTTTGTTACCAAAAAAGCATATGAACAAACTCTTAAAAACTAACGCTAATCTAAAATATGGTTCCTATTCCTAGCGATGTCCCAATATATCGAAGATACCGTCCATTACGACACAAGCAAATAAGCAGTAGCGTCAATGACTGGCAATGTTTTTAAGGGGTCTCTTTGGATCTGACTGCATACAGTTCCGTCAAATCTTGGTATTAGGATTAAGGGCTGAGAAATAATTCGTGTGTAATCTGGAGCAGGGCGTTGTTACAAAGCTCTGTACGGATACAAGAGAACAAAAGTACGATATAACCAGCATATGTATAGCGATATAGCAATAGAGCACTAGGCTCGACACAACACAACGTACACGAGGTCGACATCAACTATTAACCTAACACCCCACCCGAAAGGCCCCAGGCCCTAACAATCAACCAACTCAATCATGATCATAAGAAAGACATCTCATAAGTTTGACAGGAAAGACGCCGGCTCCGGCCTAGTTCGACAGCAGTGGGAGTCCCGGTCTGGTATGGGTCGTTGAATTGGAGGATGGCGGTGATGAAGGCGTATTAGCTGGCTTAGTGCTAGAAGGGCAGTTAGCATATCTTTCGTCCCGGGTACCTCCGCGCTACAAGATGCAACCGTGGACATATATCAAGAAGGGAGAGAGAGGAACATACCTTGCAGGTGGAGCAAGAGCAAGAGTTGCAGTCGCCGGAGCAGCAGTTGCAGGAGCAGGGGCCCATGATGAATAGATAAGAAGGATAGATCTTAAAAGGATAGAAGAGTAGAAGGTAGTTGTTTATCTTTGAATAGGGATCGCTTGGATAGAAAAGAAAAGAAAAAGTTCAAGAAGCAACGGATATTAAGCCGATTTTATACCTCAGCATCCACGACAGCTATGACACTCCCATCAAATAACAAGCCAGGGAAGAACCCAGTTGATAATCAAGCAGTATTCCCACATTGAGGTGTATTATGCATCTCCATCCAATCCAAAACAACCAAAAAACAGCAGCAATGCAGTCGGCGCGCCCCGTCCACACCCCCCATCGCATCGCGTGGTCGAGTCAAATGAAGTCCTGCATCCCACCCTGGAGGCCCGCTCTCCAATCTACCTCCAGTAACCAATGTCTACCTCTTTCCGACGCGCTATCCGCTACTTGTACATGAATCTTGTATTGTACAGGCAACTCTAACGCTCGCCAATAATAAGCCTATCGGGCTCTGCTTATGATGCGGGCTGCCAATAGATGATTCTTGCCCCCTCCTCGCACAGGTTCGGGATGGGGGGATGGGGGATCGGAGGGCCGTTCTCCGATCTGTTTTCTTGTCTGCGGAGCTACGTAGTATTGTCGTTTTGTTGATCCTGACACCCGGATATTGTTCATACATTTACAATGTCAGGGTGTAATCTCGGTTGTAAATCGGACTTTCTTTGTGCTTGGACCTGTTTCTATGCTATAGTAGTACTGTGGTATGTTAATACGTGGTTGGCCTGTTTCTAGATGGACTGGGACTAAGAGACGCGCCGCAGGGTTCACCTGTGGAGATGGGATTCATTGCATGCGTTTACAGGTACATGTTTATACACAGGCACGCTTTGCTGGATGTGGTCATAGCCAGTGGAGATTGTTTGTTCGTGCTTGAGCTCCATTACTCCATTATTCTTTTTCTCCGAACGTACCGCAGGAATCTTACATTGCAACATATGATAATGGAGCTCGTATATGAACAGACCATACGCTACTATACGTCAAGAAAGCATGCGAAATATGTGCAAGGTTCATACGTGGACAAATAGACCGTCATCATGCCACGGTCATGGTTATGGCCACGTTTAGATCTGCACTCCCATGTCTGGCTCCACCGGTTTCGGGACGGGCCTCTTATTATCATTACTATATCTCATACGGCCACATAACCGGATGTTCTGTAACAGGCATGACGACTACATCCAAACAAGAAAAGATCGGAGACCAGGTGGGGAGGAGCCAAGAGGTATTTTCCGGCGCCTGGAGCGGTGCTACGTTGGATTCTCGGCGTGGCAGCCTATGAGGAGACGAATGTTTGCGCGGTCTGGGGACCTTGGAGGAGGGGCGCTACCTGGCCTTACTGGTAGCCCTGTTCAGCTGCCTCGCTGTGGAGTTGGTAGTGTTTTCCTGGATTCCTTTCGAAGTGTATTTACCAAACAAGAAATAAGAGTCCGGGTTACGATATACCTGTACGATGCTTTGCACCTGCATTGGGGGGTGTGCCAGAGGCTGAGTTGAGAAAGATCGGCGGTTTCATAGATGGGTATTAGATCATATGTTGCATGTCGATTTACCGAGCATATAGCATAGTATACCTCGCTTTTGAGCCAGAGGGACCGTATATAGTATTCCGTAGTCAAATCCAAGGTCAGATAACAGCGAAACTTGGTCACGTCCGCCTCGAGCACAGAGAAATTCGAAGAGAGTCGGAGGCCAGCGAAAAGTGGAGAGGCTGCAGCTTGGAAGCTGAGCATATCAGAAAAACCCTCCGTCATTCCAAGGTTTGCTCCGATCCGATGCTACTCTTCTCGGACTCGTGCAGCATCGGGGTCCGCTTTTTATTTCGTTTTGACTTCGAGACAACTCGCAGATCCAGTCACTGTGTTGAAGATGAGCGAAAAAGGCGCATCGGCAAACACAGCCGCGAAAGCCGAAAGAATTCTCTTGAGTGGAGATGGGAATTGTAGCGGAGATGTTGGGTTGAAAAGGGTGCCTGAATGTATGAATGGTGACTCTCGGTGACGCTACAGTATATGCGGACTATCGTTCCGGGGTATGGCCACCCCCCTGTCTGGGCATTTCGTTTTCAACATGCGTGAGGGCATACAAGTAGAGATCTACAGTTTACATTATATTCAAGCGGTTCGGGTACCGTTGAGCTCCCAAGGTTGGCCTCCACTGAGCCTAAACGACCCAAGATTAGGCCCGGTGCTCACAAGGTACTTAGAGTACGAAGAATAAAAATGGTCAAGCAACCACCTATCATTGATCTGGCGAAAGCTATCCTTTTTGATGACATGCCGAACTTCCAAATTGCCTGTCCATCCGGGCTATCCCATGGTATCATATCCTTCTCGCATGGTCATGTCATAGTTCTCGAGCGTTTCAGAGACCTGAAAGCTGCATCCTAGAAGGATGACTTATTTCTTCTATAAAGGACGGCTCGGTCAGTCACTCGTCATCGAAAAGGAGGATAATCACGTACAGGGCAGTTGCAAGCGCCGGCAGGGCACTGGCAAGAGGAGCCGCAGCTGCATCCGTGGTCGCCTATTGTTGTGGTCAGCGTCGACTTCAGAATACCCCGCCATAACCCCGCCATCTCGGAATCGGAGGGGTGCCCTCCTATTCAGGATCGCAAAGTCACAGCCCTAGAGGGAACATCAAAGATCAACTTACTCATTTTGAGTGGTTAAAAGGTTGGAGATGAAAAAAGGTAGGTAAACTTGGAGTGGTGGTGGAGAGTGGGGGAGGAGAAGAGGAGTTGAGTCGCCCGGGATCTTATATACTCGTGACTTTTCGGAGTTCTGCTGTCTCGTTCTCTCACATATGCGAGTTTCTGCTTAAACCCCGCTTGAGCACATATCTTTTGACTGTTAACTGCATCCGCTTATGCGAGACCGGAGGTTCGGTGTGATTCACTAACTCTCGATGTCTACCTCGGTCGCTTGTCTATGTGGAGGCATATCATTATTAGTTGACCTAGATTCTAACACAGATCATACTCAACTCCAACTGTGTCATTGCAACAACTGTCGCGCGGTGACCGGGCAGCTTTGTTCCTCATACTATCTCCTTCGGCATGAACCAGTCTTGGATGGGCTCCAGAAATACCAACAGTCCGAAGATGTGAGCTATTTCTTCTGTAAGAACTGCGGTGCGCACGTCTTTGCGCACTGCCAGCCCGACGGTCAGTTTCTTGTAGCCTCGGGGTTATTAGCAGCAAAAGACAGCCCCGCAGTCCGAACTATTGAGCACTGGAAAGAAGGTGACTGTGGAGATGGTGGACTTAGCACATTTCTTGCTGGAACAAAGTCTACTGTCGCAAACTGTCGGCTTCATGCATATGACAGTTCAAACATCCAGCATACCCCAAGCCAAGAATCAGTGAACCCCATCGAAAACGAACCAGCGGAGAGATTCAAATTGCAAGCCCGTTGCCTATGTGGAGGAATCCAATTTTTTATCACCCCACCAAATGCATCATCTTCACAAGCATCTTCACCATGGTCAGACCTCTTGGTCCCATACCATTCAAGTTCCTCATCAAATCCAGATGATATCAAGTGGTGGCTACGAGAGAAAAATGGACATACAAGATATCTAGCGGGAACTTGCACTTGCACCACCTGTCGACTTAGCTGTGGCTTTCCCATACAGACCTGGGCTTTTATACCGAAATCCAATATCTTCAATGCAGACGGTTCGCCACTGGCATTCGACCGAGGCACCATGCAGAGACATAATAGCTCACCTGGGGTATATAGGGAGTTCTGTCGCTGCTGTGGTGCTACGGTCTACTGGCATTGTGAAGAACGTCCCTTATTGATTGATGTGAGTGTTGGCTTGCTCAGGGCAAATGGCTCTCGAGCAGAGGACTGGTTGGAATGGGCGACGGGTCGGGTCAGTTTTGCGGAGTTGGCAGTGCAGCCTGATTTACTGCGCCGGTTGGAGGAGGGCCTCAAAGCGTACTCAGATGGGAGAGACAAAGGGCTGGCGAGCGGTTGATCATGCAGAATGCTCATGTCAGATACGGGAAGAGGATTCAGGGATATGAGCTTTGCTGTCTACTTGTGGCATTTTGGGCTTGTTCTCCAGGCAGCGATCGAACTGACGTACTTTTTGAAATTTGGATGGAGGCGTGTATATCATATTCTATAAATAATTGCAGACTCGTTTGGTACGGAGTAATCCGGACTTTTTGTAACGAGAAGTGGGAGACGAGAGTCGATCTTGGCACGAATGGACATAGAAGGAAGACACATCTACACACAAGACTATTGGCAAGTGTATACGTCGTAATTGCTAAGTATCTCTGTTGAAGAATGATGCCTATTCGGTACATGTAGATAATATGCGGAGATATGCAGGCCCGACACCGCCCTCACCGATAGATGGCAAAATTGTTGGTCAATCATTTTTTTCGTGTCCGCTTCAAGCTCGCTTCGTTGTCATTTCGCACCAATTTGTTCTTGCGTGAGTGCAGGTATTCAAGATGCCTCCATTCCAATTTAGAGGAAACTCTAACTACCGTGGATCACGCCCAAACCCGCGACATGAGTTCACGTTCCGCGCACCGAAACCACCAACAGCTGAGCGGCCACTGTTGTCCACTAAGAGGGAAAGCACACCGGAGCAGTTGCAAGGGGAAACCAAATCAGAACCAAAGTTTGCGTCGCTGTCGGCTTTGAGCGATAGCGAGGAAGTCGACATGGACACATCTGACTCTGACGACGAGCAGCGTCCACGCAAGAAACGCGCACTAGGTTTTGATGGGCCCGGCGACAGCGACGTTACGCGACCTGTTGCCCCCCTGCCTACTGCTCCTAAATGGTCCAACCCCGATCCTTACACGTCGCTACCCCCACCGGATGAAAGCAAAACACCCAAGATCGACTTCGTCAAGCTGATCCGCAAAGCGCGACTTGACAACGCAGCCAAGTCCGAGAAGACCGACGCCGTTACCGATAACCAAGACTTCATCTCCCTCGGAATGGCTAACGAGCCGGAGCCTCAGGATAACGCGCCAGAGGGTGCCCCGAGGGGTCCCAAGGCTATGGAAGGCCTCGACCCGTCCATTGCTAGCCGCAAGCGAACCCGTGACGACGAGATTAAAGGCTACTCGAGAAAGACGGGTAAGCCTGCCAGCCGGTTCAACTCCGATGGTTCAGTTGTCGATCAATGGCGACCGCTACCAAACGAGACCGGCACGCCATGGCTTGAGCAGCCCGATCACCCCGAGTCACTCAACGTGGGCACTCAGTTAGTAATATCCTTGTTTCGTTCTCTATCACACTGCTTACAATTTACTCAGGCTACATAACGAGATTTTGAGTTTCTACCATTGGGCCAAGCCGCTGGAGTTTGAGGACATCGTACGAGCAGATCTTATCAACCGACTGGAGACTGCATTCCGGCAGCGATACAGCAACATTTCAATCCGTCCCTTTGGTTCCTATGCTTCTGGTCTCTATCTTCCAACTGCTGATGTTGATCTTGTTCTTCTCTCCAACACATTCATCCGCACAGGAGTTCGAACCTTCGGAGAGAAAAGGGGACAGATCTATGCATTTTCCGCCTTCGTGAAGAACACCAACATTGCAGTTCCTAACTCGATCGAATGCATTGCCGGAGCTCGCGTGCCAATCCTCAAGTTTGTCGACAAGCTCACTGGGCTCCGCGTAGATTTGTCTTTCGACAATGACAGCGGTTTGATTGCCAATGAGACATTCAAGAAGTGGAAAGCCCAATACCCTGCAATGCCAATTATTCTGTCCGTCATCAAGCAGTTCTTGCTGATTCGTGGTCTCAATGAAGTCCCGACCGGTGGACTGGGAGGTTTCTCCATCACTTGCTTGGTAACAAGTCTTCTCCAGCACACGCCTCAGGGTCACTCACAGCCGAACCTGGGAAATATCCTCATGGACTTTTTCAATTTTTACGGAAAGCAGTACCGCTATGAAACCCAAGGCATTCGGATGAACCCCCCGGGATATTTCAACAAGGTTTACTTTGGAAATCCCGATCGTCTCACTATTGAGGACCCCAATAACCAAGACAACGACATCTCAGGTGGTACGAAGGAGATTAACCTGATCCTCAGAACCTTCTCAAGAGCCCACACTACCCTCCAAAATCGCATCGAACAACTCGCGTTTTATGAAGATCACAGATCGAGCATCCTGGGGCCTATCATTGCGGCTAACTTTGATGAATACATTGAACAGCGCTTGCAACTCCAAAACGTATTCATGACGGAAGCGAGATTCGCACGCTACAGGACACCACCCCCGCCGCCGCCAGGCCCCCATCCTGAAGATGGAGCTTCTCCTCCTCCACTGCCTCCCGGTCCGCCACCAGGTCCTTCCTCGTCTTCAGCCCAGCTTCGTCAGCCAGTCCAACCAACCCAGAAAACTAGCCAGAACGAAAAGCGAGAAAAAGCAAAGTCGGCGGGCACCCGATCAGAGGCGGAAGATATCTCTTCCGATGAGCCTTCCGGAGAGACAAAGTCAACCAAGTCCCGAAAGGGCGAAGTCAGGCGTGCGGTTTGCCAGGAGCGTGCTGCTCGGCTGAAGAGACTGAGGCCAGAACTGAAGAAGGTTCCAAACACGCTGAGCGCCCGACAGGCTCGCCGTTACGCAGGCTACGAGACCAACGAGGAGATGGAGAAAGACCTCGATGCTCGTGAGAAGGAACTCAAAGACCAAGTGGAGTCGGAGGAGGCATGGAAGATGGTGATGGATGACGCTTGAGCTTATTACCGACGCCCGCAACGACTTTCATTTGCCTGTTTTCTTCGATTATCGTTTTCTGTATGATGATACCCCTTGCTTCGATCGGTTCGGTGATTTGCCCTGGGGATGAATAAGGAGCATATGGCAGTGGCGCAGTGGAAGGATTGGAGGTATTTTTCTTATGTGGTTTCGATCAGCGTGTTGCCTCCCGCCTCGGTGAAGAGAAGCAACAACTGGGAAATGGAAATAGGGATTCTACTTCGAGCCCCATATGGCGCAAGAGAAACAAATTCACTCACTTTTTAGGTTTATCTCGCGAATCCGGTTCCTTTTTCCCCTTCCCAGCCTTTAATCCTGGGTCTCGACTTGCACTTTTCGGAACACAAAGCCAGGCTTTGATTCTTTTGGACAAATGATGGCTTCCTGACAAGACTGTGTCGCCTGTTCGAGCCGATCCATCGCCGGTTTTTGGAAAGATCTACGAACACTAGTTGACTCAGAACTTTACATTCCTCGCTTGGGATGCTGTTAGTGATTTTCAATGGAACACGCCATCTATCGTGGATCTGCCCTCCCATGCAGTTTCATCCTCGTTGGTGTTTACTCTTCTTGCTTACCCCCTCCCTCCCTGCTCCGTGCCTTCCTTCTCATTCAGAGAGCGCTATATGCGATATCTGAGAGAGGATCAGAGGATCAGAGCATTCAGTGTGGGACTGGGTGAGCTGAGAATGTCAATGTAGTCGACGTTGGTGTTTACTGCATCTTTAGGTGATGTTTTGAAATACTCACCTCTTGTATGTCTATGCGCACTTGCAATCCCTGGAGACTTTGGTGACTGGTTTTCGAGCAATAGTTGCTAACATTCATTTGGTTGCTGGATCAAGGCTGGAGTGGTTTGTCATTCAACATCACACCGTCTTATCCAGTTTATGTACAATTTCCGAAATAAACATAATCCACAAATGCAGAAGCTCTCCCAATACAGTAAATCTATGCAAGCTGCTTCTCCGCCTCTAAAGGTGGAGTCAGCATAGGATCCCTCCCAGCTCCATCAGACGAAGATAAATTCGTCTTCTCTCCTGTTCTTTCTTCCGCCTCAATCTTCTGCACAGTGGCAACATGCTCCTCAGATAACGAGTTCACAAAGTCTGGCGAGGGACTATCCCAGACATAGTCAACCCACTCTGTACCCAGGACATCGCGAATTTCCCGAGCCAGTTGCAAGATGTGCGCACCGCGCGCATGAGACCAGGCCCGGTCAGTAATGAGACCCTCCTGTGGCGTAAGAATGCTGGGATTGGAGGCAACACCGGCGGGAACATCCAGGCTAGGAGTAGAATAACCGGCAGATTCGACCTTAGTATTGAAATACGAGCCGTCATCATCATCAGTCCACTTCTCCAGTCCATCAACGATACTATGCCACACACGCAGAGTCTCATCCAGCTCGGCGATATTGCTCACGCCCATAACACTGACACCTAGCCTCTTCCCAGTCCCAATATTAGTCACTGACAAGAATCCAGGGTCGGCATCTGCAGCGCGCGCAAGTGGTGCGCCAAGACCACCAGCCCGCGCACCAATACGAAGCCATGACTCTAGCGCGAACCGAATCGCAACGACTTCGAGTTTCTCGCCATGACTTGATGCATATTCCGCGGCACTATGGATGGCACTGCGCAAGCCATTCGGCGCAGGATGGAAATCGCCCATTGAACCAATAGGCACACCGTCACGACGGAGCAGACCCATTCCCAACGGCGAGGCATTAGGAACGACATCGACGCCTGCAGCTAGAAGCCGCGGCAAAGCGCGCGATTGTAATCTCGTATTCTGTAGCGTGAAATTGGCATAGGACATCACGATATCCAATGGCTCGCCGGTCTCCCGTAGAATCATTTCCGCCAATTCGCTCAATGTGTCAACCGGGTAGCCGGAGATACCAACGTAATGAAGTACGCCCTCTTCATCGCGGAGACGGCGCAGTTCCCGTACGGCAGTTAGGACTTCGGCGGGTGTCACAAATTCCGCGTCGTGGCAGTATACCACGTCGAGATAGTCTGTGTGAAGCCGGTGCAAACTACGGCGCACACTGTGTCTGACCCATGATGGGGAGTAGTCAAATGATGCGCCTGCTACGCGGCCGACCTTTGTGAGGAGTTTGTATGTCTGGCGCGGGAAGTTGGCTTGGACTGTTTCGGTGGCGAGTGCGCGGCCGAGTAGTTCTTCGGCGGGGCCATAGTAGGGTGATGTGTCGAAGGCACGGATGCCGTTGCTTAGTGCTCGCTGTACTAATTCTGTTGTGGGGAGGGCGAAGGGGTCGGCGTTGTATTGGGAGTTGAAGGTTGCCGTACCCATTATCAGTGGCGGGAGATCCGCCGACAGTGGGGTGGAGGGACGCATTTTCTTTTCTTCTCGGGTAATGTGAGGTCAACAGCGATTGAGATCTGGCACTAGAGTCTTATGTATCTCGGAGTATCCGGGGAATAAGTGGTATCTGGGGGCTAAGCCTCTCTCAGGTGAAAAAAAAAAAAAAAGTAACCCGGTCTCCGCTCCGGATGGCGCCATGGCCGGGATCGCGATCCCCTTATATCGGGATGAGTGGCCACGACCCGATTGGTCATCGAATATCTTCGATCAAGTGAAATAACCCATTTTTGTTCGAGGTCCTGATGGCATGTAGTCTACGAAGGTTACTCCGTGGTGATATGCAGTGTTGGACGGCGGTGGCAAAAAAAGAGCCGAGTCTGTGCTGAAAACAAAAGTACGAAGAAACAACAGTTTAGACCGGACAATCGAAAATTAAACAAGTTGAATGCAAGTATATAGCTATTGTACATCCTTTCCGGGTGAGAGTGGAGAAGGGGGTAGAAGACACAGATGATATACACAGACCACGAGGTCGAAAGGATCGGATCTGAAGGTATAACTCCATTTCCGACCAGATGTGATGTCCGAGAGGTTGGACATCAAGATGAAGAGAAAGACCCAGTCTAGAAACTCAAGCGTCTTTCTCCAACGGTAACCCAAACGCCATGCTATGCCAAATCGAGAAAGACGAGCAGATCAAAGAGAAAAGCCATTCGGAGACTTCTGTCGCAAGTAAGGAGGGAGCTCCCAGGTGAACAGGGAGCGGATGGAACACAGTGGATATCCTCTTCATTTGTCCTTGTAGACCTTGGGGTTCCAGCCTTCCTTCAATTCCTTGTCGTGCGCGACTTTGCGTTCGGCCTCGCGGAACTCCATCTCTAAGCGCTCGCGTGCTCGCAGGATCTTGCTCTGCAGGTAGAAGCTGCCGCCCTTCTCGGGGTTGTTCAGGTCGAAGAGCTTCTTGAATCGGCCCATAACATGTTCAAGGTTGTGTTCGCCACTGGCTGGGGGCTTTACGTTCAGGATCTTGCAGGCTTCATCGAGGGTGAGGCTGGAGGTGGTGAGAGAACCACCAGATGCCTTCTTCTGGGCAGCGTATTTGCCAGATGCTTGGGCTTGCTTGTAGGCTTCGGCGAAGGCGCGGCCGAAGACGCGGGCTCCGGTTACCACGACTTGGGAGACGATGCGGTGAGCCTAACAGGAATATGGTTAGTTTGTTGTTTCTTTTTTTTTTTTTGAATCCAAAGCCAATGAATTGACAGACTTACCATGTCGACAGGATATGAAGTGCCGTGGTAGACAGGGTGTGGAGGTGAAGGAGAGAAGAGAAGGGAAAATTTCGGCTGCGGAATTTAGCGTCGGAAGAGAGCTACAGGCGTCTATATACAGGGACAACAGAGACATCATAGTTGGACTTGTTAGTTAGAATCATTTGTTTATTATAATAGAATAAACTAATATACCAATATAGTCATTTCATTCATTTTCTATCAACAACTATAGTAACTCGTTCACACCAAGTACCGAGAGTCACATGCCCATCTTCTCCCCGCAGATCTTCTTGGACCGAACAGCCATGAACTCATAAACATAAAACCTCTCATCCGCCCAGAGGATGAGCTGATTATCACTCCATGACGTGTCCATAATTGGATGGCAGCTCTAGGTATGTTTTCATCCCTCAACGCTGTGCACAGTCACTGATGCTAGACAGACGATCTTCCGTGGATAGATTCCATGGCACCCCCATCGCATGCGCCGGAGCAAGGCCAGTCGGATTCCCAACCGCCGACGGTCGCTGCTTTTTCTCCTTCTACGATCACCGGCTCAGCTCTGACATCGCGCCAGCGTTCCAGCGTCATCGTGCATCGCAAATCTCCCTTGTTGGTGGCCACACCACCGGCCATCACGCGGGCCCTGGCCTACTCACACCCATACCTTCTTCCCCTGAATAAACTCGCTGGTCTTTTGACATGGACCTCTGGAGACCCATGGCAGAGCTTCCTGCTCGTGGCCATCTTCTGGACGGTGGTGCTCTACAGTGATGCCATCATTCTTTGGGCAGGTCCGATCCTGGTTGTGGTCGCGTTGATCCTCGGCATGTATGGGCGCCGCTACTCGCCTTTGTCGTCAACTATATCAACGGGTGAAAAGCACCAGAGGAAGGTCTCCCAGGACTCAACTCGCCACCAAAAGAGTTTGGACGAAATTGTTGAAACTCTCCGCATCTTCACAACCAGATGCAATATACTCCTCGAGCCTCTGCTCGACCTCACCGATTTCCTATCAACCCAGCGTACGCCCACATCGGCGACGACGAAGCCTGCACTGACGGCTCTTTTCATTCGCATCCTTTTGGTAACTCCTGTATGGATCCTTATGACTCTCCCGCCATTCTATTTAATAACCACCCGCCGTGTCATCATGGCTGTCGGCACTATCGTTTTGACTTATCATTCTCGGCCCGCGAGAGTCTCGCGTGTCATTCTGTGGCGGTCACGGACCGTGCGTCGACTCTGTGCCGCGGCCACGGGACTTTCAGTGGCCGACACCCCAAGCAGTGCACCAAAGGCCCAGGCTCAAGCCCAAGGCCAAAGCCCGGGCCTGAACATCTCTACTCGGAGGCGCGGGAATAACTCGACTGTACGATTCACATTTGTTGTCTATGAGAACCAGCGCCGCTGGCTAGGTATTGGATGGACCTACTCGTTGTTCCCGTCCGAACGTGCTCCTTGGACGGACGAACATATGAACGCAGTTCCTCCTAAAGATACATTTGAATTGCCGGATGTTAAAACGGGTGATGCCAAATGGCGTTGGGTTGAGGGGAGTGATTGGCGCGTCGAGGGAGCGGACTTCTTCAATTCAAAGTCCGAATCGAAGGGTGCCACCGGCGAGGGATGGATATACTATGATAACAAGGTTTGTTGATCCTACCTCAGTCTTGCTATTGAACGCTCTAACAGTCTTCAAGTGGAACGATGGTCGCCGCGGTCAAGACGGATGGGACCGCTACACTCGCCGACGCAAGTGGTACCGTGACGCCGAGTTAGCCGAGTTATCACCATCAGGCACAGAGAACACCTCCGAAGAGACAATCTCCGGACTCACCCAAGCCCTGGAAAAGGAGACGCAACAAGGGTTCGATGAAGATGCCGACACCAAGAGCACTGCCCCATCCACTGCCTCCAAGTCCCGTCGCCGACGCTGGTTCAGCAACAGCAAGGAAAAGGAGAAAGACCAACTCGCTTCTCCCATTGACAGCGGCCGTGCCTCGGGCTCAAACGTCTCCGGCGCTGTTGATGGCCCAGGCCCCTCGCGACCTATCAGCATCCAAAACTCGCGCAAATCGTCTCAATATCATGCCCGCGAAGGAAGCGTGGCGACAAGTGACAGCGCCAGCTTACGTGAAAAGGAAATGGCCAATTCGCAGGACCATCTTGATAAGTGGTCAACCCGGGCTGCGGATGGGACGGAGCGAGCAGAGAGAGAATGGGGACTCAGCGATGACCTAAATATGGGATTGAGTTGATGTTGATCGCTTGTTTGCGTTTTCCCCTCTATCATGAAATATCTAATTGTCGTCGTTCCCCTGTCTTGGGCGCTTACAACCTAAAACCTCTGCCAACCTTCTCAACATATTTACTTTGGTACCCTCTTCTTTATTTCGGAATTTGTGTATCCTTATTGCTCGTGGAAATCATTCATAACATATGGGGTTTCGTGTCACTCATGCAGACATCAAACATCAGACATCAGACATAAAACCTATATCCTCCCGACTCTAATGCAATCTCAAAATATAAAAGTACAAACATAACAACATGACAAATAACAAGAAAGAGCCAAAGCCAAAATGGCATCTATGCAAGAATAAGCTCCCACCCCAATTCCTCAACAACATCCAACCAATGCACCTTTCGGAGATTACCAAGCCCAGCAACTTCAGCGTCACGATCAGCATCCCGTCTCGCCCACAATATCCCTAATAAATCTTTCGCGCGCCGGACATTGCCAATCCCAAAATTATCTTGTAGTTTTCCCAACGACCGAAGTACGACCTCTCGATCTGCTATATTCTCGCTCTCACAGCCTGAGATGAAAAGCGGGAATGTGAGCGCTGAGTATTCGCAGTGGTCATCTAGTGGGAAGGTCTCCACGCGGGAGAGGCAGCGGTATACGGCGAGGGATTTGGGTGTAGAGATTAAAGGGAGCCAATCCTGTGCTGATAGTGATCGTGTTTCGAGTGATTGGGGATTAATGGTGTTATTGGGCGTTGTGGTGACGGTGGTATTTAGATGGTCTCTGTCGATTCGTTCCATGATTGAGTAGAGGTAGACGAAGCCTGCATCGCGGAAACATTCGGCTACCAGTTGAAGGCGTGTTAGGGTTGCTGGTGATGTGCCTCGCGGGATTATATAAGGAGTTGAAGTATGAGACCATGTGAGGAGGGACTCATTTCTGGTAAATAATGGTTAGTGCGTCGGATGTTGACTTTTAGACAAAGAAGGACATACATAGTCGCGACGCTGAGACGAAGAGCCAAGGCATCATCTTTTAAAGAGGGTAGCTCTGCAATACGTGCGCATAGTTTGAGGATCTCTTCGGTGTAGCCGATGTAGATATCCAATTTTGGGACGCCGATGTCACTATTTACAGTGACGTCAATAGCAGTGTTGCAGTTTCGATTACTGATCTTGGCCATGTTATAGGCATAGACAAATCTAGACTTTGTCAGCATTTGCTGATATGGGTTGCAGAGTCAAACACCTACAGTCCACGTAGGAACTCGGCCGCGGCTCGATCCATCGAGGCAAAGCCTCCACGGGAGACGATCAAGCGTTGCAATGCATTAAGGTGAACAACCCACTGCTTAATGCTGCCACGTACGATCTCGTATTTGCAGAGTAGACCCACTGCTAGTAGAGCATCGTCGGGGAAAACCTCGGTTGGACATTTGATCAGTGCTGATCGGAGACCATTAAGCGTCCCGCTGTAGTAGTTTACCGCAGCTGTGTGTGCACCGAAGCCTTGGGATCGGTTCGCTAGGTGGAGGGCGGAGACGGCACAGACGGCTTTCATCAGCAGAGGGGATGACATTGCCATTGGAATCAACAATGACCGCAAAGGGTTGTCACCGCTCTCTAGGTTTGCTAGTAGCCGGGACCCTTGCTCCATGTGATATTGGAGATAGTGAGTTTCGTGAGTGGAGAGATGGTTGATGAATCCTTGAGGCCGGGGGATCACTGCCACGGGGTTATGCAGATCCAGGCTCTGGTCTGGACTTTGCTCTTCTGCATCATGAACAGAGTTATCATCCGTTCCAACTAGTTGATATTCCAGTGGTGATGATGGGGTAGACCAAGCCAAAGAATCCACCGTGCCAGGCGATGAACGGGTCTCAAGCAATACATCTGAGGACGGCGACTGTGCAGGCGAAGGCAGTTGGGGCGGTGAGGACGCAATGAACCTTCGACGACGCTTTGGTGTTTCACTCTGTGAGAATACATGCGCCGAGGGACCTAGTGGCTCTACCCACATTGAGCCATAGCCCTCACATGTCCGGCCTTGCTTGAGGCAATTGTTGCAACTGACCAAATTAGTCACAAAACTTAGAGATAAAAGCCTAGACACGCACCTCGGCTTAGTCTTATCGCAAGCTTTCCGTCGTTTCTTGCAGGTTAGACATCCCGAACGAGTCCATGCTGTGCCAGATTGCCGTGTTCTGCCATTCTTCGGAGCGGATATCGGCTGACCAGGAGAAAATGAGGATGAAGATTGCACCAGACCAGTCGTAAAGGCATTCATCATCTCAAGGATTCCACAGATAGTATGGAGCTCTGACTGTTAGCGGCATACTTACAGAATCGCAGATATTGGACAGATTCGGTCAGTGCACGCGCTCTGCATTGATCGTTATCGATAGTCACTTAAGACGCTAAACCATATCGGGATAATTTCGCGCCGTCCCCCACACACACGTGACACGGTTCCTGTATTCAACGGTCATGTGACCGTAAACTCCCCACGTTGTTGACGTTCGTTCCAGCGAGAATGGCGAAGGTGCAATTTGTGATATTCATATAAGTACAATTGTAATTGCGATGGCCTCTGTGAGACTATCGCATACAATGTACCCCATATCCCCAGGCCAAGGCATCCTGGTCGTCTCCAACGGTCTTATCCTTTCCCAAATAGGCAAGTCCAGCCAAAGCCAGACTTATGTAACGCGATAAGGTGCTCCGGGGCCTTTTGCGACGAGATATTTAAAATCCCATTGGGGCTGCTCTTCCCCTCATATTTCGTACTTCTCATTGCTTTTACTCCCTATCTTCTGACCTGTAAAGTGTCAGTCCCCCGAGACTCCTACTTCTATCTCCAAAGAGATACCCGCCAACATGGTGACCAACCACGGCCCTCACCCATTCGACCCTATCACACCCGAGGAGATCAAGCTTGCTGTACGCATCCTTGAGGCTACATTCCCCGGCGTTGAGCTACGCTACAAGCGCATCGACGTCAATGAACCTATCAAGAAGGATGTTACCGCATACATTGAAGCCGAACGTCTACGGCGGCCCCTGCCTACACCTCCAGCACGCCTTCTCTATGTGCTCTTCCACCGTCTTGACACTGGTGCATTCTACAAAGCCATTCTGAATGCCGATAAGCGCACAATCGTCTATGCCAAGGAGCTTCCAAAGGAAGTTCAGGTAAGTGGAGCCCTACTCCAATTTGTGTGGGGCCAGCTGACAGTCTTCTTCTATAGGGACCAATTGATGTCGACGAAATTGCAGCCATTGAAGAAATGTGCATGAAGCATCCTGCTGTTCTGGCCGAGATCGAGAAGCTGGAGCTACCCGCAGGTGTCACCGTCTGCAACGACCCTTGGATGTATGGTACAGACAGCGATACTGAGAACCGACGCCTATTCCAGTGCTTCATGTACTTAGTTGAAACAGACCACCCCCAGAACAACCATTACTCTCTGCCTTGCAAGTTCTCCCCCGTGTTTGACGGCCTTACTCATGAATTGATCCGCATGGACTACCTCCCCGGGGGAGCTGATTTCGAGACCACCACCACCCAGCCTTGGAAGCCTGTTAAGACGGTCCAATACGCCCACGATCTCTTGGATGCGCCGGTCCGCACCGACCTCAAGCCTTATATTGTGCAACAGCCTGAAGGCCCTTCATACTCTGTGGATGGCAACTCCGTCTACTGGCAGAAGTGGCGCTTCAGAGTTGGTTTCAACGCTCGTGAAGGTTTGGTGATCTACAACGTTACATATGATAACCGGAACCTTTTCTACCGCTTGGCGGTCTCGGAGATGACGGTTCCCTATGGCGGTAAGGAACATCAAGAGCCTTCATTCAAGTTTGTCAACAAATCTGACTGACATGAACATAGATCCCCGTGCCCCATATCACCGCAAGCAGGCCTTCGATGTCGGCGACACTGGTTTCGGTATGAATGCCAATCAGTTGGCTCTAGGATGTGATTGCCTAGGCCACATCAAATACTTTGATGGTTACCGTAACGACGCGAAGGGCAACCCGTTGCAGTTGAAGAACGTCATTTGTATGCACGAACAGGACAATGGTCTGCAGCACAAGCACACCAATTATCGTTCCGGTGCTGCTACTGTTGTTCGCAACCGCCAATTGGTCCTGCAGATGATCTGCACCGTGGCCAATTACGAATACATCTTCAACTATATCTTCGACCAGGCTGCTAATGTCGAATTGGAAGTCCGCGCCACCGGCATTCTGTCCACCGTGCCCTTCGATAACGAGAACGGCCAAACAGTTCCTTGGGGAACTAATGTCGGCCCCGGAGTTATGGCTCCCTTCCACCAGCATATGTTCTCACTGCGGGTCGACCCTGCTATTGATGGATTCAAGAACACTATCTACTACGAGGACAGCGTTCCCATGCCAGAGGATGAGAAGAACCCCTACTTGGTGGGCTATACCTCCCAGCAGACAGTGATGAAAACCGCAGGCACAGCAAACACAAGCGTGGATCGTCACCGTGTCTTCAAGATCCGCAACGATAACATCACAAACCCCATCACCTACAAGCCAGTAGCATACAAGCTCATGGCAGCCCCCAGCCAAATGCTTCTAGTCAGCAAGAACGCCCACGGCTTCCGTCGAGCGGAGTTCGCTACCAAGCCGATCTGGGTCACAAAGTACCAGGACGATGAATTGTACGCCGCAGGCGAGTTCACAAACCAGAGCCGTCGCGCCGATGGCGTTGAGACCTGGATCCAGCGCAAGGATAACGTAGAAAACGAGGACGTTGTCTTATGGCACAGTAAGCAAACCAACCCCCTTTCTTCATGGTCCCACACCTTGGTCAATTATAGCTAACAAAACCACCAGCCTTCGGTTTAACCCATAATCCCCGTATTGAAGATTTCCCCGTCATGCCAATGGAGCGTATCAGCGTCATGCTCAAGCCAGATGGATTCTTCACTAAGAACCCGGCCCTTGATGTCCCACAATCTTCTCAGCTTTTCAATAAGTCTTCCCTTCACCCTGAGGAAGAACGTGCCGCTTGCTGTGCTGGCCCTTCTACGTCTAGCAAGGCTAAGTTGTACAAGAGGATTGATTAGGCGGCTTTTTTGCTTTCTGTTGATCTTGTAGATACCCTATACCCTGTGCATGATGAAATGAACGTGTTGAGATGAATGTTGTAAAGTGAATATATGTTCTCTTGTTCTTATCCATGGATGTGATGCAGCGTTATATAAGCAGACATGACTTGAGAAACGTAATATTGTCTTTTGTAGAGGGACCTGTCATTTGATATCATATATTAGGGTCATACGTCTACTGTTTAGAATAGGGAAATCAGTCGCTTAGGGGTTAGAGGAGGTCAAGTACAGTTATCTGTCGGTTATAAACCGCATCAATTGGACGTAAATGGCCCGCAAGCAGATATATATAGGTTTCACATTTCAAAATTAACATATAACGTCATCGACAAGGTATGCGAGATCTTCTATTGCTCTAAGGCCGTATAACGACACGAAGATCCTTGAGAGGCAACAAACTTATATGAAATTGTATGAGTTTTGCTATTCCAATAGGAACCAGTAGTAATAACCGTATGTAAGACGCCAAATAAAGACCTCAGCAGAAAAACAATAAACACAAATATGAGTATAGTTATTGGCAAAGAAAAAAGAAACCTAAAATAAATTCAAGAACAAAAATTTCGCCGAATTCATTCCTTCATATCAAAGCGGCATATCAGATAAGGGCATCACCGACGATCAGACCCCGAGTTGTGAGAAGGCACATGGTTCTCAAACAGGTCCTCCAGGTAGGCACTAGGAGCACGACCCTGAGGAGCCTGGTTAAGATTCAGTGAACTGGTCGAAGCGCCCACATACGACTGACGCTGGTTATGCGAATCATGATAGACACCAGTAGGAGGCAGCGAAGGCGACGACAGACCCGCTGCAGGTGAATACGGTACTTCACCAGCGCCAGCAGCCGGGGTAGAACTGCCAGCAGCAGCATAGTACCCAGCAGGCAGGTATGTCGAACCGCGATTCCCCGTATTCCCCGTCGCATTGAGACTAGCATGTGATCCGTGGGGACCACCACCAGCAGTAGGCGAGAAGAAGAGACCGCTGTTCGAGCTTGGGATGCGGTTGGGCTTGTAGCTTGCGCGAGTGGCAGCGCCGAGTTTGTCGAGGGAGACGTCGGCGGCTGGGGCTGCAGTGTAGGGGGTTGAGCGCTTCTTTCTGCTGCCGCGGAGGAGACGCTTGGATTCTGAGGCGTGGATTATGGCTGCGCGACGCACTGAGCGGTTTACTGACCATGCGATCATTGCGCGCCATGCGAGCAGGGTCAGGCCGATTAGGCCAAGGGCCGCGCCGACGGCGATGAACACTGTGCCCTCTGGCGCTGCGCTCTCCTGCATGTATGGGGCATTTGCTATCGGGGGGACTGTCACGATCGCCGCGGCTGTTGTGGAGGAGGAGGATGATGTTGACGATGTTGTTGTTGTGGAGCCGGATGTTGTTGTTGTGGAGCCGGATGATGTTGATGTGCTCGTGTCGGAGGTTGTGGAGGTTTCGGACGACGAGGTGGTGGTTGTATCCATGGTTGTCCTAGTCGACGACGAGGAGGTCGTGCTAGTAGTTTTGTCCGAGGTTGACGTTGATGTGGATGAAGATGAGGTCTCGGTTGTCGTAGCAGCGGTGGTCTTGGTGCTATCAGTGGTGGAGGGATCGTCGGTGGTCCTAGCGGCGTCGGTAGTATCCGTTGATGTATTGTCTGCAGGCACCGCAGCCACTTGAGCAGCGATGGCAATGACCAGGAGCAGCAATAAAATCATCGACGGCTGGGCTTTCCCAAGCCCTCGCGGTAGAACTCGCATGGTGACGGCCGTAAACAATTGAGCAACTGTTTCTCCACAGGGTGCGGGTCAATCGGGGCAGCCCGCTGATCTTCGACAGCGATGAAGTAGATGTTGCTGTGAGGTTATCAATGACACCAGGGCAGCTTTTGGATTGCTGATGCCGATTGCGAAAACGACTGTGATTCGTCTCCCTTGGGACTGGCTGATGCTGTACTCAACCCGTAGGTTGCGGATCCACGGTCAGAAGATTTCCAGATGAGGCAGAGCCTTCAGAACCTTTCCTGCATAAAAGAATGACGGCTTTCGAGTGAGAACAACGAGCGTCTAGGGATGTCGAAGAGAGAATGCGTATAAGCGAGAATTGGGGAGAAATCAAACGACGCCAACGCTAAAGGAGCGGCTTGCCTTAGGCTCCGAACTGTCAGGTGACAGTTTCCAAAAAAAGAACTAAAAGACACCAACAGGCAAGGATTGCATTACATCGGGCTAACGTTCAGATTGGGAATGAAATATGATATATCATACATAAAAATATGAGAGAATTGCCCCTGATCACAAATGCATATAGCAATGGAAATGTATTCCAACCTACTCCTTCCAATTACTGCGACTTCTTTTGCACAGCAGCCGAGGTATCCTTCTCGAATGCAGCATAGGGGACCTGAAGGCTGCCGAGGGCATTGATGCCAATGTACAAGATCGCGAAGAAGAGGAAAGTAGCCATCAGACCCATGAAGATGCCTACCGAGTGGTTAAAATTGAACCTAGATTTGATGAGAAGACAAGCACAAACCTGGAGTGAAGTACTGATATTCCTCGAAAAGAGATGTGGACTTGTCTGACAAGCCTTCGTGCGATGAGTAGTCACGCTTAAGCTCCATGTGAATGGAGTCGTGGTAGGAATCTCCCTCGGTCTCGTAGATGACGGAGTCGGTCTCGGGGAACTCCCTCGGGGAAGTAAGATAGAGAATAGTATACTTCGAAGAGGAGGGGATTTGAGCAACGATATCGGAGAGGAGACCATCTGGCCGAGTCAGTAATCATGAACTGCTTTGGTACAACCAGTACATACCGAAGCCAGCGAGCTGCTGCGCACGGTCTGATCCAAGCGAAAGCATGGGGAATTCGATATCGATGATACGGGGGCCCTTCTCAAAGGAAGAAGGATATGATCCGGCTACAGATAGTTGTCAGCTATGACGCTCGTGGTAGACTGACCACGTCCATTGTTGGCCACCACTGCAACTCACAGGAACCGTCGATGGTGGAAGTCTGGGCCTTGCATTTCTCCTCCAGAAGGCTCTTAATATGCTTTGGTTCCACCAAGCCAGCGACCTCGTTAACGCTCATCTTGGACCGGATCGAGCTGTCCTTGCCAAGCATCTTCGCACCCAAGCGGGGCGCCGACTTGCGCGACGCGAAGTCGGTGCTGTGCACACCGGGTTGGTAGACGACGACATAATAATCCGACGGGCAGGTGCTGAGAGAGGATGAGAGGGTATCGAAGAGAGAAGCTCCTGTCTGGATGTATGCGGAGTTCGCCAGGACACTAAGGGCGAGCAGTTAGTTGGCTGCAGCTGGAGAGGTCCAATGGAACATACTCAGAAGTAGAGGCGAGGAAGAATGGTGAAGTATCGCGGAAAGCGTTGACAGCAGCAGCCCCAAGGGCGACCAGCCCAAACCTGCTCAGACGCATTGTGCTGTTGGATGGGGTCAAGTTGATGATGTTGCCAACGGGAGGTGTCCGACTTGGGCTCCGAGGCGGTCGACAGCCCCGGCCCGCCTTAGCTTTCGCTGCAACTTTTTTTTTCTTAGCCTGACAATTTTGACAGAACTACCTACGAAGGGCTTGACCTTTTTGTTCAATTTTTTCGGATTAAATTCCTATTCACAATGGGCCCTCCCCAAAAACGACGCAAGGTCGCTCAACCCAAAGTGGAGGAGATCAATTTCAATACCGAGGACCGCCAGGAATGGTTGACCGGATTCCACAAGCGCAAGCTGCAGCGCGCAAAGCATGCACAAGAGGCAGCCGAGAAGCGATACAAAGAAGAGAAAAGGGCCGACAGGAAAAAGGTTCGTTAATCCACAGTATTTACCCATTAATCTCGACTAATGTGTCTAGCTTCGTGATGAGCGGCAAGCCGACTTCAAACGGGCAATGGAGGAACATGCAAAAGTACTCAAGCAAATGAAGGAGAATGCCGGAGAAAAGAGCGAATCAGAAGATGAAAATGAGGAAGAATGGGATGGGATTGAAGAACCGCCAGCCGTGGACTACGAAGCCGAGTATATCGACGAGGACAAATACACCACAGTCACAGTTGAGGAGATGGATCCCTCCCGCGAAGGCTTGTTGAAGTCTGTGAGAGGAGAGGAGTCGGACGCCGAGGAAAAGAAAGAATATCCAGCTGCCGACACAGTGGCCGATGAGAAGTCCAAGAAGCCGAAGCGAGAGAGAATAGCCAGGAAGAAGAAGCGCAATTTCCGTTACGAGAGCAAGGATGTGCGCAAAGCAACGGCGCGAAAGCAACGCTCTGTCAAATCGAACAAGGCCAAGGCACGCCGGGGAGCTGAACAAGAAAAATGATATCATAGTATGTGTATATATACTCATGGGTTTGGAGCTATTGTTTTTGTTACTCAATTTACGGAGCACCGGTATCGCTATGTCCAAACAGCAATGAAATTGTAGGAAATGTCAAAGACACCGATGCACCATTCATGGTAAAAGTATTGATATCGAAGCACAGTCTCCCCTCGAAGGCGAGGCAAAGAGCAACACAAACAGTCACAGCATAAAGAAGAAGACGATCCTGAGGCGAATGAAGATCTTATCCAAGCCAGTGTCTCCCAACATCCTGCACCCATAATCAGCTTGGTCTAGCTTAGATGTCGGCCATCTGGGCTGCAAGGTCGTCGAGCTCCTTCTTCACAGTGCTGTGTTCCTTGATTGCGTCCTCGTATCTTTGCTCGAGCTTGGCATGTTGGTCCTCAAGTGCCTGCACCTTCCGCTCGTAGTGACCAGCCTTGATGTCGGTTTGGCGAAGCCTGACCCCAAATGTTAGTACCTCGTTGTAACAGAAGCGATGGGTGGTCGTACTTCTCGTTTGTCTCCCTCAAAGTCTTGTCGTTCTCCTCGGCCTCCTCCTCGAGGAGCTGCACCCGTCGCTGAAGGGCCTCGTTCTGAGTGTCGTGCTGGAGGCTCTGGCTGGCAGCATCCTTGGCCTCCTTCAGGGCGGCCTCGGCCTTCTCAACCTCTTCCTCGAGCAGCTGGTTGCGGTGGTTGAGGGATGTGATCTCTTGTTCCTTGGACAGGTTCTCCTGTTCCAACGTCTTCACTCTGGCCTTGAGCTCGTCGACCTGCTCGTGAGCCTCATCGGCCTCGGCGCGGAGGGCGACCATGCGCTGATTAAAGACATATTAGCAGGATTACCAGTATGGCGTTTGTGAGAAATTTCGAATAATGCATATCTTCTCATATGCACATGGTGAGGGGTTGGGTAGTTTTGGTGGACAGTTTGCAAGCTACCCCGCCAGCAGGGGTCTTGGGAACATACCTCCTTAATCTTGTCCATTTTGAGGTTATTGAAAAAAACGGGGGGAGGTAATATGTGTTTGTGAAAGTAATAGCAATCAGGCTTTCGCTCAGCGAGAAACCGGGCGAGTGTGGATGGGGTGAGAGGATGATGGTCTGGGGAGATGTTTTGGGAGAGAAGGGGAGGAATAATGGCTGACTGAACAAGTAGACAGTACCGCCTCGTTAGGCCCAAGATCCACCACAGCCAAAGTACCGTGTACTTACTGTGTACCAACAGTGCTGTGTACGGTCACTCCACTTCGACTTTCAGCCACTCACCGCCTCGGGATCGCCGCGTCTCCACGGGCAACCACTCGACAACACCTGCATCTAGAACTTGTTCGGGCGTTTGACCACTCTACACGCTACCAGACGCGACTTATCTTTTCGAGATAGTGCATGAGAAACTTCAGCTTCAACTCGCCGCCATGTTGGCTCTTCGAGACCAAGAGAACTTGATAAACACCCACCAGACCGCCGCGGCCGCCAAGCCCTTGAATCAAAGCAAGCAGCTGGCACCCAAGACTCCAGGCAAAGGACCGCTCAAGGTACCGTTGAACGATGAAAACAATGCCATAGTGTTTGGAAAGGGCACCGGCAAGGCCAAGGAGAATGGAAAGCCAGGCAAGGACGCGTTTGTTACTCCGATGGGTACGAGAACTTCACTTCAAGGAATTGATTGGACTATAACTGACTTGATTGCGCACTGAAAGTGAAGAACCGCCCTCCTCTGGGTGCTAAAACAACCAATCTCAAAACCAAGAACAACCAGACGCCTGCTCCATTCGGTACAATCAAGACAAACAGAAGACAGTCGACTGCCCAGAAAAAGAAGGCCGCTCCAGTGGTACACCAAGCCCAACCCAAGGTCCACAGGGGCTCTACTGTTGATGATATTCCCGATATTGAATATATGCCCCCTAAGCCCAGAGGTATGTCATGATTGGAGCTGCCAGTGTAGAAGGGTGTTTCTGACAAGCTATAGATCTCCCGGATCTTCCAGATGACATAACATACGATACAACATTCCCTCAATTTCGACCCAAAAACAGGGCCTTGGGCTTGGAGAGTGTGTACGGCAAGCAGCAAGTCGGCAGTGATGGACTAACAGCGAAGCAACGCAAGTTCAAGGAGGATTCAGCCAAGTGTGACAAGATGGTGGATGAGATGATTCTGAAGCAACTCGAGGGGGTTAGTTTCGAAGGCTCGGGCGAGAGTGAGCCCGCAAAGGCAACTGGGCCGCAGACCACGCGCTCGAAGGCACCTTTTACTACCCGACACAGTCGCAATATCTCTTCCCTTCGATCTCGCGAGGCAGCTGCTGCCCTTGCAGCACCTCAGCCAACTGCGGCTCCTCGGGTGGCCCCGGCCCCTAAGCCACGTTTGGGACTGGGATCGTCCCTGCTCATGCCTAAGAGACAGACCAGAGCCCCGACCAATCCCTCTTCCATGCGCAACACTGCTGCTGCCGTCAACTCCAATACCACTGTTGGATATTCCAAGGGTAGGAGTGTTTCGTCCACCATTCGAGAGAAGAATGCCGAGGCACAAAAGACCTCAAGCTCCGAGGCTTTGTCTCCTGAAACCTACATGCAGCTGTACGGACCGCCTCCGCTGGACTCGGATATGTGGACTCGCTGCAAAGCTGCTGGATGCTTTGACACCCCGGAGGAGACTTTCCAGGAACTCGAATCACTGCCGACTTTCGACGAGGATGAGGAGGCCCAGAGCTTCCAGCTCACTCTGTAGGAGAACTTGAGATAAGGGAAATTATGCAACTTTACTACTGTATGTTATTGTCTTTTTATCGGCATGGAGCTCGGGGTCAAGCGAGAAGCCGAAGGGTCTGGAAATGAATGTCACTGTATGAGTTTCGAGCCGCGGATCATCATGTTTCAGAAGCCTCCCGAGGTCCACTTGATCATCCGCCAAGGCAGAGGGACCACGTAGACAGTACCGCACCGAGTACGGAGTGGAGGCCTAGGATACAATACACCGTCAAATGAGGTGTTTGATTATTCGGATTCGGATTCGTCCAGCTGCATGATTTTTTCATCGAGGTCCTGTTCAATATGTTGTGATAGTCACTCACGGGAGAGAGAATACAAAGATACTTCATCCAAGCGAACCTTCAGGTTCTCCAGCTGGCTCTCCGTAATGACCAGATGGCTTTCATCGTCCAAGTCCTTCACTATGTAGACATGTCTCTCTTCATCGTAATTTAGGATCATGGCCTAAGATCGAGGAATCACACTCGATCAGCAACCTTGCCATGGCGCATAATGTTAGTCTCGAGTGTAGCGAGGTGAGATGTACATCCGTCCAGGAGTAGACATGAAGCTGTCACTAACCTCGAACTGCACGGGGCATGATAGGCAAGTGTGAAATGATTGGAGAAGCAGAGCTCGGAAAGGCAAGGGAGCAAAAGCCTCCTACCGCAGATCCGAAATTTCGGCCTACCTAGATATATTAGGGGTACATGTAATTGAACACGAAATTCAGTATGTTCGTATATCCAAACTTTTTAAAAATCTTATTGTTCTGTGCTCTAGGGCTTAGAGGCCTACGTCAGTGTCTGCAGTAGCGTAATTAATATTGTGTACCTGGACGGTACCAACTCCTCAGCTTACCCACGCACGGAACACTAGGTACCAATCAGGTACTTCCAGGTACCTTGGTCTAGCTCACACCGCCCCCGGAACTGCCCATCTTCTTATTTACTCTCTGGCCTCTCCTTTTCCCTTCTCACTCCTCTCAATTGACGCCTAGCCATGACGACCATTCATCCGGACTCCACCGAGGAGTTCGAGTTTATTCAGACTCCGGCTGCTCCCGAGCAGACCAAGCCTGCCTTCGATTGCGGTGTGCCAACCACCCTGGTAAGTCCACCGAGCTACCCATGTTGCATGAGTCCAGGAGCTAATTTGCTCTGTTTGCTCTCTAGTACCCGGCCATTAAAAATGCTCCTGTTCCCGCCGACTCGCCCGGCAGCGACAGCTTTTCCAATGGCTTGATGATCTTCCTGGTCGTCGTGGTGCCCTGGTGGCTGGCCCGCCAGGTTGGTGGAGGTTTCTACACCACCATCTTCTTCGCTATCTTCACCACCATCCCCGTCCTGATGGCCTTCTGGACCGTCTCTTCCTCCGTTTCTCCTCGCAAGACTGAGAAGGCCAAGTACTGTGGCCGCCCCGTCGAGCACTACCTGCACTTCCACAGCGAGCATGACCGCGCCACTTACCGCGGCAAGAGCAAGATCCCCATGGAGGTCTTCTACGAGAAGTACTTCAATGGCGAGGTTGACTTCAAGGGTGATGCCCTTGAGTGTCTCGAGTACCGTCACGACTGGGCCAACTTCAAGTTCACCATGGGTCTCTTTAAGCACTTCCTGTTTGGCTTCATCCCCGAGATGCTGATGCACACTCGTTCTCAGGGTAAGCCTATGCTCGTCCATTAGATTAACAGCAGTTCTAACTTCGTTCTTAGACGAGGAGCAGGTCCGTGACCACTACGACCGGGGTGATGACTTCTACGCCTGGTTCCTCGGTCCCCGCATGATTTACACCTCCGGTGTTATCAGTGATATCAACAAGGAGGAGACTCTTGAGGAGCTCCAGGATAACAAGCTGGCTATTGTCTGTGAGAAGATTGGCGTCAAGCCCGGTGACAAGGTCCTCGATCTCGGCTGTGGCTGGGGTACCCTCGCCAAGTACGCTTCCGCCCACTACGGTGCTCACGTTACTGGTATCACTCTTGGTCGTAACCAGACTGCCTGGGGTAACAACGGTCTCCGCAAGGCCGGTATTGAGGAGTCCCAGAGTCGCATTCTGTGCAGTGACTACCGCGATGCTCCCCGTGTTGAGGGTGGATACCAACAGATCACCTGTCTCGAGATGGCCGAGCACGTCGGTGTCCGCCACTTCTCTTCTTTCTTGTCCCAGGTTTACGACATGCTTGACGACAACGGTACTTTCTTCCTGCAGATCGCTGGTCTCCGCAAGTCTTGGCAGTACGAGGACCTGATCTGGGGTCTGTTCATGAACAAGTACATCTTCCCCGGTGCCGATGCCAGTACCCCTCTCGGTTTCGTTGTGGACCGCCTCGAGGGTGCCGGCTTTGAGATCAAGGCCGTCGACACCATCGGTGTGCATTACTCTGCCACCCTCTGGCGCTGGTACCGGAACTGGATGGGCAACCGTGACAAGGTCGAAGCCAAGTACGGCAAGCGCTGGTTCCGCATCTGGGAGTACTTCCTTGCTGCCTCTACCATCACCTCCCGCCAGGGTGGTGCCACCTGCTGGCAGCTCACCCTTGTCAAGAACATCAACTCCACCCACCGCGTTGATGGTATTGCCACCCAGCACGGTCTCACCGGCGCTCGCCAAAACGCCATTGACCGCGCTGGTACCCTCCCCAAGGCCCACATCATCAAGAAGGACCTGTAAAGGTCTGATGCATCGTATCGTGCTTTGATGCTTCTTTGAAGGCTACTAGATCCATTCGATTTGGTATGCTTTCACCAGAACAAGCAATGGCAATGTATAGATGTAGTTCATGTATGGATGTGTGGACAATTCAAAAAGTTAAGACATGCATGATATGAGCAAGACGATATGATATGGATGTGAAGTGAAAGCAGAAGCAGAAGCAAATGCGAGCGATTGATTGTCAGAATCAAAGAGCACTGGAGGCAGATGGAAGAGAAAGAAAGACACAGATACGTTACAGGCCCATTTGGCTGGTCCGCCTTAGTATTTTATCTGTGGCTGTGTGTCTCTTTCTCTTCTATCTTGCCCAGTCGAGGGGCTCCACACGAAGTGAACGAGTCTCTCTGTGAATTTTTTTTTTAGATGTCAATGAATGAAATTTTCATTTTAGATCAACGAGACCTGTGGAAGCCTATACTGCTTACTGGTTCAAACGAGAAATTGTAGTTTTGTAACCTGCTCTTAAATTCCATTGTTTTCAAATGTCGCTCCCACGATTACTTCTTACATGTTGAGACGCGAAGACCCACGACCGAACGCTGGTTAGCGTTGTGGTACTGCTAGTAGTGGTAACTGCTATAGTGCCGCGTCCTACGCAGACATAGTAGCCCAGCCAGAAGGTTGAGCAGGTGCTGCCTACGGCTGGGTTGTATTGGATGAACTGGGATAGGGTAGCGCCGTTGGCTTTGACGATTGATTCGCAGCTTTCGTAGGCTACTACTAGGTGGAATTTGTTGCAGTCGGTGATGATGCCGGGTTGGCTTGGGTTTGGGGCTGTTATTCCGTTTATTGGGCCTGTGGATGTGGTTGTTGTGGTGGTCTTTTGTGCAGGAATTGAGGAGCAGGAGCGAGAGATTATTCTCATAGCCTTCCTGTGCTATCTCTTCTTTGTTCCCATGGTTGGTGAAATTCGCAGTGGGATCTCGTTCCTGGAAACCGTCGGTCAGACTATTGCGCTTATTGACGAAGCGGGTAATGTCGCTCTGGACATTTATGATGTTGCCAACGACGAGGATAACGCGCTTCCGGCTATTTGGTATTGTGTTCTCTCCCCGTGTCAATTCTTTTACGGATGCAGCTGCTATTGGCAGAGCTGCTAACGCCCGCGGGCATGTCTGCGGATAATGTCGCTGAACTGGGTGAGGGATTGAGCGACAGAGTGAGCAAAATTAGCAACATCAAGGACGTATGCTGTCTTAATATCTAAATTATGTGGGGGACTGGGACGGTTAAAGCCAGTCGAAGGACTGCAGAATTAATGTAGGACGGGTTTCAGGCTTTTATTTAGCCACATATTTCTAGTAGATGTAGTCTACTTCGTCGTTGCCGATGAGCAATCTCCACCCAGTATATATTACAACAGGGGGGTCATAAATGTGCATACGGTGCCACGAAGTATTGAACAGTCTCTACACGAAAGCTGCAAAGCGAGTATACCGATTTATGCACTGTGTTCTCCCTATTCTGCCCTCTCTTTTTTCACCTCTTTTTTTGGTCATTTTCGAGTGCCTCAGGTCAATCATGTAAGATTGTATAAAGGCAAGGGTGTGAAAGGACTTATGGCCTATTACTGTATCACCTTGCTTGCCTTATAACGCATCATAGGTCGGCAAATTAGGAGTCCACTCGCTGATAATACCGAAAGCATTGAGATATGCAAGACTACCATCACGCTCCGTCCGCACATTTTGCACCACACCTTTTGTGTCAAGAGCAAACCCATACTGGCAGAATATTCCAGCCATCTTCGCAGCCCGGATCAAGTGCATATCCGCGTTGGAGACATTTTTAGCTTCTCCCTGAAAGGTTTTCCAGAAGAGGTTCTCAAGTTCGCGGTGATAATCGTAGTAATGCCACCCCTCCGAATCCATCCAGCCCAAAACATTCTCAAGTCCGTATAGCGCGAAGCCAAAAGGTAGTATCCTTGATTCCGCCCAGTCGATAATTCCTGTGATATTTCCAGTTTTGGGATTAATGAGTACATTCGTCATGTTAAGGTCCCCGTGGCTTAGAACGAAAGGGAGAGCAGCAAAGAGAGACGGGAGCTCCTTGCGGATTCTATTTATGTTCGGCGCAAAGCGGGATGGTAGGCCTCGAGCAAGAAGATCGAATTTGAACTGGAAATCTGCAAGTAAAATGGTGGTGTCAGCTGAGGATGGTCGTTGATCGTTGTTCCATGATTGTGCAAAGAACCTATTTTACAATGTCAGCTCGTGCAAATGATTGCCACGAATTCGCTAGTACCTTGCAAGGTCCATGACCGCATTACGCTGCCGGAATAAGTCGTCAGGTTGAATGCCAACCATGATGTGGGGGGTCCCTGAGAGGTTCTCCATCTCGTAAATATGCAGCGGCCGTGAATCACCCATCGTGCCAAGATACCTGCAGCTAGCCACGAACTCAGGATGAACTGTCTTGGCAAGACAGATGTGTCCCATATCAATGGTAGAATCCGCATCTCGAAATTGGAGGATCTTTTGCTTCTCAGATCCCGCTGTCACGGTATAGCTGCAGACACCTTGCATTTGCAACGGAACCGACACACCGCCAGTGCGAGAAAATGCGAAACCATCACATTGCTGTCTAGTCACAGTAGTGTTCGATGTGAAAAAGGCATCGATAGCGTTATCAAGGCTGTAAATATTATACGTCATCACTGTGGTAGTGGGATAACATGAGGCAAGAGATGAGCGAGAATGAAGAATAATAGTGAATCAACAGCCTGGATTCGCTCACCGCCGTATTAACACTGCAACAAGCCCTATTGGTTTGTCAAGTCTTTGCCATAGCTATGGCTATCCTGCATTGCATTAGTTTGGAACTCTATATAAGTTCACCTCCAGGGCTATCTCAGTCAGCTTACTCTGAACATTGGATTGGCTGAACACCTGCGTGGTTGACACCTGGGCAGCATATGCCAAGTACATGTACGCTGCGCCCGGTCAGCATCACATGCGCTGGGCTTGAAGTACATAGCCGCACAATCAGCTATTTTAAGTCTACGAAGTGAACCTCGTGCAGTCAAGCGCGATTGGCATGGATGAAGAATTCACTATGTAACACTGCCTGGGCTGATAGGCATGTCTCAAATGGCGATCCATATACGTAGTACAGTGATAGTGTTTTGAAATTCTGCTGAAGTCATCAAAAGGAGCATAGATCGTCTTGAAAAGAGCCTCGGGGGCTTTGAGTTGAAAATATTTGTTGGGATTATGTAGGGCTTGGTCCACGTGGGGTCCACAGTTACATAACATTTAGTAGATCGATCTTAGCGTATAAGATCGGGATCTTCTCATCATTTAGTACATCCTCTCAAGTTTCTTTTCTTCTTTAATTTGGCGATATGTACGACAAAACAGAGCAAGGTCTGCAGAAATACTTGACAGATCGGGCATTGGGTCTTACCCACATGACCCTATCAAGCTCGGTGGAATTCAACAAGATGGTTCAGGGGAAGGAAAAGATTATCGTCGATGGACAGTCCCTTGATATAGGCTCCGTCTTTGCAGTTGCAAGGTATGTTACTCCCCGGATATCTCGCCCTTTTGGCGTCTTAATTAACCTCCAACAACAGATGCCATGTGGAACCGTCTCTCACAGATGACCGGAAAGTTTTAGCCCGTGTCAACCAGAGCATTGACTTCCTAACCCAAGAGCTGAAGGCCGGCCATACTGTCTATGGTGTCACAACTGGATTCGGTGGCAGCGCCAATACTCGCACTGCTGACTATGAAACATTGCAAAAGGCATTGATTCAGCACCATAACAGCGCGGTGGCATTTCCTTATCCTGGCAGCCAGTCTCCCAACCGTGAAAACACAACTTTGGATGACCTGAAGAGCCATGTCATGCCCGCATCCACTGTCCGAGCAGCAATGCTAACTCGATGCAACTCTCTCTTGCGTGGTCACTCATCCGTTCGGATTGAGGTTATCGAAAACATCATTGCCCTTCTCGCGAAGGATATGACCCCAGTTGTCCCCCTGCGCGGTAGCATTTCAGCTTCTGGTGACCTCACGCCCCTGGCCTACATTGCCGGTGCACTGGAAGGAAACCCCGATATCTTGATCCAGCGTCCCACAGCCAGTGGCTATGAAAAGGTTCCATCCAACAAAGCCTTAAATGAAGCCGGTCTCAAAGCTCTGACTTTTGGACCAAAAGAAGGATTGGGATTGCTGAACGGAACAGCCTTCAGTTCCGGTTCCGCCAGCCTGGTGATGTTCGAAGCAAACCAGCTGGTCCTCTTGTCTCAAGCACTGACAGCCATGGGCACCGAGGCAATGATGGGTACCCGCCGCAACTACCATTCTTTCATTTCCGAAGTCCGCCCTCACAGCGGCCAGAGCGAAGCTGCTGCCAACATCTTCGATCATCTAGAAGGATCAAAGCTAGCAATTGACGAAGGTCCCGGCGGGGAAGCCAAACTCGCCCAGGATCGGTATGCCTGGCGCACCGCACCACAGTGGATTGGCCCCCAGTTGGAGAATATGAAATTGGCTGCTGAGCAGTTGCAATGTGAGCTTAACTCCACGACAGATAACCCCCTCGTCGACCCTCCCAACGAAGAAATCTACCATGGTGGAAACTTCCAGGCCGTCTCTGTCACGTCGGCCATGGAAAAGACCATGTCAGCTATGCAGATGCTAGGAAAGATGTTCTTTGCGCAGTGCTCTGAACTGATTAATCCTATGCTGAGCAATGGATTGCCACCAAACCTGTGTTTCGATGATCCGAACATCTCGTTCGCTTTTAAGGGTGTCGACATCAACATGGCTGCGTATATGTCTGAGTTGGCGTATCTCGCTCATCCGGTTACGAACTATGTTCAAAGTGCTGAGATGCACAACCAGAGTCTCAACTCTCTGGCATTTATCGCTAGTCGCTACGCTGGCGATACCGTTGAGTTGCTTTCACTCATGACTGCCACATACCTCTACGTCATCTGTCAAGCTCTTGATCTACGTGCATTGCATATAGAGTTTATCAGTACGGCCCGGCCAAAGGTTGACGAAATCACGAAGGAGCTTATTAACTCAGAGAGCCGAGGCATGTCAATTGAAGCTTCTCAGAAGGGTGTGTGGGATATATTGATGGGCCAGTGGGCACAGAACAGCTCCAAGAACCTGCCTGAGCGTAGCTCAACGACCGTGGCTTCATCCCTCGGACAAGTCCTGCAGCTCGTCGGTGTAAACAGCCTCAAGGCCAACCCCGAGCAGTGGATGCAACAAGTGGATGATATCCTGGTTGGGTCTTATGCGGGCACAGTGAAGCAGTTCTTGACTGCAACTACCACGAAACAATATCTTGGTACTTCATCAACGATCCTGTATGAGTTCGTTCGAGAAACTCTAGCAGTCCCCATGCATCGCGGAGTTATTGACCACCCGACTTATGACTCTGGCGAGCAGGCTTCGGAGAAGAAGACTATTGGGTCGAACATTGCTCAAGTCTATACTGCCTTGCGCGGTGGGAAGTTTATGGATGTTCTATTGAGATGTCATGCAGTTGCTGGCAACTGATCTGTTGTTGGATGGTTTTAGCTTTCGGGTGCGGTAATACCTTTGGGCGGTTTCAATGTAGATGCATTTCCATGCTTCCTTCACCATGTAGTGCCGTCAAGATGGATAACCAATTAGATTGCTATCATTGTTTCTGGAGGCCGAACCGAACTCGGTAGTCCCATATCGATTTGAACGCACAGGAAATGATGTTCTTAGATGTCCTTTTTTTCAATGGATTTGAGCCAGGGCTGTCCCGAACGAACGGGCCGTATTCAAATATTGATCATTATAGTCGGTTATCATTAGGTAAAACCCAAAAAATCTATATAATACATGTCACCACCAGACTCTCTAGCAGCCAAGCTCCGGGAAGAAATCCAGAAAAAGAATAAAAAAAAAGGGAAGGATAAGAGATTCGATCCGATAGATGTGGTATATGTTATAGAAAGAGACAGAAAAGGCAAGGGTAGATGCAGACGTCAGACCAGGATGATCCTAGGAAGATATTTGTACAGGGAAGAGGATCAGGCGCAGTAGACAGAAAACGACCAGGAAAAAAAACCCCATGACGCTTGCCGCGAGGGCGGGTTCCAAAATCGAACACCAAAATCCATGAGCTGACTGTGAAACCACAGGCTCAAATGAGTCCAAGGAAACTGAAAGTCGTGTAGTGCAAAGAAAACACACGTCTGAAATGAAATGAAAACTATAGGCGTACAGGGCGTTGGATGAAAAAGTTCCACGCGCGGAAAGAAAGCCAAACCCAGGCCTCATCTATCGCTGTTCTAGCATTGGGTGGATGGGGGATATGCGGGTGGTAAGGAGAGCATCTATGCTCTTGAAAATCAACCGTTGTGATATATTGAAAGCGGGGATTCTGTGTCTCGTTCTCGTTCCATGTCGCCTGGAGGTGCGTTCGTAGGTGAATATAAACAAATTTAGTCCGCGTCGAACTTGTGGTTGTACTCGCCAAGGAGGACATCTTCAGGTCCAGGGCCATGGGTATTCCGAACTGTTTCGAATGTCAGTGGCCATGTTCTTAACGCTGAGGCAATAGTGTCTGGCCTACACCAGTTCGATGCGGGGCGAGGGCACGGGGAAAACATACTCCATTCGGCTTCGGTTCGGAAGAACACCCACATCCAGCGGCGTGCAACTTCAAGGAACATCAATATCCATAGGCCGCTCTCGGTCTCTGGGATCCAGCCGAAACCCGGGACAATGCGCCAAAGCCATGAGAAACGAAGTGCTAGGTCCGCAATGATGACGTAGTGGTATAACTTGTCGGATGAGAAGTAGCGGTAACGGCGGAGTCCATACGGGTGGTCGTTATCGAGTCGTTCCCGGGAGAAGAGGGTCATATCCCAATCCTTGACAACATCCCACCAGAAGGAGTATGCGGAGTTGATAAAAGAGACGATGAACCTGCGGAGTGTCAGCAAGGGGTAAACGAAGCGAAGGAGGATCAAATTCTTACAAGAGGCGCATCATGCTCATCTCGCTGTACCCGTGGAAATCCAAGGGGTTATAGTTGCGCATCTTGGAAGCCATCCAAATGACAGGGAACGCAGTAGCGTACTTGAGGGCGTTGGCCAAGTGCTGGTTACTCTTTTGTGTCTCTCTCCGGGTCGTAGTGCGTCGCGCACGCACATATTCGATCAAACACTGGCGGAAACGGATCAAGCTGGGAACCGCAATAATAATAGGGACGACGATATCGCTGCCGCAGGCCCGGTTGGGTTTGGAGGTTGCGGCGAG
Organism: Penicillium arizonense; assembly: GCF_001773325.1. Classification (NCBI taxonomy): domain Eukaryota; kingdom Fungi; phylum Ascomycota; class Eurotiomycetes; order Eurotiales; family Aspergillaceae; genus Penicillium; species Penicillium arizonense. The sequence goes on along the minus strand of NW_019173287.1, from coordinate 906,337 downwards.
GCCGTCGGTGAAGAACATGCAGAAGCTGACGTATAGGTCCCCCAGCACGCGAGCATAGCTAGTCAGGGCATCTGCCAGCAGAATATCACCAAACTTGCCATCTTGAGACTCAGCTAGACCACCGATACTGATCCGCTTGAGGGTAAGAAGGAATCGAATGCGGCCTGAACGAGATGCGCGGTTGAAGGGCCAAATCAGGATAAGAAGGAGGACAATGAAAACGGACTGAGGGATCCAGTCGAGTCGTTCTACCAGTTCAGGGGACCGGCGAGTGGCGAGCCAAAAAACAACGAACCACAGGGTGAGGGGGATGGTGAAGAATGTCGCCAGGCGGTAGACGGCGGTGTGGTGCGGGCGTTGGGAGGAGGATGTGCGGCCAGGGTATTTGACGAGAGCAGGAACGTCCTGAAGGTCGAGAGTGGTTAGTTGGAACCGCACTGGACAGCACTGGAACGACCGGTGGGCTCCACTGGACAGGAGACGTCACTTACAATGTTCGCTTTTGCCAAATATTGAAGATTCAGACCCCATCCCCAGAAACCTGCCCCTCCGTTAGTATCGGACTTCCAACACCAAAACGAATAACCTACCAGCAACCAGAAGCGCAGCTACCCGTAGTGGCAGTGGGAAGATCAACCCAAAGGCATCCAGTTGAGCATGTTGATCAGGACCCATTTTTCCATTGATCAGAGAGAAGACGAAGGCTGAAGAAACAACAAAGAGACCCCGTGGGGATAAACGAGTGACTAGGGGCGAGTTCGGAAGTTGAGACTTTTGCCAGTGAGGCCGCTTTCAGGGCAGTTTAATAAGCGGAGAGGGTAACGAGAACAATTCGCGCTGAGTGGACCAGGCAAGAGTCCACTGGTGGTCTGGAACTCCACAATGCGTCGGATTCGGTATAATTAGAAGCACATCTCAGGGGAGACTGAAGATCTTGAGCGCTGGATCGACATTCAGTGCCAATCAGAATAGCCCACAGAGGGGTGCCAGTTGTACTGTAAGTTGCCTTTGCAAGTCAGTCACTAGTCGCCACTTGCCAATTGTCAGTCACCAGTTCCAAGACAGACACACAACAATAAGCTGAAGACCCTGAAATGGAGCTAAAAAAGGGGGGGATCCAATATAGAATCAGCCACTCGAGGGGCTGCATTCGGCCAGAATCCAGGTACTGCTGGTGGGACTCATGTAATAATACGGTAATCCAAGCCACGTGATGTCATATCACGTGACGTCCTGCCTCATCGGCCAAGTCATGTGACTGTCTACCGAGGCACGTCCGACTCCGGGGAAGTCATCTCCACCTAGGCATGTCGGGGAATTGTACCTCGCCGTGAGGATGCCCCGAATCAGATAGCATATATAGTCACCTTCCAACATCAATCCCTCCATCTTCTATCATGGCCGACGACGACTCCCACATTGCTCTGAGCCCGAGCTCAACCCTCGGCTCATCCACCTCCCACTTCTACCCATTCGCAACATCCCCAGATGTTATTCGCTCCCACGAGAAGGATGCTTTCCTCACAAGCAGCCTAGTCCAACAATCCCAAGGCATCGTTCGAGCCCTACGTGGTGCCCGCTTCGCACACACCTACTCCGACACCATCAAGCACCTCACCGAGCTCCTCTACTTCTCCCTAACAACTGCCATCGGCAACCGAACCCTCGGCGAGGAATACTGTGACCTGGTCCAACTAGAGGACGACACGCTCCGATTACCGTCTATCGGCAGACGCGTTGGATACATCCTCAGCAGCATCCTAGTACCATGGACGCTACAGCGGATCCTACCCGCCCTCCGACAAAAGATCCGCAACAAGCTCGAGCGCAACATTGCCCGGGCACAGCTCCGGGCCGCGCAGCAGGCTGGCCTGCTGAACAAACCTACCTTTTCAAATACTCCCACTCAAAAGTCGTTCTTCACCAAGTTGCACATGCAGCAGTATCTACTTGAACATCTCGACTCTATTACATCCGTGTCGCCCATTTACGCCTTAAGCATTGCGACCTTTTACTTCACGGGCTCGTATTATCATTTGTCGAAACGACTCTGGCGGCTGCGTTATGTGTTCACGAAAAAGATTGAGGAGAACGAGCAGCGCATCGGGTATGAAGTCCTGGGTGTCCTGCTTGTTCTCCAGATCGCTGTGCAGGGATTCCTGCATGCTCGCAAGCTGGGTGCTAGCATGAATGAGGATGAGGTCTCGTCTGCGGAGGGTGGTGAGTCTCGCTCAGAGGGCGGGGCGCTTATATCTTCGATTCAGAACCCCTCGGCTATTCCTCTTCTTCCTGCCTCTGTGCCTCTATATGATCTGGATGAGGATCCCAGTGCTGTCTCATGGATTCCAGAGGGTCAGCAGCGGAAGTGTACATTGTGTCTGGAACAGTTCAAGGATCCTAGTGTGACGACCTGTGGACACGTCTTTTGCTGGATCTGTGTCCGTGACTGGGTTCGTGAGAAGCCTGAGTGTCCGCTCTGTCGACAGGAGGTTTTGTTATCGAAGGTTCTTCCTCTGAGAGGGTAATTTTGTATTCGAGCAAATGAGCCGGAAGCATATTTCCTGATCTTGATGCATATTTTTGGAGATATCGGCATGGTTGATAGATGTTTATACACTTATTGTTGATAAATATACCCCACTTTTAATCATTTCTCCTGACTCGTCTAATGGATTTATATTTTGAGATGTATCACACCCGACAGATATAGTTCTGCAGATATATATATTCCATATCGAGACACACCACCCCTGATATTGTGTCCATCCATGCGGATGGAACGTGGTACACTCTCGCCACTATTGAGTACCGGGTACTAAGCTTTGTGTGATGTCACAGAAATATGTATTTTGCATGAACGAAGATCGACATTGGATATCGAACGAGATAGATGCACGCTGCCAAAATGCAACATAAACAAAGCGCAATAGACCACAAAAAACAAGAGTGACATGGAACTATATGCGTAGAATCTTTTCCAAAGAGTGGGGAATAATGATGCAAATATATCCAGAAATAAACTCAGAGCGGTGGCTCCTTCTCCTCACTATTAACAGCCTGCCCAAGTGGAAGAATGATAGGCCTATTAAGTTCAGCGAATGCAGGACGAGGCGGTACGGGGTCCATGGCCAGTCTCTTTGCCTCCATGGCATTGAAGAGACGAATACAGGCATACGGATCAGTAGCAGCATCTAGATCAAAAAATCCAAATTAGCAATTTTTATAATAGAGATAGACTATGCAGGGTTCCAGGCTTGCAGATACTCACATTGAACCTGGCGATAGCTCAACGCCCGAGCCCAATCGCCACAACGCACATCCTCGTTCTTTTCAAGAGGAAGACCGAAATGCTCTTCCATTTGCTCGCTGAGGTTGACGCCTCGCTTGTTCACCAGTTTGGGGTTGTCCTGGCCGTACTTTACCAGCTTGAACAGGTGGCTCAGCTCGAATGTTGCCTTCGCATCAATACCGAGATACTTTCGCAGCCGTGTGCAGTCTGCCTTGATTGACACACCCACTTTAGTGATATCAGGAGATTCAATGATCTGTTTCAGTGTCGGGGAAACAAGATCTTTCAAAGACCGCGAGGGCTTGAACGACGCAATTTGGAAAATAGCGATGCGCTCCTCGTTTGCAATTTGGATCACCGAGACATTGTTTTGGATGCTGTCCCAGGCAGACGCCGAAGATTTCCATTCCATGTCAAATCCGAGAACCTTGCTGCCGAGGAAGTGCTGGGCAATTTCCTCGGTGTTATGGAGAGTACGGCAGTAATGCACGATGAGCTTTTCGCCGCCTGGGCTATGCTGTGAGCTGTGGCTCCAGAATTTGGGTGCTGCGGAGACGCTAACATTGAGATCGATGTCCGATGCTGGTACCGTTTCATCCAGGGACGCCTTATCAAGTGAATCCGAGCCATGGCCCTTGGTAAGCGGGATCGGGGAAATGGCATGCTCGAGTGACTGCTCGGGTAGGGAACCATTGCTGACACCGCTGCTGTGCCGAAAACTTGTTTGGTAAGAGCTTGCGTCGGTGGTATAGCTTCTACCAAAAACGCTTCTGAGTAATCGTCGTCGTCTCGCTTGCTTGGATATTGCTTTTCCTGGCCGGCTTTGTAATTGTAGTCCGTTGGGTGGTGTTTGACCCGGGAAAATGTCACTGGGTTCCCCTGAAGGTGGGCTATCGATTTTGGTAGGCGTGATTGGGGAAGTGTCATGCTCAAGGGACTGCTTAGGCGGGGAACCCTCGCTGACACCGCTGCTTTGCGGAAGACTGTGATAGGAGGTTGGGTCCGTAGTTTCGCTGCTGCTTTGTTTTCTGAGTCGTCGTTTTATCGCATACTTTGACGTTCCCATTCCTGGCAAGCTTTGTGAGTATGGCTGGGGTGGTGGCCTTTTACCCGGGAGAACGTCACTCGGTTCCCCTGAAGGCGGGCTCTCGATTTTGGTAGGCGTGATTGGGGATATGTCATGCTCAAGTGACTGCTTGGGTAGGGAGCCCTCGCTGACACCACCGCTTTGCGGAAGACTATAATAGTCCGTGGCGTTTCTCCTTTGTTCTCTTCTGCGTCGTCGTCTTATCCCAGCCTTGGTCATCCCCGTTGTTTCTGGCAAATTTTGTGGATATGGTTGGTGTGGTGGCGTTTTATCTGGAAGATCGGCTTTGGGGCCTTGGGGATCGTCTTTGGCTTCCACCGAAGGCGAGGAATATGATCTTCCAGTAAACATATTCTGGAACCTTTTACTTTTAGCGGACGGTTTATATTCCGCCATGTCAAGGCTGGCATCTTCAGTTGGCTGTGAATGTGTTTTTGTGAGCGGAGGCTGATGGACATTAAGGTCGTTCGAGAACCCGAAAATCTCTTGAATTTTTTGAGCCATGGTCCAAGGTTGTGAGACCTTGTTTTGGTTCGAGGCAATTGGGGCATTCTTAGGTCCTGGAGTGACGGCTTTGGGGTTGGTCGTGCGTGTTTCTGCTGTTTCCCTCGAACGCATCCACCAAGGCCTGCCAGTACCCTGAATCTTCTTCTGGAACTTCTGGTCGGCGAGTGGAAGAGCTTCGCTCTGTTCGGAAACAGCTTCGGGTTGCGCATTCGGCGTGGGTAGACGATGCTCTGGAGCTGCAGCACCTTTGCCCTGTGTCTTACGTGGCGCGTTCAATTTCCTTGAACGAACAAAGTTTGACCGTTTGGTTGTTTTGAAAGAGCCAGTCCGAGGTAGTGGGGGAGTAGCGACTGCTTTCTTGCGGACAGGATCAGAGCCAAATTCTGCAAGAAGGTGCCCTTGGCCAAGGTCGTTGTCCGCTTTCCTGTTAGCCTCTAACTTCTGATAGAGACGGTTCCAGAATTCGGGTGACTGATGCAGGGCAAAGCCGGTAATCCACGCTTCCGAGCAAATGCGAGCAAAGTGCATGGCCCATTCTTTGAAACGTCCTCTGTCTTGGCTCATTGGATTTGGAACTTCAAATCTTCCACTCAGGTAAGCGCGTTCGCCCATGGCGTACAGCTTGCTCTCTGATTGAAGGCGCATCCAGTTGATGTTATAAAATTCGTCAAGCTCTTGTCTAAGCTCATTGCGATGGACTTGGAACTTGAAGTTCCACTCGGCTATCTTCGTGGCCGACAACCGCCTGCCTATAGCGGGAATACCCTCCCATAAGGGCCCGCAACTTCCCTTGAGGGTGTGTTGAAGGTACCAAACTTCACTGCTCAGCAGCCAGCATAAGGTATCGAGATGATACATCGGCCAAACTACATCTAGCTGTTGCCAGTAAAAGTTCTGCAGAGGGCTGCGTGCTGGTTGGCGTCGGTAGCGTGGCAGGTATATGGAACGAAGGGCGGAAGCCATGTCGCGGGAGTTTCCCGCCAAATGCTGAGCAAGTTTTCCGCCATGTCGAGGGCCCAGCGCAAATGCTTCAAACAGCCTTTCACGAGCGTTATTATTGTTATTATTGTGCATCCGGTAGACCTTTGAGAGATCACTCAATTCCCATAGTTGAGCTTCTCGGAGTGAGTGACTCTGCATGACCCTTTTTCGCCAGGCAGAACGGTGAGAATGCAGGGCCGCCATAAGGGAGTTCCGGGTAAGGGACAAGGCACGACCAAGCTGACCCAACATGGATCTCTGTCTGTGGGAAAGATCAGGGTCATAAGAGAGTTCCGTACAAATGATGTGGACTCGCGCGTCTAACACCACGTTGGCTTTCGCCTGTAATTGTTTGTAATCGTGATGGATTTTGTCGAATGCAACAGTGATTTCATCGATTCGTCTTCTTGCAGATTGCCGAGGGATCAAAAATCCATCTTGGATTGTGTCTTCCATGTCGTGGATAGATAGCCGAGATATGTTTACTTGGTGCGTTAAAAGAGAAGTAGCAACATTCAGAAGCTCACGCTGCCAGGGTTCTAGATTGCGGTCTAGTTCTTCCACTTTTCGGGTTAATTCTGGAGTCCCAAAGAAGACGACGAGACAGAAATCATGATCCATCAACTGAATGGCTTTTTCTGCCTCTGTGACAGCAATATCCACCTGACTGAGTCTTAATTTGTATGACAGATCTGTCACTGCAGCCACATATTCTTGAGTGACACTTTCTGCTTGCGCAACTCTGTCTGTGATCCGCGAGACCTCCGTGGCTAGGCGGTTCAAGATGGAGAATGACAATCCCTCCCATTCAGCAACCAGCTTCTGAGTAGTTTCCTCGGCCCGGAGGACTGAATCTTCGACTGATGAGGTTATGGCGAGAATCCGCTCGTTTTCCCAGGATAAGAGGGTCCTGAACATAGCTTGATACCGTTCACATTCGCGATCGATGTACTGAATCATGACCTCAAAGTCGAAATATTTCAACATCAAGAACATATCGATATATCGATCGACTGAAGGGAGGTTGTTGAAGGCCTTCTCAAGCAATGCATGTTGCCTCGATAATTCTTTGGCCTCAAGCTGATTTTGTTTGGCGTAAAATTGCGCCCGAAGCAAGCTACCTACATCGCGATGGACAGGGGGCCCACGAGAAGAGCGGCTTTTCGGTCCCACGAAGCGCAAGGGCTTTTTTTTGGGAGTTGGGACAACTTCCTCTTCATCATCCCACGCACCCCGTCTGCGAACGGTTGTAGAAAATGGCCGTACTTTGTATGTTTTCAGCGGACCGGGGCTGTGGAAGCGTGAAGCCGGAGGAGTCTCATGTCGGAGACTTGAGGGAAAGCGTGTGCACGTGTTGGCATCACTGTAGTTCTGTTAGAGGCACTGCCATTCGAGCTGCAGAGGAGATAATTGAGCGAACTGACCGCAGTATACAAGGGTGCCATCCGTGATCACTCTGAGAAATAGATCTGGCGAGCTGACTGCTAAGAGTTGTGATTATAGACCGGGATTTCCGACTCGCCAGAAGATTCGCCTGAGTTGGCATGCTGCGTGACACGCATAGTGGACCGGGCCTGAGCTCACAAATGAATTGACAAAAACTTGGTCTGTTCGAGTCAAGGCGTGACTTTGGCGGTGGGCGAGCAGGCAGTTGGCAAGGAGCAAGCCGATCGTGAAGTAGTACAGCAGCTCGCCGTCGGAGCAAGCGCGCAAACCAACCTCGGGGTCGCCGCTAAGCCCCATTTGGCTTAGTGTGACTGTGTCGGATCAACCTCCCCGCCGAGCGACAAACGATCACGTCCTTTTCTATATCAATCTTGACTACGCGAAATACTTCAACACCTTGAGTTTTGAAGTGAGAAAATACCGGGAAATATTCCTCAAGGTATTAGCTAAACTATTACTCAACATTATGGCTTCTCAACTCCTTCCTCTCGGTTTGTGCCCAATGAACCAAAAAAGCCAGGACCCCACTAACTGGTTTGATAGAGCTCATTGACAAGTGTGTCGGCTCCCGGATATGGGTTGTCATGAAAGGTGACAAGGGTGAGTCACAATTTGATGATTTGGACGTCGGCTGAGGACGATACTGATGCCATGAAGAATTCTCCGGAACCCTCCTCGGATTCGATGACTACGTCAGTGAGTATCCCTGCATGATCTGTTTATATATGATTGGACACTGACTTTGAAACTAGACATGGTCATGGAAGATGTGACAGAATTGTATGTGCTTTGGATTTTGTCTTTGCTTTCTTTCGACTTCGTTGCCCTGCTGCCAACTGCGGTCTGGTTCAAGCTTCCACGGATGTGGGCTGTTCCTGGCCGGTGTATCGTGCCATCTCTCAGTTTCGGTGACTTCTGTTTACCAAAGGGCATTGACAACGCGTTTTATTGCGAGTACCGTTCTATTTGATAAGCTAACTCTTATCCCAGCGACTACACCGGTGCCCAGACCAAGCTCCCCAAGCTCTTGCTGAACGGCAACAACATCTGCATGGTATATCAGACACAGGTTTTATATCGTGGAACCGACTCACTAACATTTGTACCAGTTGATTCCCGGCGGCGAAGGTCCTGTGGCAAGCTCATAAGCCCAAGATACCCAGTCCCATCATGACGAACAGAAAACAATTGCGTATTAATGATATCGAAAGCAATGATAACCAAGACTTGGTTGAATGAATGAATTGCTGCAAAAATATGCCATATCCTATTTCCATCGTGTGTAGATCGCCATTGGCCCCGAGAAAGCAAAACGCGTTGCCATCCATATGTCCACGGGGCGATTGGCCAGCCTTCGTGACAAAGCTAGATGTCAAATCGAACCATTACATCTGACAAGTGACTAGCCATGGGTGCAGGTCACCAATTGAACTGCAGGGGCCACCCAATGAGAAATACGAAACAAGGCATGCAAGTCGCTGTCTAGCTTACCACGCCAAGATAAGCTCTGAAACTGTAAGCACGCCATGACCAGCTTATCAACGGCTATGCCCGCTATCGACGGTTTACAACCGGCTATTTGGGATATCTCCAACTATTCCCTCACTCCCAAGCAAAATATACGAGAAAAGGGCTTGATTCTTTGTCAACGTCCCGCTCTTGGTATCTTATTCTCTCATATCGCAGAGCTATGATCACTGTGTATCTCATATTTCACAAGTAGTCCAGTCACTACCTAGATAAGTAGGTAGATACATGTAGCTCTAAAACCGACGAACTCAAATCAAGTGGATCACAACCACAACGGAGCTTATAGCCGGGCCAGCGGGACAATAACCTGGGGTAAGTAACTCTCCGGTATGTTGCCACATAATTTCGTAAGTTTGGTCGAACGCGGGGAAAGCTAGTGAAAGTATAACTTACACCGCAAATACAATTACATGTACAGTGGAACTCATTCTTTGGTTATGGCAAACCTCGGTTACTGTAGACTGTAGGCGTGGGACTCCGACGGTGAGAGCTTTCAGAGCCAATCTCGAGTAAATACATAGCAGCCATAGTTAGGACCACAGGTGGACCCGTCAAGGGAAATAAGGGGCGACACTCGCTAAAGGTTAACGGTGGATATCCCTGATTTCCTGGGGTTGTCAAAGAGTGACAGTGCGAATGTTTTACCCCGGACGGGGGGAGAAGTGGAAACCATTACCTAACAGAATATCACCCCCCGCATTTTATATAACTTTGATGTACTTAGAGTCGACTCCATATGTCTGTGGAGTATATTGAGGCATATTCGTATATGAGACAGGTGATATGGTAGGCCAGGGGTAATGAAGCTATCCAGAAAGTCTCCCGGATGGGATATACGGGATTCCGACTTGGCCGCTCTAACAGTCGGGATTACGAACAAGCTGATTAATCCAAGAACGTAGCAAAATAAAGTCCACGGGAATTTAGGGAAAGAGCGGGTGAGTTCCGTGGCGCGGGAAGTGGCGACACAAAACACAAAGCGCATGTGCCAGGCGCTGTGCTAAACCAAACATGTCGGCATGAAACCCCCAAATAAACTATTCCCCCTAAATCCGCCAAAGGTGATCATGATCATGATCTCCAGATAGTCTCCTGACACCTCAAGCTGAACCAGCAAAGACAAGAAACGTGATCAAAGCCACCCAAAGTCCCACTTTCATTGTGCTAGGGGGACCTCGAAGCGATAGGAAGACACCTGGGCAGACTAGGCATACCGGGCCAAGCTTCAAAGACGGCCTTGGTTCCCTTTCAGAGGCAAAGGGCAGCCGAACCCACCAGACCCGATGCTACCATGGCTATCAGTTGCGCAAGCTCAGCCAGTAATAGACGCTAGAGCGCGCCATCGTCTGGGGGGTGGCTTGTTGGTGGCTGCTCACCGCGCGCAACCCTATGTAGGAAGCTTAGGGCCGAGAACACTGCGTCTTTTTATTTTCCGCCCCCTATTCCTATTCTCCGGAAAGTGTGCATGGACCGTATGGGTCTTACACTGTTGCCTATCGGAGAGCTTCATGCTTGGAGTGGTCTGCTAGAATTGAGAGGATGTTTCGTAGCCAGTGGTTACTGATAAGAGTGTGGGTCACTGCCCAGCTGTACAATTTGCTGCACGATTTGGCCCCGTTAACCCATGGGAAACTGGCATGGAACAACAGTACATGTACATGATAGCCCTGCGATCTGGAGACGCATTTGCCACAGAATGTGATTCATCTCAGGGATCCCTTGGACTTGGCCAAGGCTAAAGTCTATTCGCGGACCCCGAGAAACGCGAGGGCATAATCTTGGACCTACCACAGCTTGTGAAAAAGTAATCCTGGTGCCCGAGGATACGAGGATGCAGCTCAAAACCACCCACGCTAATCCAATCATCACCCGCATCTGCTGTGAACACATGATAGTCACTTTCCCCCGCAAGGAAACCAACACGCCCTCACGCCTCTAGTCGGCCGGGTGTGCTTCTCCCGTGCTTCCATGCATATCAATAGCAGACCGCCACGAGCCACCGAAACTTAGCGAATGGAATGCGTTTATAGAGAAATGTCTAAGCGCAGGGATTGATTGCACCATCCGAGAGCGAGAAATCGAGAACTAGAGATGGAAGAGAAACAGAAAATGAAAGCGAAAAGCCATACACTGTCAAAGGCACCCGGTGAGGCCGACCGAGGTCTTCCTGATTCGCCTCTGGCCAGGGCCAAGATGCTGTACCGAGGGTCTCTGGGGGAACTCAATCCGGTTGACACCAGCCTCAGTGGGGCAACATTTTCCCAAGCCATATGGGATGGCACGCATATTTCCTGCCCATAGCGCAGGATGTAGAGCCACAGGTACGGATTCCGACGGGAAGCCTTCCCATAGGTAAAGGGGAAGGCAGCCTTAGACCTTCATAATGGGCTAGGCTGGTACGGAGTACTTGTATAAAGAATGACATTGGATGAGGTATGCTTAGCCAAGATTCTAGAATATGAAAACGGAAATAGAAGATGTAATGTTCCAGGAGAGTGTGGGAGAGCGGAAGAGAAAGAGGCAATGGCTTATCTCCGCAAAACGCATTGGGTAAAGATCGGTTATCAAGTGCGGAGGTGGACTGATGGAGCTAGTCTAGATCTGAGCTTGATGCCTTTTTTGTCTTTTTTTTGCCTTTTTTATTATTATATATGATATTATTATTGGTATACTACTGGTAATGCTATATTATTATTGGCTTGAGTATATCAGACTATACCACAGTTCCATGATGACCTGCAAGTCGAGTCAGCAGGGATCCAGGCTCGGGCATACCGTAGGATCGTCCGTTTTGACGGGCTAAATCACGCGAGAGATAAGTTAGCGCGGTCCCACTTACCTTGATTGTTCCAGTACTTATTTCCTTATAATCTGAAACGGAACGTGTTCCTTATCTACTTGCAGGCGGATATTTGTTATAGAAAGGCAAAATGATAAGATTAATAATAAGATTTTTAATTCACGGTGGCACCGGGCGGCGTTCACGGGACGCCAAGGCTATCAGAAGAGAGGAAGAGTAATTAGCGCAAAAGTCTACTTTAGTCTAAGCGCAGATAGACATTGACTATGACTTTGAAAGGAACGTAAATAATTTATCTTAATCAGGTCTGGCTCGCATTTAAATAGTCGCTTCCCCCATACATTTCCCGCCCCTCCACGCCGTGCAGCCCTCACTTCTTACTCTTCTTCCTCTAACCCAATCCGAGGAATTGCCTAGCCCCCTTTCCTTCCTCCACATACATCACACCCACTTCTAATAAGCAACTGTTCATCACCTCACCATGGACGAGAAGAAGTTCGAGGAGCCTCATACGGTCCAGACTCCACCCGAGGCTCCCCCCGCCTATGGCAGTTCGGAGCCCACTCGGGCTGGCATGGGACAGCGCATTTGGGACAGTTTCAAGCGTGACCCTAACCATACCGTCTCTGGCCATGCTGGAGCCGATGGCTCTGGTTTCGACATCGAGACCGCCGCACAGAACACAGCTCACTCCCCTCTCCAGCGTCGGCTGAAGGGTCGTCACCTGCAGATGATTGCTATCGGTGGTTCTATTGGTATGCATTTGGCACGGGATTTTAGTCTGTTTCTTTACTGACCATCTCTAGGTACTGGTCTTTTCGTCGGTTCCGGATCTGTCTTGGCTGCCGGTGGTCCTGCCTCAGTTTTGATCGCTTACATTCTCATCGGATGCATGCTTTACTGTACGGTGCATGCTCTTGGTGAGATGGCTGTTCTGTTCCCCGTTGCTGGTTCTTTCGCCCACTACTCGACCCGTTTCGTCGACCCTGCTTGGGGTTTTGCTATGGGTTGGAATTATGCCTTGCAATGGCTTATCGTCTTACCGTTGGAAATTGTCGCTGCTTCTATCACCGTTGATTATTGGAGTCCCGGTGTTTCCAATGCTGCTTGGGTTGCCATCTTCTGGGCTCTCATCGTCTCGATCAACATGTTTGGTGTCCGAGGATATGGTGAAGCCGAATTTGTCTTCTCTATTATCAAGGTCGTTGCTGTGCTTGGCTTCATGTAAGTATTTGTCTGGTTGTTTTCTGGATGTCAAGCTAACTGGCGTTTCTAGTATCCTCGGAATCATTATCAACTGCGGCGGTGGTCCTCAGGGTGGATACATTGGTGCGAAGTACTGGTACAACCCCGGTGCCTTCAACAACGGATTCAAGGGTCTCTGCAGTGTCTTCGTCAACGCCGCCTTCGCCTTTGCCGGTACTGAGCTGGTCGGTCTGGCCGCTGCTGAGACCGCGAACCCTCGGAAGTCCCTCCCCACTGCTGTTAAGCAGGTGTTCTGGCGTATTGCTCTGTTCTACGTTGTCTCCCTTACCCTTGTCGGTCTCCTGGTCCGTTACGACGAGCCCAGACTCGTCAGCGGCTCCTCCTCCGCCGACGCCCACGCTTCCCCCTTCGTCATTGCCATTGAAAACGCCGGTATCAAGGCTCTGCCTTCCATCATGAACGTCGTCATCATGATTGCAGTTCTCTCCGTCGGTAACTCCTCCGTTTACGGATCCTCGCGTACACTTGCCGCCCTCGCCGAGCAGGGCCAGGCCCCCAAGTTCTTGGCCTACATTGACCGCAAGGGTCGTCCTCTGCCTGCCATTATTATCGCCTCCGCCATTGGTCTGCTCTGCTTCCTCGCCGCTTCCGACAAGCAGACTACCGCCTTTGGCTGGATGATGGCCATTTCAGGTCTGTCCTCCATCTTCACCTGGGGCTCCGTATGTGGTGCCCACATCCTCTTCCGTCGCGCCTGGAAGAAGCAGGGCCACTCCCTGGACGAACTTGCTTTCCGCTCCCAGCCCGGCGTCATTGGGTCCTGGATCGGCCTCGTCTTCAACATTTTGGTGTTGATTGCCCAATTCTGGGTTGGTTTCGCCCCTGTCGGCTATGCCGAAATGACTACCAACGAACTTGTCTACAACTTCTTCTCGGTCTACCTGGCCGCTCCCGTTGTTGTCGCTTTCTACATCCCTTACAAGTTCTGGTACAAGACCAAATTTGTTCGCTCAGCTGAGGTGGATCTGGTAACTGGTCGTCGCGAGCTTGATCTTCAGCATCTTATTGAGCAGGAGCGGGCTGAGCAGAAGCAGTGGCCTAAGTGGAAGAAGGCTTACAAATTCTTCTGTTAGAGCGGCTTTTGCCGATGTGTACATCTTATGTTTTTTTGGCAACCTCACCATCATTTTTTGCTTGAGGATAATGATACCATCTATGAATATAACATATTTCATGTTACTTCTTTGTGTAGCTCAAGAAAGAATATAGTAGTCAAAAGAATATAAGTTAAGTAGTCAAAAGGTTGACAACCTCAGGCGCCGATCAAGGCTTGGCATGTTTGTGGAGAGCGTTTTGAGGCAACCCGTGATCGCTGGCCCGGTTCCTGTACCTACTGTACCTACTGTAGGTACTTGCATATATACGCGCCCCTGGGGCCCAAAGACATTGCAGATAAGAATATAGATCATATACAAAGAGAGTGCCCCTTTTATGCAACAGCCAGTGCCAGTGGCCAAGTAATTTTCAGACCCAAAAATAGTAAAATGTGGATAAAACGTGGAGACAAGGCGTCGAAATTTGTTGGTCTCAGCCTGGAAGGTAATATTACCAGGTGACTTCAACATCTAGCTTCATCTCCATCTCCATCTCCATCTCCATCTCTCTTTTTGTCTCTCTTTTGCGGCTGCCTTTTGCCGAATCCCCCGGCTTCCCTCATTTGTGCGGCGGAATCCCTTTCGCGACTCGGCGCCTAATTTAGCCTCTCCTGCCCGTGCATTCCAGAGCGATCTGTCTTCGCTTCGTCATCGGTCTCTCGGTCTATGCGCGCTCCAGCGTAGAACCTCGGGATTGACTTTTCAACTCTGCCTGCCTGCCTGCCTGCCTGCTTTCTATTTCCTCTATCCTATCGCAACATCGGGACAATCCCAGCGGCCGCTCAACAGTCCGGTCTGATCAGCCCTTCGATAATTCTCCCATTTTCTCCCATTTCCGAACTCGCTATCGCTCATTCTCTACGTTCTCCTCCGTTTCGTCAGATTGCGTGTCTCCGATCGATAGTCTGAAGCGACGTTCTAGCCGCCACAATGCCTGGTTTCCGAGACTCGTTCTGGACGCCCGACTATGCGTCGGGACTGGGCGTTCTGTATGGGAAGTTGCAGCAAGGCGTGGTGGAGAACAGGCAAATCTTGACCATTGCGTCGATGCGTGCAGATGCAGAGGAACAGTACGGTCTCCGCATGGGAGACATTGCCCCGAGCGTGGACAGGATGACAGCCGCAGGATTCGGCAAGGACGACGGTGCAAGTGTCAGAAAGGTTTGTTGAAGATACATGCGGGCCGCCACTAAGATGGATATTAACCGTTCTCGATACCCACAGGCATACGAAGGAATCCGAACCGAGATGGTCGAGGCCTCGAGAAATCACCAGAAGATCGCCAATAATATCCGCGAATTGGTCGTTGCGCCATTCCGACGCTGGGGCGAGCAGCATGATCTACGTGTTCAGTATTCGCATGATCTCCTCCAGTCGCGCATCAAGGAACACACGAAACAGGCGGATTTGGTGCGGAAACTGCGCAGTACTTATTTCAATAAGTGTCGTGTTGTTGAGGACCTGGAGGAAGAGAATAAGCTTGCCTTCCAGGATCCTGAAACGAGTCCTAAGGTCCAGCCTCCCCCCAAGATTGTTTTGCCTGCTGAAGAGGAGCCTGATGAGGATCCTATTGAGTTGGGCGAGCGCATTTTCTCGCCGGACCAGATCAAGCAGTTGCTCTCTCATATGCTTCACAACATCAAGCTTGGCGAGGCCAAGGTTCCCATTATCGGAACGTATCTGAATGTTTCTACCGGTGCGGACATTGCGCAATACATCCAGACCTATATGGAGGCCGATAACCTCGCCCAAGTGGAGCGGATTGGTCAGGATATGGTGGACAATGGTCTTCTTCGGTTGGTTGGAAACATGGGCAACGTCTTTGCCAACAGCTCCAAGATGAACTACCAATGGCGTCCTAAGGTCTTCCAGCTTACTGGTATTCCCGAGAAGAAGAAGCCTCTCATGCGTGTTACTTCCATGGCATCCAGCGAAGACGGCAGCAGCACCGACTCGCCCATTGCATCTGTCTCTGAGATGCTTTCTGGGTGGAACCCCCTCAACAACCCCTACCCGAACGAGACACCTTCAGAGAAGCTCCGCAGAGAAGCCCTCGAAGCCGATGAGCGGTATAAGGTTGCCGTGCGCAAGCTTGACCAGATCCGCTGCCGCCTTGAGGAAGAGATCATTGACCAACTCAAGTATATGGAGCAGTGCGAACTGGATCGTCTCAAGGCTATCAAGGCCGTTGTGCTCGATTTCTCTGGCGCTATCAGCAATGTCATTCCTAACCTGCAGAGCACGGTTGATCATATGATGCTGTACCAGGAGACTATTCAGCCTCTTGGTGACTTGAGATATCTGCTGGAGAACTACCGTACTGGTGGATTTGTGCCTAAGATTCAGGCATACGAGAACTATTACGGTTCCGTTGAAGAACAGAACTTTGGTGTTGATCTTGAGGCCAGAGCCCGCGTCGATCGCAAGCGTGTGCCTATTCTCGTCACCACCATTTTGACCTACCTCGATAACCGCTACCCCGAACTAGAAGGCGACGAGGCAAGGCGAATGATCTGGCTGACTGATGTTGGCCTGGACAAGACCCACAAGCTTCGTGCTATATTGAACAACAGCAAGGCCGACTACAAAGAGATCCTGCCACAATTCCAAATTCCCGTCATTGCCAGCGTTCTGAGATTATACCTGCTTGAACTGCCAGGTTTGTTGTTTTCTCCCAACTTGATTTGCACATCGACTAACCCAAATAGACTCCCTGGTTTCCTCCCAAGTTTACGAAATTGTGAAAACGATCTACTCCACCACCGCTAACGAGACCACGGAAGACGGACGAATCAAGGTTCTGCAGAGCACCCTTGGACAACTCCGTCTCGTCAACATCGCTACGCTTGATGCCATTATGACTCATTTCACGCGCCTGATTGATTTGACCTCTGCCGACGAAGAATACGTCACTTTGTTGGCTCAGACTTTTGCTTCTTGCATTCTTCGCCCTCGCGTAGAGAATGCCCTGACCATGAACGAGCGCCACAGCTATCGTCTTATCCGCGACCTGTTCGCCCACAAGGATGCCATCTTTGGCGAACTGAAACGCCAGTCGAGTGCCCTCGGACTCAGCAGCTCCGGCTCGAACCGCCCCCGCGCCATCAGCACAGATGAGAGCAACCGTCGTGCAGCAATGGAGGCCCGCCAGCGTGCCATTGTCAACCGCAGCCGAGCCACCAGCCCCGCCACCCGCCAAAGACACCGACGTGACCGCTCCAGCGGAGCATCAGAGACTGGCCGGTTCCCAATCAACGTCAACAGCCCCTCAGACCGCAGAGCCACTCGCGGCCCTAGTCTGGACGTGCCAACAAACAGCGGATCCCCCACTGCCTCTGAGAACGCACCCACAGTGAACACCCAAATGACGGAAGCAGTCACCAACGGCGCCTCAGCCGAATCCCCAGACTCAATCGCCGCCAGCACAAGTGGCTACTCCGACTCGCCAAGTCCCCCTCCTATTCCCGAAACTGCCTCCGACGGCTCCCCAACTCCAACCCCGACCCCATCCGCTCAATCCACAGAGTTCGATAAGCGTAACTCTATCCCCCGCTCTGCTGGTGGTCGCTACACCCGCAAGCCGGGTCTCGGTAGCTTATCCAACTTCCCTACTGGCTCGGCCGTCGGCGCTAGCGGAACGAATAGCAACCGCAGCAGTATCGCCGAGAGTGAGCCTAACAGGGTCACTCTAGAGGATAAGCCTATGGATGACTAAATTGTAACGCCTTTCCTACCTGCTGGCGAGGACTGATGGATCACGGAATACGCTGGGAAACTCTTTTGTATAGATCGAAACGGGAGCCATTTGTCCTGTCTCGGACTGGAGAAAGAACATTTGCATTACATACATGTTTCTCTCCTTCAGAAACTGAGACATGGCAGAAATGACCCATGGAGTTGCGTTTTGGAACTTGATTTCAGCTTGTTGTTTGTTTGTTTTCTTTTCCTTTTAATCTTTACCTTTTACTTCATGTCTCTTGCGAGGCATGTATGCATTACATACCCTTCTCCCTTTCTGTCTTGTACTACCCGCAGTTGGGGGGATTGTTCACGTCCCTTTTCGTTGCGCTTTTTGAATTTGGATTTTGTTTTCCTACCTTTTTTGTTATGTTTTTTATGCATTCCCTTCTTTCTTTGCCCTTGTGCATGTCTGCACTTGGTATATGTATACTCTGATTCCTCTGCATATGAATTTCCTTCTTCCTTTCATGGAAATGGTTCTTCGCCTGGTTTGTAGTGTGTACTTTTGATATACATATTATGGGAGCCTGCTGTAGCAAAGAACTACATGGTGGAAAGCTGCCTGTAGCAAGAATTGCAAAGCTGAAAGAACAGATATCGATTCGAAGGGTAATAGAGGACTGCTATTCACGTAGTTTTAAACCGATTGCGTTCTACTCTATAGAGCTGAACAGGAACAGTGCTGTAAGTTACCGCGCAAAATCGACAATAATAGTGAATCAATCTACTCCGTAAGGACGGGTTTATGATTCCTCCGGACTCGGGACAACAGCCACCGAGTAATTATGCCAAATCTCCATTCTCCATAGGTCTCTCTTATTTCTCCCATATAGCAGAAAACGCACAACGTGTTACTTTCCATCCTTCCGGGCGTTCAAAGCACATGGTAAGCGTCAACCCCGCACTTCCAACACCAGAAGCTATGAACTAACTTAATATCCCACGTCAGACAACAACCAACCCCAATAGAAGCCGGAAAATGAGCTCGACAGGGCAATTCCCAATTGTGGACTCCCACATCCACCTCTTCCCAGCAACACATCTAAAAACTCTATCCTGGCACAGCGACTCCAACCCCCTCGGCAAACAACACAGCATAGACGAATACAAACAAGCCACCAAAACCAATGCATCAGCCCTCCGCGGCTTCATATTCCTCGAAACAGACCGCCTCTCATCGGTAACAGAATCACCCACCTCAACCTTCACCTCAACCCCAATTCACGGCTGGACCCACGCCCTAGACGAAGTCTCCTTTTTAACACGCATAGCCCTAGGCGAACCAATCGCCGGCGAAGGCCACAGCCCAGAAGATAAAGATCTCTGTTGGGCAATTATCCCATGGGCACCTATCCCCGGCGGGCAAGATGTAATGGAACAATATTTGGATCTAGTGCGGGAGCGGGTGCGGATGGGTGAGGTGTGGGCGAAGGTCCGTGGTGTACGGTATCTCGTGCAGGATAAACCTGCCGGGACGATGCTTCAGGATGGCTTTGTGGGGAGTTTGAGGTGGCTTGGGAGGTTGGGGCTGACGTTTGATCTTGGGGTTGATGCTAGGTCTGGGGGGTTGGGGCAGTTGAGGGAGGCGGTTGAGATGATGGGAAGGGTTTATGAGGGTGTTACGGACGGGAGCGAGGCTGTTACTATTATTATTAGTATGTTTATGTCCTGTTCTTTTGTTCTCTGATGGTGTTTACTAACTGCTTATTCAGACCATATGTGCAAGCCCAATCTCCGTCTTCCGCCTGCTTCTGTTCGCTCCCACCCTGAGTTCTTGGAGTGGAAAGATCTTATTACGAAGATGGCTCGGGCTCATCCGAAGACTTATATGAAGCTTTCCGGGGCGTTTTCTGAGATTGAACCTCTGGATGGGCGTTCTGAGCCTGATTTCGAGGCTATTATTGAGCGTGTCCAGCCCTGGACAGATGCTGTCTTTGATGCGTTTGGTGCGGAGCGTGTTATGTATGGATCGGATTGGCCGGTTTGCAATGTTGGTGGTGGTGGGAATGATGTCTCGTGGGGCCGCTGGAAGCGAGTTGTTGAGGAGATTTTAGAGCGGAGGGGTTTGTCAGAGAAGGAGAAGGGGGGTGTTTGGGCGATGGTTGCTATAAATGCTTATATGATTGGATATCCGGGTGTTCGTGGTTAGATTAATATGCATGTGCGATTGTCACTGGTGTAACTATATAAATTATATATCCATACTTCTTACTGCAGATTGACGAACAATCCACCATCAACCAATAACTGCGCACCAGTCTATCCAACAGCAAAGTCAGCGCCATCACACCACAAAACGAAGGACAGAAAAACTTACCACATAACTACTTAACTCCTCACAAGCTAAGAAAACAGCCGGCCCGGCCAAATCAGGCGGCTGCCCAAGTCTTCCAAGAGGAATCCGACCCTCCATATAAGCCCTCTTAACAGGATCCTTCATATCCTCCTCATTAAGCTGCGTACGAATAGTACCAGGCAACAACGCATTACAACGAATGCCATACTTCCCCAGCGCCACGGCGCATGACTGCATCAGACTTAGCACGCCAGCCTTGGTGGGTGTGTAGTGAGTCTGCTGGCCGCCGCCGACAAGCGCGGAGATGGAGCTCACGCCGATGATAGAACCGCCGGGCGGGGATTGCGCCTGTGCCATTTGTCGGGCTGCGGCTTGGGTGGCGTAGAAGGTGCCTGAGAGGTTTGTTGAGATTGTTTGGTTTAGGAGGGAGGGTTCGAGTCTGGATTTACGTTAGCCAGGGGAGAATTCAGTAAGGATGGCGGGCTCGAATAGGTATGGGTATGGGTATGCTGGCAAGCGGGGAAATCTCACTCTAGGAATTCTGCAAATTGGCACACGCCTGCGTTGCTCACGAAAACATCTAGACGACCGAACTTCTCGACTGTCTTTGCGACAAAATCCTGACCAGTCTCGGGCTGGGATATGTCACCTGATACTGTGAGGAAACGGTTCTCGGCGGCCCCGGCCTCGATCTCGTTCACATCTTTCCGCAGGGCTTCCAGGAGTGTGTCTTCCTTTGCACCGCCGAGGTGACTGATTGAGACATTGGCTCCGTGGCGGAGGTAGTCAAGGGCAATTGCCTGTGGGATTGCTTGTTAGGCGGACTCCTTCTGAACTGCATGTTCTTTGAAATTATGGACATGCGGGGAGAGCTTACTCGTCCGATTCCCGTGAGACCACCGGTGATGGCGGCAACCTTGCCAACTAGTAACTGAGGGAGAGGCATTTTGAAGAGGTTAATATGAGAATGAGGAAGTTCAATTCCAAGGCTCAAGGTGGGCTGTGTCCATGTGGATTTCTCTCCGATAAGATCTCGGGGATTCGTGGTGATGTTGCCCCGAGTGTGGGGAACCCCACGAGGGACATGTGTCAACGTCTTCCAGGGCTTTCTTGCCAAGATGCTACGACCGCCCTAGGGCGGTCTACGTATGTTACTTAATACTGTAACAAAACATTGGACAGTCCATGTATTTTCCCCGGTATTCATTTGCGTATTTAGCAGGTGCGACGGTATCTGCTAGAGTAAATGATACGACACTAACCCTAATTCTCCCATTTATGCATGCCGTCATGGAGTGATAGGGACAACACTACCCTCTAGGACACCTTCCACCCCTCGCCTGAGCATAACAACCATCGGGCGGTAACAACTTGGGATCAAACCCATGCAGCGTGCCCGTCCAACAATTCAAAAACTTGAGCCCACGTTCTGGGATCTCCGTTACCGTCGCTTCTTCTGTCATCTCGATGAGCTTCCAAGTAGGCGGAAGCCCAAGCGCATACGGAAGCGTCATCCCAAACTCGTCCAGAGGCAGAGGCCGGTATATGCGGCGGCGAGACTCGGCCAGGCTCATGTAGTCGGTTAATCCCTCAGTGGTCTTGATTCTATGGGTCACTTTGTCCAGGTAGGATTGGAAGGTAGACATAATGTCCTTGTTCGATAAAGGCTTGTCGTACAGAGTGAGGAATTGGGATTCGGGGGAATCAGCCTCTGAGGCGTGCAGGGAGCTTCGAATTTTGTCGACGAATGCGGCCTCCATGTCATAGTTTCCATCGATAAGGGTTGTTGTTTGTGGGAGATACTGCATTAGCACGCCACGACGCCAGCTGTAGACTGGGTTGTAGAAGTCGAGAAGGAGGATGGAGCGGAGGAGCTTTTGGCTGACGAGATTGTCGGGCAGGTTCAGCACGCCCATTGAATCCTCGAGGGAGGTCTGTAGGGCGACAAAGTACATCTCGTCGCCCTCTGTGTTTTCCTTGACCACCAGAAATTGAGTGATATCGTACGCCTCTGTCTGCTTGCCGCCGCCGAGAGTACCCTTGGGGAGCTCCACCACTTTTACACCTGACGGAACTGGGTCTGAAGACCATTCCTGTAAGAGCCCAAGTTTCAGATATTTGACGACTTTTTGGTAGTCTTCATATTTGAATTCCGGAGAGAAATGCGCCATGGGGTCCTAATTTCGTGTCAGTAGCTTGATAGGCAGATGTGAGGATATCCACAGACGTACATTAATGTCATTGAATCTGCTTTGTAGTAGAAGCTCAAAGTTCATAAAGAGATCATGGGGGGCGCGAAAAGGCAGAGCGTTTGCTGATGGGTTCTCCGCAAAAAAGGTAACTACTTTGGCGCCAGTCGCGATATTGATAGTGGTCGTGAGCAGCAAGTGAGCCATCCAGCGGTGCAGATTGGCTGGCTCAGACTTATACTTGCCATTATTCTCCTTGAAGTCGTTGTCATGGTGCAACTGAAACCACCTGGTAACCAGAACATTGATAATGTCTCCCTCTAGCCCTTCGGCACTGTTTACGTTGCCTAATAAATTCCAGGAGGAGGGAGAGAGATATGGTAGTTGCTTGAAACGCTTGGCCTGGTCTGCGCTGAGGCATTGTTTCAGGTCGGTCCTATCCGTCTTCCAGTGGTACCAAGGGCTGCGGCATCATCAGTTACGGAAAGGAATGTGGAATGCAAATGGAGACCAACTCATGAATCTCCTTCATGATACATGGCCCGTTGACATGACCATTAAAAGGACCAAGATATGACATGTCGTAAGATGACCCGTCCGTAAACGCATTGTATGCGTTGCCTTGGTATGTCCATTTTCTGTTTTCCTTATCACCGTTAATGTCTTCAATCTATACATGGTTAGGCCCTGATCTTGACGCGGAGAAAGGCTCCATACGGCGTAATAGTGAAAGGTCTTTTCATCCCAACTGGCGACTTGCACGAAACGCTTTGGATTGTGTACGTCGTCTGACCCAACAATGAAAATAATGTCACCCTGGAGCATGAAATCGACGACTCCAAGTATACGGCAGTGAGGATTGAACCAGCCTTCTCCGTTATTAGGCAATCCTGAGCGATCCACATGGGCTCCGTCTGCAATCATAAACATTCTCAGATTGCATGCTTTCGGCGACGCCTTGGACTGGTCTAGAACAAATTAGTATGTGACATATCGCCTTGAGCATCTGGAGTAAAGCTTACTATAATAGTAGGAAAGTATTCCGTCCAATGTATTGAGAGTCCAGTGCGAGTCCCGCTGGAGAAACTGGCCAAATTTGTCTTGGAGTTTCTGCTGCTGCTCAACTGTAAGCAAAGTATCATTATCCCAACCAGAAACTCTAGTGAACTGGCGATGCCAAATTTCTGGTGTTGTCATTTCGAGACTGAATTCTGATGGACTGCTTGGAAGTATGCTCGACAATAGAAATCATAAATGGCGATGGAGAAGATATATGTATCTCAGGTGTGATGTGTGATAGCGAGCTGACGATCGTCAATAATCTGATTGGTGTGTATTTGACATGATATTTCCTCATCACAGCTACAAGCCGACCTTTAGATAGCATGGAGTTGTCAACCGAGGGTATTAAGGAAGTTTGTAATGACTTTCACAAATCACCCTGCATGGCGCCAAGATAGGAACGCGGACGTGACCAAGAAATCCTCATCATGCATGTTTCCTGCATATCCTTTACAGATGATCTTCGGGTTTCCCGCGTTTGGAGTTATGCACGCATGCGTTGTTGACATTCACCGCACGAAAACTTGTCATTCAGCTGCACGTTCTCTAACACTATGTAAGGCGAACTGCGATCATGAGCTAGGCAACGAAGCCCTGCCAATGCAACATCCTCCGAGACATTCATCGTTGCCTACGACATAATCAGCGCTAAATGTGATGGTTTGATCGCTGGCTGCATTCGACGGGTCTGGACAAAAAGTGCAGCTGAGCTGCAATGTAACAACAAGCTGAACTCCCATCATAGCCAACGAATACCCTCTGTGGATAATACTTTGGGCAATCGGGCAACTTCAGGCGTACGACGACTACGAGAAATGGCTCACTGTGGACAGCAGAGCTCAGAATTCTCGACTAAACAGGGCCACTGGTTTACTGAAGGTACTGGAGTATCTATAAAGACAGGTACCCTCATTGTGTCTTCAAAATCAAAACGCTCCATCAACCCAACATCATGGCCCCGAAGAAAGACACCGTTCTTAAAAGGCATGAGCCTCCAGGCAACCTTCCTGACCTCACCGAGGCCAACAAGGAGAAGTGGTCCAAGGAATTCATTTCAACCTGGATGCAAGGTGAAATCGATGCTGATCCCAAAATTGTCGGCAACGGTCGTACCCCGTTGACTCAATTCTTCGACGGTACCAAGACACCCTTTAATCAAGGCGATTCGCCGAAAGCCGTCGAATGGAATGCATTTCCTAAAGTGGTCAGTTCGAACCCTCGATTAGGAACAACCTGTGCGCTAACTAGATACAGATCAGAAATTCATATCAGAGCGATGCCGTGCGGTGGGCGATTGCAGATTCTTCTCGTGTAGTCCAGGACGAGTATTTGGAGTGGTCTGTTAGTCGAGGCGCCAGAAAGTACACTGGGGACATCCACAGTGTGACCTTTACTGCTGAGGGACCCGAGGTACGTGCCAGGCTGCCTTTGATCACATTGACAGAATAATTGACATTAGATAGTATTGGCAATTCCTCGCTAGTTGCCAGAAAGCCGACTTTCTCAAACTGATGAAAGACCTCAACTCTGGGTTTGCCAGTGACATGGTGGACAGTGATTTCTTCCTGAAGGACTACGAGACAGGAAACGAAGTATACAATCCAGCAAATGTGTGGAATCTACTCAGTACCACAGGCGTAATCGCCCATCTGATCCAGCCGAACAACACACTGTCCGCCGAGGTTGACATCGCTGCACAAGCTACCGTCATCCGCAAGAATGACAAAGGCAAGACAATCACAGACGCGGATGAGCTGATCAACTGCTCCAAGTACGGTAACCCTGGCAGAAACTCCGATCCATCGGTAAGAGACATTCAATTCTTTCCATATAGCCCTAGGTGTGCTGACACGATCAGATCGGAGCGGCTATCAACTCGCTCGCTCGAGACGGCGCAAGTCTCACCGTGGCCGAGCCGGTTGCGCTGTATATCCGAGATTTCGACACGAGAAGCTTTAAGTTCGATATGAACGGTACAAACGACGGCGCCCCGACTGATCTCAGGGATATTGAACATCCAGATAAAGTCTTCCAGTGGCAGCGCGGCAATATAAAAGCCAAAGCTGGTCTCAGGATCAAGATCGAGGTGCCCAAGGGCCTAAAAGACAACAACAAGCAACCACTCCTCGTTAGTCACATTTATGACACCAACAAAAAATTGCATATCAAGTACGGGGCGCAATTTGCCGACTACTTCACTATGGGTGTTAGTGCCATGGGTATCGATGGCACCACTGCCCAGCCGCAAAGCTGCTACGACCCTTCTAGCCAGACCGCTGGTTCTGTCAAGCCGTCTTGTGCGGAGTTTGATGGCTTTGCTCATCCTGGCTTAGCTGGTGCGCCTGGTTCGTCTCGTGCATAGGTCTGCTTATCTCAGATTCCAATGTATGCAACTGCGGGTATGTGAGCGACTAGTGAAATATAGCTAAATTATTCTCGGTGGCGGTAATATCGTTCCTGGGTTTTCCAGTACATTCTTCACTTCCGGCCCCTCAACTAGTTGATGGATGCAGCCGACAGGGTAGCTGGAAACTGGTTATTATTGGTCACGACACGATCTGCTGTACTAGATTAACGCCTATTGGTACCAATAAAGACCACAGTTCGCTCAAGCCGAACTGCTGATCTGGACGTTCTTGAAACCACCACTACCATAGCTTCCATACAAACCGGCCAACCCACTCTTCAGTCCATCGTCGGAAGCGGTAACAGTGGTCTTTGCCCTTCCATCCTCGCTCAGCGTAACGGTGATATTAGTCGACCTCACAGAAAGTGACAGGTGATAAGACTTGTTCCCTTTAATACCACCAGAATGCGCCTCCGACTTCAAAGCCGTAGCCTTGTCCGCTACTCGGTAGACAGTGACCTTGCCGCTGTTGCTGTCGATCGCAGCCGTATACCTAGTCAAGGTATTGGGAACACTCCTCGATGCAGACGCCCGTGCCACCAGGCCAACCACACCCGACTTGCTCGTAATGATAACCTCGGCACTGACCTCGTAGTCTGTCCATCCAGACGACCCGGTAATCGCGAGCGTTGCTGAGCTTGGCACTGGCGCAAAGTTGTACTGGTCGTCGGCGATAGACCAGGTCCCATCAAAGTCAATCCATCCCGCCTGGCCGATGCCGGAGAAGTCGGACTTGTACGGGAGGCTCGCAATGGGCGCTGCACCGGTTCGCAGGGTGCAATGCGACTTCGGGTCGTTGCCGTCTATGCTCGCTTCGGCTGTATATAGGACTGTCCCATTGGGTAGTAGCAGTAGGTTGGGACTGTAGTTGGCGCCACAGACATCTGTGTCCTTGGGGGCGGTCCAGGGAGATGGAGCCCATGACCAGCCGCCCTTGCCATAGTTGTTATTGACGAAGAGAATGCGTCTATTCTCGGGGGGATAGACCTTCGTATCGTTCTGCCACCGCTTGGTCTTGCTAGATACGATCACCTTCTTCTCTGTCGGGTCCCAGATAGTATATGGACTCCCGAATGTCTGGATCCCGTCTGTCGTGTAGATAACCGTGCCAGTATCGCTTTTATTCCACGACACCCCGTCCACCGACATCTTCACATGAATAGGGCACGGTTCGGAAGTCATCTCGCCCGTGGTAACGTTTCCAATACACCACTCATAGCTCATAATGAATTCCCCGTTATCCATCTTCGCGACCGTCGCCATCCCCGGTCTATCGACGAAGCGTGAACCAACGACAACCTCCTCGGGATCGCTCCAGGTGTCCCCTCCATCCCCAGAGGTAACACTCGACAGCTTCTGAGCATGTTTCTGGAAGTCCGTCTGGTCGGAGAATACCGTAACAATGCCCCCTTTGCTATCCAAGTAAACAAACGGCTCCCAAATCCGACCCTTCTCATTCTTCGATCCATGCAGAAATTTCCCCACGACGGTCCATGTCTTTCCATGATCCGTCGACCGCCAGGACACAAAGTCCGTGTTCAGATCCTTGGCCAGATTGCCAACAAGCAGCAGCGTACCCTCGGGATACTTGCCCAGCTGCTGCGGGAACTCAAACAGGAAGGGTTGGTAGAATAAAGTTGCCGGGTGCCCGGTGCCCGTCAGCGGGTCTGAGATAGTTGTAAGAGTATCCCATGTCGTTCCATTGTCGCCGCTTTCGCGGATAATGTAGTGGGATGCAGTCCCGTTGCTGCTTTTTGTGTCTCCTTGTGTGTACCAGTGCTCCCAGATGGCTAGTAGATTGCCGTTGGAGTCACCGGCGTGCTGCAGTTGGATTACCCGCGAGTAGCCGTTTCCTTCGTTTGGGACTTCGGGGGGCCAGACGACTATGCCATCGGAGTCGGCGAGGGCCGACTGGGTGAAGAATGTAGCTAGGTGCAGGACCGCCTGAGTTGCTAAGGTGCTGAGCCTGACCATGGTGTTTGCCAGGCACGGAAAGAAAGACAAGAAAAGAAAAGAGAATAAGAATACCCCAAGCGAGAGACTTGCTGGTATCACCACAGATGAAACGAGAAAATAACAAACTGGATAGAACTCCTGCTGCCATGAACCACTCCGAGCCCATTTATACGCTCAACTCGGCAGGTTAGGCGTTCCGTCATGATGCCAAAATAGGCCACGATCGCCAAGCAGTTACCAAGCCTGCTGAAGATCTTACGGATAGGTCTATGGCCCCATAAGGCGCCCTGCAAGTCGGGACTATCTCGCACTGGAGGCCGGCCCGTGCGCCTCAACCGGAGGCGGACTTCGGTCAAAGTCCGCCGAGCTTCAATCAGATATCGCTATTATTAGTTCAGGCAACATAAATGTACAATACGCTAAAGGCCATTATGGCTTGCCTAGTGAATGTATGGAAATCATCTTTGGACCGTCAACAGCTGTATTCTCAGTAAATTAGACTATTAAGATAATGGTTGCATAAAATCCCTGACCGAGTATGGGAAAACAAAGCTTTCTGGTGAAAGTTCCGCTTTGGCCTTACAACTTCATATAGGTTGTTGCGGTGTATCGTTATCAGCCTGCTGCAGATCCTGGTCTGTCGCTAGCATTGGGGCTGGATAGTAGGAGTTCTTGATAGGGCAGTAATCTTTTCATCAGGGCCATAGTTTGAGACATACTAATTGCGAGCTAAGGAAAGCCCAAAATCCCAAAGTATCCGCTGATAAAATATGTACCTGGCCCGTCTCTCGGATACGAATTCCCACGCATACATCCGCGCTGCACATGCTACTATATTCGCATGCCTTTTCATCAGACATGCTTTGCGACGGCATTGTTTTTGCCGCATCAATTTTCTTTTGTAAGTGGACCTGGTAGCCTTGATAGCGGCCATTCCGCGTTGCCTTAATATCTGGGGTACTTTAGGAGTAGAGAAACCTATATAGTAAAATATAGATAGCGGGGACTCTGATAAAACTCAGGTCCGCTAATGGGAAAGGGCTCAATAAACATAGGGCATATTAGAAGGACCCCATATTTAATAACTGGACCCTAGCAAATGTACGCTAAATCAACCTAGGCCGGCCGCAGTAATTGTATTTCCAATGCGTTATTAGTAAAACTGCATTAATTCTTAGCAATACTAGATGCCCAGAGTATCGGCGGTTGAGGATCTAAGGTGCTTCCATTCACTATGTAGCCCACTAGTTAAAAATTAAGTCTCCAGACCCTCCAGTATCATCTATGCAGCAGGATGATTCGTCGCTGTTTGAGATCGTGGATGCCCAGGAAGCACGGGAAGGTTGCTGATACAACGGGGGGCCAGCGAGGTCGAGGCCGAGGTGAGGCAAATAACGGGTAGGAATAGAGTCTGTGTGATACTTAGCGGCATCCTAAATAGTCTATATCCACGGTTATATACGACGCATAATTGTCTATTAGAAAAAGCCTCGGTCGCCCACGTTTTACGCGGTTTTTTGTAGCCTTATAAAACGAGCAGAGCTACCTGTAGGTAGTATCCCTCTCTATTTAGCTACTAGACGTTAAATAGATGATTTTGTACGCCAAAGAAGAGGTTGATATATTGCTATACTAGTCTAAATGGGGTAATACTGTATTGCCGGCACAACGGCCTTTCTACAAAAATACCATTATGCTGTATCGGGCAAGGAACCCCGGGACGTAGAAAGTCCAGTGACAGAGTATGCTACGCTAAACGGTTAAGATACGGAAAATAAATTGCCCATTGCCTTGAATCGTGAGGCCAGCTAATGACTTATACAAGTTTGCGCAAAACGTGCATCCTTAAATCTCAGTCTATTGGATGAATTGATCTTATGTACATAACTTCGTGTAGCGGGTAAACAGTCTTTGAACATGGAACGAACAAGGACAGAAAAAGATTCGTTCAAAATTCCATCGCAAAAATAGTTTAAGCAGAGCCATTGGCAGCCTGCTCGTTGTCAGGAGCGCGCAGGGACTTCTGAGGAGCCGGAGTAAGAATAGAAGCCGCGGGGATCAAAGGAGCAGCCGGGTTAAGTTCCAGACCGAATCCAGGTTTGTCTAGAATGGAGACATCAAGGTAGCCCTTGGTGGGAATGGGCTCGTTCAAGAACAGGTTACCAAAGACAGGCTCGACGGTGTGGCCATCAGCAGAGTTGGCTAGGTACTCCTGGAAAGGACTGTTGGACTGGGAGACAACGAAGTGGTAGGAGTAAGGGCCGGAGGCGTGAGGCACAACGGGGAGATCGTAAGCGGCAGCCATGGCGGAGACCTTGAGCAGCTCGGTCATACCACCAACCCACATGACATCGGGCTGGAGGATGTCGAGGTTGCGACCCTCAACCAGCTTGCGGAAGCCGTAGCGGGAGTACTCGTGCTCACCGGTGGTGAACTTGACAGTAGGGTGGGCCTGCTTGAGAAGCGCATGGCCGTCGAAGTCATCAGGGGAAAGGCACTCTTCCCACCAATCGATATCAAGGCCAATGGCCTCGCAGCGCTTGACCAATTGGATTGTGTAGGGGACAGTCAGGGACATGTAGCAGTCGACACGGAGAGGGTAGTCAGGACCGACAGCTTCGCGCTGCTTCTTCAGGTATTCGACGTTCTTAAGCAGACCCGCGGTGCCTTCGTCAGGACCATGGGGCAGGGCAACCTTTGCACCGATGAAGCCGGCAGCCTTGGCTGAGCCAGGCTGGGGACCGGTGCAGTAGAAGTCCAGTCTTGTGCGAGTGGCACCACCGATCAACTTGTAAACGGGCTCCTTGCGGATCTTACCCTGCAGATCCCACAAGGCCAAGTCGATGACTGAGATTACGGCGACGGGCAGACCCTTGCGGCCGTAGAACATGGAGGCGCGGTACATCTTCTCAAAGAGGTCGTTGGTGTCGCGGGGATCTGTTGCATGTAATGCGTTAGGGTTTGCGATCTATATATTGAACATTTGATACGCACCTGCGCCAACCAAGAAGCGGTTGAAATGCTGCTGTGTCAACCAGCAGGCTGGAGGACCACCGAAACCAGTCGCGAATCCCTTGGTGCCATCAGTGGCCTCAATCTCCACGCAGAATGAACCCAGTACGTTGATACCCCACGAGGTACGCGAGCCGCGGAACTGCGCCCACTTGGTCATAGGGGTAGAGATGTTGCTGTCGACCAGCCAGTGGCCTCCCTTGACCTATTCAGGTAGTTAGCACTTTGACTCTCAATTCGATTGAGGAATAAAGCAAATTCGTACATTGTGGTAGTCACCGCCGGAGCCAACACCGTCGATGATGAAGGTGCGAACCTCCTTGATGCGGGGGAATTCCGTTGTTGAACCCATGATGCAATATGTGTACACGCAGGATTCAAGAAAAGAGACTGACTTGAAGATAGGAAAAAGAGAAGAAACAAAATAATGTGCGGGGAGCTCAGACTATTTCAACAGACTCGCGCCGGAGGGAACCCGAGACCTCGGGGGAGAATGTACCGAGCGGCGATACGGAGAATTTCTGCATGGACATCCGGGGACTTGCATCTGCACTGCTTACTTTTGTTTCTACTGTACTTTCTGGGTAATTGGAAATGGTTTACTGTTAATATCTCTTTCCTTTTGTCCTTGCTTCAAGGTAGTTTCGATACACTTATACTGTAAATAGTCGCTATGCACTCCGCATGCTCCATATGCTTATACTCCACTATATATTCCCATATACCATAGTTACTGGCATTTATACACAACAATAGCTCTAATCTACTATATCCTGCCACAATAACCAGCTATTATGCTTACAACATGCCACTATACACAAATATCCCGTGAATCACGAGGCAGTTTCCAAAGGTGGAGAAACGCGGGGTGCCCCGGTTTCTGCCTGAGGCGCAACTCCCACTTTTCCCTCGGCTTCGATTTTCAATTCTGTCGGACGATCGCCGCGTTTATCAATTCTTCCCCTTTGTCCATCTAGGCCATTTCGGAGATTCCACCGTGTACCCAGTTGCATCATGCTCGGTCCCTAATAGGGCGCATCTCGCTGAATCAAAATGCCGAACCCTGCACTACCCGCCCAGGAGACCCCGTCCTCCAATCAGCACTTCGGTGATCCAGACAGAGATAGCGCAGAGTATTCCTCTGCTGCCGACTCCGATAATGACCATGTCGGAAATGGATCTGGCCCGAGAGCTCTGAAACGGAAACGTCCTCTAACTGTCTCGTGCGTACTGAAACGCCTCGGCCGAACGGCTCCCCGTCTTCCAAGTGTGACCTGACTAACCCTATGAAGATGTGAGCTTTGCAAGCAGCGAAAGGTCAAATGCGGTATGCACGATATAGCTCTTATTAAATAGACATGTCTCTAACATACAATGAGCAGACCGAGTGCAGCCGAGCTGTGGGTGGTGTACCCGTAACGGCCAGCTATGCGAATATAGAGAACGAAAAAAGCCTGGCCTGCGGGCTGGGTATGGAAAAGAATTGGAGCAACGACTCGGTAAGTCTTATTGCAACATCGCCACTTTCATGTCTAATTCGTGCATCAGATCGGTTGGAAGATATCATCCAATCGCAAGCCCGCCTCATTGAGATGCATATCCTGCAGAATCAGAACCCAATGGGTCACGAGCTGCCTCATGCAGGACCCCTTTCATATAGCTCTCCATCAGAGCCATCAGCAGCCCATGGCCCCAGTCCGCGTACTGCTCACTACTTTAATGACCCTGGTTCTGCAGTACCACTGCCTTCCCGACGCGCAGATATGTCTATCACCAGTCCATCTGATTCATCGGTCAGGAATGCAGCACAGAGCCACATGCAAAATGGCATGCAAGCGGCTCCAGTAGGCCCGTTGTTACAGGCTTCAAATCCACAGCAGGATTACACGGGGAATGAATCGTCCCTGAAGGTCCCGGTCAATATATTCTCAAATCAGGAACATTCTTTCGCTGATCCGGATCTTGATCTGCCACCTTATGACCTGTTGTATGCTTTGGTGGATCTCTATTTTGAGCATATCAATTCCTGGTGTCCCATACTCCACCGGCGGACGACCCTGGATACCTTCTTTGGCCCATCGCCACTGGACGAAGCAGACCGGATGGTTCTTTATGCCATAGTTGCTACAACACTGCGATTTTCTTCTGATACCAGGTTAAACGACCAGAACCGGAAACGTTATCACGACTCATCTAAACAAAAGGTTCTTCTGTATGGCCTGGAAAATTCATCTGTCAAGGCCCTACAAGCTCTTGTTATTCTGGCCATCGATCTGGTTGGGTCTTCCAATGGCCCTCCTGGCTGGAAGCTGCTTGCCTTGATCACTCGATCAGTAGTCCAGTTGGGACTGGCGGTGGAATCAAAATCTTCCCTTATCAACCCTGTCTACCCTTCTATCTATACCCTCAGAGCCGTCACATTGTCGGAGCCAGACTCATGGATTGAAGACGAAAGCAGACGCCGCTTGTTCTGGATGGTCTACCTGCTGGACCGATATTCCACTCTAGCAACAGCATTCAACTTTGCCCTTGACGACAGAGACATTGACCGAAAGCTCCCTTGCAAAGATGATTACTTCATGAAAAACCAACCTGTCGAGACGCGTTGGTTCCATTATAACAGTGACCGCGCAGATTATCTCAGTCATGCAGAGAATGTCGGTTGTTTCGGCCTTTATATGGAGATCCTGGGAATCCTCTCGCGAATCCATCTGTTCCTGAAACGTCCTGTAGATATCGGAGCTCTCTCCGATGTCGAGGAATGGCAGGCTACCTATCGCAAGCTTGATAGTGAGCTCACATCGTGGGAGTTCAATCTTCCAGCAGAGTATGCCTACGAGAATTCTTCTCGACTTTTCAGCGGACCGAAGAATGGTCGCGCCCCACACAGTGACTGGGTGCAACTACATGCCACCTACCAAACGTGAGTCAACATAACCACATTCTTTTGAGGAAAGTAACTGACAGGCCCATAGTGCTGTGATCCGTCTGCACTCATCAGCAGCATACCCAACAACCAGATCCCCAATCTTCACACCCTCCTACAGCGCCAGCCAGCGCTGTCTCCTAGCCGTCGAAAACATCCTCTCAGTAACCCGCTTCGTCGTAGAGCACAACATGCTAGACAAGATGGGTCCACCGTTCGCCTTCACCCTCTGGGTCTCAGCCCGTCTACTCCTAGTCCACGGCTCCACAATCGCCCACACAGTCAGCGCAGACATCCTTTTCTTCGTCGACACCCTCTTTCAGCTAGGCAAATACTGGAAAGTAGCAGAACGCTACAGCAACATCCTCCAACGCGTCCTGGACGAATACAACGAGTACCAACAATCAATTGCACTAGACGGCGAACGATCAACACCATCAACCGTCAAAATCCTAGCTGACATGCGTCGCTGTGCATTCGATCTGGATTTCCTGATTTCACGTCAACCACGTGAGTCGCCTGCTGAAAGTGGAAGCCAGGATCGGTCCCATCAACCCGTTATGCAGCCGCGCAATCTGGCGCCTAATGAGCTTGAGTACCTTGATGTCTTTGGCTTCTTTAATGTCCCTCGTGTCCCTCCTGCTCGTGCGCCTGAATCCGGGGCTGCGCCTTCTGCTTTGGAAATATCGGATCACGTGTCGAATCCTATGTCTATTCATGGGTTGACGGATGTTGGCCCCGCGCAGCCGACCGGTTCTGTTGTTGATGGGCATGCTAATGCGAATGAGTTCAACATTACGAATTATCTTATTCCGACGCCCGAAACGGATTGGTTGTTCCGTCCATCTTAAAACTCTGTGGTGTTCTCGATCAATTTTGCAATAAACGTCGTGCAACGGCCGTTTGAAGGGCACTTTGATTTGTCTCTTGAACATCGGTCTTTGTCATCCGAATTTGAAAGGCGAATAGGCTATGGAGTGTCTACCCAAACTCCTGGCTTTCAAGTCCCAGCCTCCCAGATTTGTCAATTGTGTATAAAACACCGACTATTGATGACTTGACACACGACAATAATCTATGTCCCCACTTTGGTCAATGTGAAGCAGCATGTCCTAGCTTTACCTATCGTGACCTCTGTCCTCTTGCTGGCTTTGATCTAGCCACGAAAGTGAGATAGCCAAAGCTGTACCGAATGTATACACAAACAAGAGTTTGACAATGTGTGTGGGCTCGTTCCCTCTCCGCATCAAGAAGCATACCACCAGCAGAGTCTTTACAGACCGATGGAGCGACAGGTTCTGGGGTACATCCATTACAAGTACGAGCTGAAGGCCTGGAGACCAGGAAACGGGGGTCTTCAATCCGAAATGGCTACTGCCTTACCCGTTCTGAAAGCTCTATCTGGCAACAAAAGCCAGAATATAGTATACCCGAAGGAGCGAAGGATATCTACTTGTCGAATCATGGTTACTTGTCGCTAGCCAGGATGCAACCCCTCATCGTAGATTTTATGGAGGTCTGCAGTACATGCTTCCTCTACCTGGAAGGCATGGTAAAAACAGCTGTACTCTCTCGAAAACTTTTCAATATAAGGACTTCTTCTACAAATTTTAGAATGTACCTGAGGACCGCGAGTCAACATGTTTGATAATCGGCAGCGTGCTCAGTCAGACTGGAAGAGAGAGTCCAGCGCATGGCAATGTATAGCAGTACTCTGAGTGTGAAAAGGATATGTGCACGGCAGGTTACATGGTGGTGGACGCGAGGTACAAGACGCGTTCCTACTTGTTTATGCCTCAATGCGAGATCGCGCCCTCAACGGGAACACACTTTGGATGTGCAGTACATCGCGTCAAACCATGCGGAGTGACCCAAAAGCTAAATGTGATAAAGGCCAAACCCAGGATCCACGTGGCTCTACGAGGGATGGATGGATAAAAAAATAAAGAAAGAGTAACATGAAGATGCTAGTTACCACTTACAAGATTGAGGAAGTAAACAACTTCAAGTAAACAACATGTGAAGGTGCAAGCATACAGGTAATCAAGACATGCAAGAGAACAAAGCTGAGGCGATACACATTCATGATGGATGGTGAATGATCAATTGTCAAAGGTCAAAGCTCAAATCAGAATCAGGAACTCCATCGAACGCAATACTCTCTACAGAAGAATCAAGCTGAACAGAACTAAGAGGATGGTGGGGATGGGGTAGGCTGTAGCCGTACTAGGACCTCTTCAAGGAACGCGTCAAGAACAGCATCAACACCACCACCCATATCGACAGGACCTTCCATGTCCCAGCGGTGGAGGTTGCTGAAGGAACGCGCGATATCTTCAGCGACTTGCTCCATGCCACGGTGGATGCGAACGCTGCGGTCGAACTGCTTCTCTTCTTCAGGGGTGGCTGGCGCACCGTTAGGGTTGCGACCAGGCTCGAGGCTGACGAGGTGGCGACGACGACGGTCCATGGCAGCGCGGAGAGCTGGGAGGACGACGGCTCCACAGGCGGTTACGCGTTCGCTTTCGGGGAGGGGTCGGGTGGACTGTCTGTCGTTTGGGGTGGGAGGAGTTGAGTTAATGGATCGTTCGTCCATGTTGGTTGGTGCCCGTTTGGATTTGAGGGCGGATACTTGCTTCACGTTCTGCAGTGGCTCTGTTTGTCTTGGGAGACCGGAGGAATGATGGGCACGTGGAGACTGAGGTTGAGGAGAGAAAGGATCGTTGATAGGACGGGAAATAGGCGCTGGCTTGCGCGAGACTTGGCCGGATGGGGTGCGAGATTCTTGGAGAGAGATTTTGGAGGGTTGTTTTGTGGGGGTGTTTTGATTGTGGACTGCAGAAGGCTTGGAAGATGGAGGTGTGTCAAGGCCGCCTGCGTAGTTCATCACAGCCTGGGCGTATTGCTCATTCAACGGAGAGTTGTCTTTGTGCTTGGGAGGCAACGGAGCTTTGGACTTGAGAGGAGAAAATGAAGATTGTGTAGGAGAATTTTTAAGAGGAGAAGATGGGGCAGAGGGAGGAAGAGGAGTTTTAGAGGGGGAGATGTGAAGGGGGTTTACTGCGGTTTGTTGACGTGGTTGGAGAGCTGCTGGCGCATCTTTCGACGACTCATCACACAAGTCCCAGTCTTCGGTCTCTTTGCTTCGAGAGTTGGTGTCTGAATCCTTCATTGGGCGCAGAGGAACAGCATGGGCTTTTCCTGCCGGACGAACGGTTCCAAAGTCCCAAAGATCTTCATCATCTTGGGATCTAGCCTGCATCGTGTGGTCTGGCTCCCTCTCATCATAGTCATAATCATCATCTTCTCCCTGGCCACGGTGAGTGATTTGCCAACGCTCAGCGCGCTCAATCAACTCGGTCAAGTATGTAGTTCGCTTAGCACGTTTCACGAACGGATGCTCGAGTAGCTCCTTTGCCGAGGGTCGCTCCTTGGGATCCCGTCGCAGACACAGTTCAACAAATTGCTTGAATAGCTTGCTGAAGT
Organism: Penicillium arizonense; assembly: GCF_001773325.1. Lineage (NCBI taxonomy): Eukaryota > Fungi > Ascomycota > Eurotiomycetes > Eurotiales > Aspergillaceae > Penicillium > Penicillium arizonense. Next base: position 869,262 of record NW_019173287.1, on the reverse strand, counting down.
TGCCGTTCAACGTGGGAGGCGGGTTCTTGGGAATCAAGAACAATACTTTCATAGGGTGGATATCGGCATATGGAGGGTCGCCACAAGCGAGCTCAATTGCGGTGATACCCAATGACCAGATGTCTGCTTTGTAGTCATATCCAGACTGCTTGATGACTTCAGGGGCCATCCAGAAAGGAGTACCTACAAAGGTATTCTTCTTGGTCATGGTAGCTGAGAGCTGACCTGAAACTCCGAAGTCTGCCAGCTTGACCTGACCACTCGCGCTCAAAAGGACGTTCGCGGCTGTAATGAGGGCTGTTAGCCATCGTACATATTCACCATGTCCAATTGAATGTTCATACCTTTGATATCTCGGTGCAGCTTTTGATCAGTGTGGAGATAGTCCAGCCCGCGGAGAAGTTCCCGCAGAATGATAGCGATATACTCCTCATGAATGACGCCCGGACGCAGTAGACCGTGGCAGCTACCACCGGAGCAGAACTCCATGATAATCCACAGATTCGATCCCTTCAGGTATGAACCGTGGTACTTGGTGACATAGGGCGATTTCAATTCGGACAGGATAGCGATTTCTTTGATGATATCGTCGACTTCATCCTCGGCATTCTCGACATCGATAATTTTGATAGCAACTGATTCTCCGGTTCGTCGGTCAACACTGGAAGTGGGTAATATCGAGTCAGTGATTTGAACAAGATATTGACATGCATACTTGAGCTCGACTTACCCCTTGTAGACTTTTCCAAAACTACCCCCACCTGTGAGTCCACGGCCGGAGTTAGAAAACGTGCCCTTTTTTGAATATCAAAGGCCGAGAGCCTGACACGTACCAATGCATGTTTGCTTGGTGTAGATTGTCTCGGGATCAATGGGACCCGGCATTTTGACGGTCGACCCGAGTCACCGGTTGATACCGAGATGCCGGAATAGCTCCTGAGGTGCAGTCTGCTCAGACAATATCCAGCCCGTTAGCCGGTGTCTCCAGATCAAGGGAGGGATCACAGCGGTTGTTCCACAGATACGCAAGTGCGGGATGGACTTGGACCTGATATGACATACCTTTCACAAATACGAAATGAGAATATCAAAAAGCTGAAGGCCTCACGGCGTTCAAGAACAGGGCGAGGAACAGAAGTATGGTGAGATGCGGACGTGGAGCGTGCAAGCGTGATAAGGCTGGCTGAGGCAAAGACGAGACGGGAAGGTACTTGGAATACGCCCACGTCAGGCAATTGTGGGCGGCCTCGCTAATTAGGGGAAAGCCGATCTACACAGGCAAGGGAGACTATTCAACTGTAATTGACGTTGGGATGCCCTTGTTTATCGACGCGGGGGTCCATTTTGCCGACGCTTATCGAGGCGGTGAAAGCATGTCTCCAAGTCACGTCCACTGCTGATATTTTGGTATTTCCTTACAATTTGGCCTCAGAATTGAAGCTGTGCCTGTTCTTCTATGCTTATATCCAATTCCCGACGGCGCAGCCTGTCAGATACTTTTCACCGCCTATCTAACTTCTATGTAGGAAGACAGCCAGCTATGTAGTAATTCATCAGCAGGGTGGAGATATGATTTCCTACAGCAGAGAAAGTCCCCATCTTAGCTAGGAGAGAACTGTGACAAACCGAGCAGGAAGTTATACTGGTATATGGAAGGTGAACGAGCACATCCCATCACTAATGAACGCCGCAGACGTGGCGACCTTGGGGCATACTCTTAACCCTCAATTTTACTACTTGTCTAATGCGCCACGAACTGGTATAAATTTCCAAAAGAACATGCGTCACAATCTAATGATTTAGATCGACATGCACGTAACCAGTTGCCGTATTTTCCGGGTAGGAGCCTCATAACAACTGGGACTCAAACGGGAATGCTTATCACGTCAAATAACTACTGTAGCCCTAAGGCAGTCAGCTTAAGAGCATGTCCAGCATAGCGGCACGTGCTACAGGGGAACCCTAACGGGCTCTGTCGTATTGATGTATTCCCTTATATTTGGCCTTTCCCCGTGAGGGCGGAGGATTTACAAGTATACGAGTTGAGTATCATGATTCATAGTATTAATTGCAGTTAAGCTCTGCTGTTCTATACTCACAAGTAGATCCCATGCTGATGATAGCAGGAGATTCAGTTTGCTGGTTCGTCCCGCTGGAATGACAAGACCTTGGGAACGAAGCTGGGACCCCAGGACCCCACGGGATCCAAATCATGTCCATCAACGCCTTGCCGAAACAAAGAAAATGCTGCAACGTGACGATGGGACTGAAGGACAAAGAAAGAGACGGTGTTTATTCTTCCAAATATCCGATGTTAATAGTACCATTCTTCAGCCCCGCATCAGCAATGCTTGTGCTGAGTTGGTCGATGAGGTTGTGACCCATGGTGTTCAGCTCAAACTCCACACCAGCCTTGTCCACTAAAGGTGGCTCGGCCTTGAGCCATTCATAAATGCGCTGGACGGGGTCTGAGACTGCGAAGCGGCGGATGACTCTGCCGGACGGGTGACGGAACTGGATGCGCGTAGTTGTGGCTGGGTCATTCGCAGGTTCAACGTGTGGCTGGTCACTAGGGATCGCTGCGAATTGAGAGGCTTCAGCAGCTTCTTCGGGTTCATCCATATTGACATCGTCAGTCGCCCGAGCCTTGCCCTTGACATCTTCCGTGCTGCGGGTGAGCTCATCAGGGTCTTCAAGCGTTTGACCAGAGGCAGCTGCCCCAAGACTATTTCTCAGTGCCATCTCCATCATCTCCTCCTCGGTCATTGCATCCACACTCTTATCCTTCTTGTCAGACTTCCGTTTCGCCACGGGGTTGCGCACATTGTGGTTCAAGCTGTACCGATCGAGGAACTCGTGAAGTTGCATCAGGAAATCAGCGGGCTTCACTAAAGGCGGCCCTGACCAGACCTTCATCTGCTCCCCGGTACGAGGGTCGACGATGGCAATGTGGGGGTAATTGTCGGAGACATCGCTTCCTTGGAAGTAGTACTGGAGGTAGGCAGATGCACGAGGGTCGTCCTTCGAGTACTGAAGGAAAATGAAATGCTCTTTAATAGTCTCTTGAACGCCTTTGTCTTTCCACAAATCGCGGTTCAAAACCTGGCAGTCAAAGACTGATGCGTCTTGAACATTGACGATCAACCATTTTTCATTTTCCTTTCCTTCGTCTCGCGCCACGTCCCAGGACAGACGTGACATAATCTCGAAGGGAGGCCGGTACATTTCAGCGAGCATATTGGACTTGGATGAGACTTCTGAAGCTCCTCCGGTGGCGGCAGCAAGTTCTTCGCGACGAGTGTCTTCCCCGCCGGTCCATATTGAGGAGGATTCTCTCTGGTTGAAGATACCGGCACGACCTGGAAAAAGTTGTCAGTTCAAGCTGTTCGGTAATTCAAGGGTAGTAAAAACACCTACCACCTCTTTGGCGAGCTCGTAGTTGACTAAGGATATCCGCGTGCATGTCTTCACCACTACCAAAGTCCGCACCGGGCCCCACCAAAGTCTCTGTCGTCCGTGCCATCGGCGCCCTCACTTCGTCTTCATTATCCTGTCCTCCTCCGTACATCTCTTGTTGGAGGCGTCGAGCCATCGCTTCGTCATCATCAAATGTCCCTCCACTAGCTGGCATGGCGGGGTGGTGGGCTCGGTTTGCGGATGTGGTTTCGTCATCTGAGTCGGAGTCGATGTTCACCACCTCTTGGCCTGAGCCCGAGAAGCCGGACTGGGCAGCAGGTTGAGAAGGCTCGGCGGTCAGCGGGGCACCTCCATTCTCGAAGTACAGCTGCATGGCTTGTTCGATTTGAAACTCAGTGATCTGGAGATACTGGATGGCCAGCTCCGGCGTGGAACTGGTAATTTCAGTGAACTGAGCTACCACGTCGTTATCCATTGTGGGCGACGTAAAAAATTCTGGTCAAAGAGAGGGTTGGTGATAAGAGTGAGAAGTCAAATGAAGCGGCTCTGATATCAGAGAGCTTAGCGGGTTTGGTGGAGACTTGGAGAGACTGTGTGAGGGGAGTGTGGATGCAGTGCAAATGATGCAAACCAGAGCTTCGCCACTTGCAAAATCTGCAAGGAGAGTAGACAAAGAAGCAAAACTGAAAGGATCAAGTTCAAGTCAAGTAAATTGTAAGGCTGACTGAGTGCCAGCTCCAGGTTGTGGCATGAGTGACGCGGCTGACTAATGGTGCACGTGTGGTTGAAAACCCCCGCCGTAGTTTGACGCGCGGCGCGTGACGCGAGACATTAATTACACTTCCTATCTCGGTTCCTGCCATTCCTCACTCATCGCTCCTACCTCACTTATTGACATGGCTGGGACTGTCTTGGGAAAGCGCGCTCGTGTTGAGTCGGAAGGTAAGTTCAGTCCGCCTTCCTCTTCTCTCTCTCCCCTCTAACTCTTTCCAGCATTGCCGGTGCGGACCGCAAGCAAGCGCCGAACAATTGCCCCCCGATCCCGACAAGAACCTGCCCCCGCTCAGCCCTTACGACGGACGAGGTCGACTGCCAAGAAAGCTGTTGAACAACCCGATCAAGAAAACGGCAAGGAGAAAATAGTCTCAGGTGTTTCTAAGCATACCCTCCGCGATGACGAGCCCCGGTCTCCGGTTAAGGCCAATACGCATTTACAGATCCCAGAATCAGTGGATGGTGAGTTGAGAACCTCAAAGACATGGCATTGTGAATGGTGGCTGATTTTTATGTACAGAAGAACCTACAAAGCCCGCCGAATTCAAGACACCTTCGAAATCACGATTCCGGGATGCCCTACCACATTCTCCGGTCACGCCTAGACATCGGGTCCAGGTGGGCGCAAAGGCTTTAACACCAAGGACCCCCCGCCATGCGGATCTTCCGCCGACCCCACGACAAAGTGCTACTCCAACGATCACTCAGCAAACGGTGTACTCTCAAGCAAGACAGTTGTTCGCTCGTGGTGCTACATCCGGTCGCTTAGTGGGACGAGACGCAGAGCGAGAGAAATTGGTTTCTTTCATTACAGAAGGAGTGGAGTCGCGCAATGGAGGCTGTCTTTACGTCAGTGGCCCCCCAGGGACTGGAAAGAGTGCCATGGTCCAGGAAGTATGCGCAGACCTCGATCTGTCCAAAGTGAGAGTGTCGCATGTCAACTGCGCAAGCATGCGAGTGTCTCGAGATGTCTACAGCAAACTCATCCAAGATTTTTGCGAGGATACAGACGTGTTCAAGAAGAGCGAGGCGGATCGTTTGAAGTCCATGTTCATTCCGTCCAAGAAAGGACAGGATATGTTCTTGGTCACCCTGGATGAGATTGATCACCTACTCAATGGCGATTCTGGGGTGTTACAGTCTCTGTTCGAGTGGTCCTTGCAAAACAATTCCAAGCTGATGCTCATCGGTATAGCCAACGCACTGGACTTGACTGACCGCTCGCTTCCACAACTCAAGGCTAAGAACCTGAAGCCCCGTTTGCTACCGTTCTTGCCGTACAGCGCGACATCTATCGCAAATGTCATGACCAATCGTCTTCGATCGTTGCTCCCTCCTGGGACAGAGTCCGACCCGAAGCTCGTCCCCTTTGTTCAACCAGCTGCCATCCAGCTTTGTTCAAAAAAGGTCGCCTCGCAGACTGGTGACCTGCGCAAGGCATTTGAGCTTATCAAACGAGCGATTGATGTTATCGAACAGGAGACTGTGCAAAAACTAGAGAAGCAAGCCAAGGAGTCCGAGAATGTGTCGATCCTGGCGGAGAATACCAACCTTTCTTCGCCTGTCAAAGGAGGTGCTGCTTCCAAGCCAACATCGATGTCAAGCTACACTGTCATTACGGCGCCCCGAGCCAGTATTGCACACATTGCCCGAATTACATCCGCAGCCTTCGGTCAAGGTACCGTTCAAAGACTTCAAAGTCTGAATCTCCAGCAAAAGGCTGCAGTTTGCTCTTTGATTGCACTTGAACGGAAACGTCGTCAATTTGAAGTCCCAAGCACACCTTCTAAGTCACGATCCTCAGCACCTACTGTGAAACAAGCCTTCGACACGTATTGCACCTTGTGCCGCAACGACAACATCCTCCACCCCTTGACTGCCACCGAATTCAAGGACGTTCTCAGCAACTTGGAAACCATGGGCTTAGTTGGTGAGTACCAGGGCCGCGGCCGCGGTGGAACTGTGGCAGGTGGCACAGATATCCGTCGTACGCCCTCAAAGTCAGGCCACGCACCATCAACACCCCACAAGGCGCTGGACGAACAAGGTCTTGTCTGCTTCGTCTCCCAGCAGGAAATCGAGAGCCAGATCGTCGGACCTGGGGAGGGAATCCTTCGGCGCCTACTCCGTGGCGAGGGAATCTGAGTTATTCTGACTTTCTCCAGCGTGCATGTTTCATTTTTGATTACCCACTACCGCATCTTTGGAGTCCACATTGGCATTTTTATCGTCATTTTCACATTCTTAGAGTTTGCATCTGCGGAGTCGGGAGGTATTTCTATCTCATTCTTAGCGTGTTTTGGTTACGGATTTCCTTTGTCAAGCATATTTCCTTTGTCAGTCCGTTGAACGAGTAGCCCTGACATCTCATGTCTAAATTAGAAAAGCTAAGGAAAAAAAAAACAAATGATTTGATCAATATATTTCGACCCGTGCCTGCATAACATTGTTAGGAATGATCATCCTGACAAAGATCTCCGATCTTTCGAACATAAGTCTGTCTAATCAAATCACCCTCATGCTTACAAACTTGCCAATCACCAATTCCGTACTTTGAAGGTGCCCGTTTGACACCCCTTCCACCACCACCGATGATGAGATTCCCAGGTCGATATGTTGGATCAATTGCCATCCGATGTATAGCAGATATATGTATCTGGGCATCTTCAGGGATATCACGTACCTCTCCACAAGGGAGAGGCCAGCGAATTGGCTTCCACGATCCATCGGGTTGTAGGTCCATCCTTCGGAAAGGCAGATATTCCATCAAACGCCATGAAAATGTTGACAATGATGATACACCACCGCCATATGTGAGAGTGTCATGCACGATGCCTTGGTCCATTGTTTGTTGGACTACGTCACGATACATATTTGGTTTTGTTTCATCTGAAGCTTGCGGTGGTTCGAAAGCCTCTTCACGGCAATTGAATCGTTCGAGCTTTTCAGGATCAAACTCAAGCCCTGCTAGCTGTGCCTCCTTGACCATCCATGCCAGTGGGATATGACTGAGAGGCCACGGATCTTTTGGATTGAGGACCCAGCCACCTCCCACATCACCATGTTGTCCTGGAAACCACACCTCTGCCACATCCTGTTCGTTGTCATCGTCGCCGGTCTCGCTTGGTACATCCAGATGTGAAGGTTGAAGAGAGAGGCCGGAGACACCACTTCTCATTGAAACTCCGTCACCGAGCAAGTTTCTAGTCCTCGACCCTTCGATACTGACATGCCTATTAGGCGAAGGAGTATGTCCACGGTATCTCTGTCCCTCGTTAAGAACCCTCATAGACCCACGTCTCGGAATCCGTGACGTCTCCTTCTCATTCTCGGGACCGTCCAACACAATCTCAGGAACATCAAGCTTCTCACTCCCCTCCTCATGAGACAAAAGATGTCTTAAACCAAGCGAATGCCTCGGCTTCCGCACCGAAGGTCTAATCTCGTAAAGCAAATCCTGCCGAAACTTGGCCCGCCGCTCATCAATAGAAACAGCATGCCGAATTACCCTCGCCGAGCTCTGCGCCGTATACGGAAACTTACTCCTCTCCATCCAGGCATTCTCAAAAACAGGCACACTATTCACCGTATCAAACAACCCCAAGAATCGAATCCGACCAACAGGCCGACTAAACGTTTCCCGGAAGGCTTTCATAAATGTAAACAGTCGGTGTCTCTCTTCATGGTCATGCTCCGTCGTATCCCGTCGCTGCTGCCACTTTGCAAATGTCTTCCACGCAAACCGGATCATTTCTTCGTTTCCTGGTTGCAGGAGGCCGACGAAGTCTAGCATCTCTGCTAGGAAGCGTGCGGTGTACGAGCCTCGGCTGAATCCGAAAAAGTAGATTTTGTCGCCTGGGGCGTAGTATCGCATTAGGAATTTGTATCCGCCTAAGACGTGTTCGTCGAATGAGGAACCCAAGGCTGCATCTTTGGCTTTTTTGTAGGAGGACTTTAATCGTTCGATTCTGCTTTTTCCGCCGAAGGAGTTGCTTGTTACGTATGTTCCGATTCCTGGTTGGTAGTAGTGGTATTGATGGCTTCGGCTTCTGTCTAACATCTGTATTTGTGACGGGATTAGGGCTCTGAGGTAGATGCTTGGGTAAAATGTAAGATGGACCACTCACGCGATAAATCTTGACGAGATTCGTGTCGGATGCATCACCAGCGAACTTGTTTCCTGTGCCATCAAAACAGAGCACGAATTGTTTTGGCTGGGGGTGAGGTCCGAATGTATTCATTTTGAATATTGGGCTAGATCCTACCACGAGAGAGGATTGGAGTGGGTTCTGGATCTAGGGTTGAAGGTAAAACTTATAGATATAATCACCAATTCTGGGGGCGTAGTGAATATGATAGAGTGTGGTCAAATCAGAGTCCACTAATTAAACACGGGTCATAGTCTATACGGACTTATGGCTTGCAGATCCCCGCGACTGCAAGAAGCTGCAAGGTCGCCCTCGAAAACGTAGACATGGACTTGGATATGGCATGTTATTGGTTCCGCGGCTTTAGTTAGGGATGCTGGAGCTTCATTACTGCCGTTCCCCTATGCAGTCAAGATTCAAATCCAATCGGTCATATTCACGCTACGATGGGAAGTTTTGCCCCACCGTTCGAGTTTTGACATTTGTATACCGTTCTACTCCCCGGATAGTGGTATTTTATTTTTTTAATCGATTCAAGCACAGGTGAGTACCACACACCATATGATTTGCTTTAAATAAAGTGGCGCAATCCTCGGCGCTTTTACTTAACTATAAAGGATTCCAGAGTGCTGCCAGGTTGATCGTTCGTGCGTACAGCTACTAGTTGGTATTATGGTGGCCTATAACTAAATAAGCATAAGAGAGCCTTCCAAAAGCTTAGGGTTATTAACAAAAACTCCTTATAACTATCAGTTTGTGAATGGGCTAGAAGCGGCTGCTTTTGATGCCGTTCTAGGCCTCACATTCACCATCGCTTAGTGACTGAGCATTTTTATTCTGTAATGAGATGATCGGCTAATATTGTTACAGGTTGGGCATCATAAGCATCATATAATACTTTCTCCCTTTCTTCAGTTAAGTTTTGCATTAATGGACATAAGAGCATATTGTATGCGCCACCACCGTTTTTAGTCAGCCAGAGCACCATGCTGCCGTTGTCGATATCCACAGGAGCTCAATATATATCATTCTCGCTTGTACTTTCCTATTGTACCTGCGCATCGCTACATCTATTATATAAAGCCGTTGCAGCTGACGCGGCGACTGCGCCCTCCCAGTCTCGTGAGAGCGGGGGCATTTAGAGACATATTTAGATTCCCCGGAGTTGAAAGATGCTCAGATACTCCTATCAGGGAAAAGGTGGCCGTTCTGAAACATGAGTCACGTTATTTACCCGGGGACGGGAAAATAGCCTTGGCGCAAGAAGTATATCAGTTGCCTCATTGGAACGTTTTGGTTCAAGGCATACTCAAAATTGACCATCAGTGGTCATGTCTTTAACCATATCGGAAGACAATCCTTTCCAGGTTTTGATCGCGGAGTCAAATGATGATCCAGTAAGTGAACTGATTTCAGGGGTTGGAAAAGGAATTTCCGTGCAGCATGATAAGATCTAACGCCATTTCCCCCAAGACTCAATTGCAATTGCGCTATGAGAAGCACCGAACGGCTCGTAATGAGCAACAGAGGACGAGGATTCTAGCGGAAGACTTCCACGGCTGGACTTTGGATAAGATTCTCATGAGACTCGACGGCCCTACGAAAGAGGAAGGGTTCCTCGATCCTCGCAATTGCCTTGTCATTTGGGCCAGACCCCCTCCTAATATCAGGGATCTGATATCCTTTGTTCAAAAGGAATTGAAGGATGTTGCCCCGTGTAAGTTTTGCGCAAATTCATTACAAGATCAATGCACTCACGCGATTTAACAGCCCTTTGGCTCATGCCCACTGAAAACCTGCATACAACAGTCTTGGAAGTAGCCCATTCTTTGACTGAAGCGCAAATCGAGGATCTTGTCCAAACCCTCAAGTCTTCCACAGCAATCACCCGGGCACAGATTGCAGAACACCCAATCACTCACCAATCACGCCTTTTGAAGCCTATGGTGAGCTTCGACTCTTCCGCAATGGCGCTTAGTTTTGCTCCAGCCGCAGCGGAACCCTCGACTGAACGATCCGGCGGTCATGATGATCACTACACATACCATCATCTCCGTCGGGATATTTTTGACATGGTTCGAAAAACTGGTATCCCCGTTGCTTCGCGCTATATTGTTCCATCGGCACATATCACTATAGCACGCTTCATCACTCAGGAGGGATTCCAGGTTGCTGGCCAGCTTGATCATTCGTGCGTACAGTTGCTAGTTGATCGGATTGGTGATATCAATAAGAGGCTGGAACGCATGTATTGGCCCCAGCCTGATGGCACTGTGCCCGAAATGGGTGAATGGGTTGTTGGCCAGGACCAGGGTTTAGTTATTCGGAGAGGCCGCCTTTGGTATGGAGGAGGTGAAGATGTGTAGTTCTCAACGGTTACCGAAACAAACAGTTAAGATAGTGCTTGGAGTGCGCTGATCATTTGCCGTATGCGTTCCTGACAGCTCAGGCCCAGTAGAACTATATCGAGGCTATATGATATCCCTGAATTGTGTTTGAAAGCCTTGTAATGGGGTTTGTGAACTGTTCTTCCATATCTTTATGTTAAAATCATGCTTTAACACATCCTTCAATATCAACCTAGCGCCTGTAGATCGAAACCCCCATCCCACACTACGCACATCAACCAACGAACAAAACCCCAAAAAAGATGCAACATTTGCTAATTGTAACCCATCAATTCCTCCATTGCAACCATCCCCCCATGCCCCCGCAGAAACCCCCATACCCCCACGCCCGTTATCAACCCCACCACGGCTCCAGATATAAACCCGGTAGGCGCAATTGCGACCCCTGTAGTTTCTACAACGTGCCCCCGTCACAATGGATTACTCCTTGCAGAACCACGCTTCATACATCGGCCGTCCGGTCTCCGAGCTTCCAACTCCCTCCCTGATCCTCAGCAAGCCCGTCCTAGAGCGGAACACCCAAATCCTACTGGATGATGTCAAACGGCTCGGGATTACCTTCCGGCCTCATGTGAAGACTCTCAAGGTACGTTGTTTTATCAATTGAAAGCATATTAGTGTATACTAATTGTATTGACCTTGTAGTGCACCGAAGTTACGCGCATGATGCTCGGTGATGGCGAGCACCGCCAGATTGTCGCTTCGACAATAAGCGAGATCCGAGGAGCACTAGATCTTGTGAAGGAAGGCAAGTTAGACGAGGTGTGCAACAACCCAATCTTGAGCTTGAAAGGCCATAGGAAAACCAATAATATGCTAATAATAACCAGTGCCTCTACGGCCTCCCAATCTCCGCCAGCGCCCTCCCCCACCTCCAAGATTTAACAAAGAGCCTCAAAATCATCCTCATGATCGACAGCGAGCAACAAATAGATCTGCTCGACTCATTCGCTTCTAAATCATCTTCGACCGTGGCATGGCCGGTCTTTATTAAGATCGATGTCGGTTCCAAGCGCGCGGGAATGGTTAATGATTCACCCTCGCTACCGAAATTGATTCAGCGCATTGAATCTTCGTCTTCGGCTTCTGTTCATGGTTTCTACTGTCATGCTGGTCACTCTTATGCGTGTCGCACGGAAGATGCAGCTACTGCTGTACTGCAGACTGAAGTGGAGGGTGTTGTTAGTGCGGCGAGATTCTTGGTTGGTGGGAAGTCTGAGAGGAAGATCGTTGTTTCTGTTGGATCGACGCCTACGGCGCACGTTGTTAGGAGGTTGCAGGGAGTTTTGCCTGAGGGGATGGAGTTGGAATTGCATGCTGGTACGTTTGAAAGACTGTTGAAAGGAAATAAGTTAACCATATCGTGTAGGAAACTACCCAGCCAACGACCTCCAGCAAGTAGCAACCTCCCTTGTCGAACCGACCCAACAGGCAGTCCGAATCCTAGCGGATGTCTGCAGCATCTACCCAGAACGTAACGAAGCCCTCATCAACGCGGGAACGGTAGCTCTCTCGAAAGAAACAAGTGAGTTCCCTGGGTACGCGGTTGTCACTGATCGGCCCCAATGGAGTGTTGTGCGTATGGCGCAAGAGCATGGAATACTCGGCTGGGCGGATTCCAATCAGACGAGTAGATTTGTTGAGAAGGTTGGGTCGAAATCGAGTGAAGGGGAGAAGATTGAGAGTGCGTTTACGGTTGGCGATAAGGTTCTGCTTTATATCCAGCATGCTTGTATTACTGCTGCTATGCATTTTGCTTATTATGTTGTTGATGGGGATGATATTGTGAGGGAGACATGGATTCCTTGGAAAGGGTGGTGATTTTCAGGTTTCAGTTTGCGATGACTGGTTTTTATAGATTTTATAGACTTGGGGAACTTCGAGGCTGTGGGTTTGGCCTTTTTATATAGCATACGAGCTCAGCAAGTGGTGCACTTCATGAGCAGCCCTTTTTTTTACGTTCATTCCGCCAAAAATTAGAGATGTTTTAGAAACTTGTTTCCATATACTTCGCAGAGAAGAACACTTGAAAAAGAATGTCGTAAGATTTGATATCTAGGCTAGCCGTGACTATGTACAATGCATTCTATGCAATCAAGCAGGAAAGAATAGGAACGAATGGCAAAACACTTATGCCTTTTTAACATCCCCCTCAGCAACATTAAAGTCTTCCCAAGTAGCACGATCACTCCCATTAGGACGACTAGACCGCACAAACTGGTTATCCACACCCCCAATAACAGCAACAGGCTTAACAACTTCAACATCTGCACCATACGCAGCAGAAGACCACAATTCGGTAAGAGGTTTGCGACCCTCACTCTCATGACCAGCAGGCAAGTACAAGTGAGGGAAACGCTCATGCATGCTCTTCAACACAGTCGAAGAAATACGATCAACGCTATCACAATGGCGCAACTTGAAGAAATCAGCAGACTGCACCGAGCGCAGCTCCTCTTGTACGTGGTCGGGATACTGGCCCATGGCGAAGAGGAGGAGGTCATAGTGCATCAGGGAGGCTTTGCCGTGGTATGAACCGCCGGTTTTGGCGCGGTGGTAGAGACCGGTTAGGGCGGCGATGGCGCCCATGCAGCCGGTTCCATAGTCGGAGATTGGGAAAGGGGGCACGACGGGGGTCGAGAGGCCCATAAATTTGCCTTGGGCCCAGGCGATACCGGTGACCTGTGTTTCAGGTTAGATTTGCTGCGCTCTTTGCTTTTGGGGGTTGTCTATGATAATGGTAACGTACGCAGTCGGCAATCTGTTGCCATCCGGCTCGGTCAGCCCATTCGCCTTCGTATCCAAAGCAGTTCTCGTTCACGTAGACGATGCCCTTGCCGCGCTTCTCCGCCAAAGCTGCCATGGCCTCTGCTCCGTATCCGAGCTTGTCCAGAGCTCCAGGGCGGTAACCATCTACGATGACATCGACATCGTCCAGGAGCTTCTCGAACTCCTTGCGTCCGGCCTCAGTCTTCAGATCAAGGTCTGCTGCATGCTTGCCCATGTTGCCGTCAACCTGGAAGAAAGGCACATCCGAAAGGCTAGGGCTAGTAATCTTCAGGACGTCGGCACCGTACTCGGCGAGAATACGGGTAACAGTTGGGCCTGCGATGATACGGCACATCTCCAGCACCTTGACGCCCTTAAGAATCTTCTTATTGTCGCTTGGAGCTTTGGGGAATGGAGTTGGGGAAAGGTTGCCTGGCAGACGGCTGACCTTCCATGCCGGCTCTTGGACATTGAGTTTCCCCTATATGACCATTAGCGCACTAATATTGACTCCACATCAAGCCAAACTTACATGGGGCGTCTTGATAAAGTCTTCGTGTTTGTAGGCAGTTACACCAGCCTGACGTTTCTCCTTGTTCATCACCTCAAGCTCAGAGGCTGTGTATTTCTGCACCTTCTCCTCGATGACTTTGATGATCTCTTCGTAGTCAGTCAAATCTGGCCGCTCGCCTTCGAGCCCAATCATATTCAAAGTGGTCGTAGCCTCCAGAGATCCATGAATATGGAAGAACTCTCCTGGGTTCTTGGTCTTGTACAGGTTAGCCGACATGCGGCGGTAGCCGTTAGACTGCGCAGACAACAGGTCGGTGTCTATCTACCAATTAATATCAGATACTGCGAAGCGAATGATGTATAATACGCACTCTTGAGCTTCGACTTCACATTGGGGTCCAACTTTGACAGGCCGGCTACCTTGGCCATGTACGCTTGGCATCCAAAGGCAGTTGCGCCTTCAAGGCTGACCTGGACGCCACGAGGCGATGCACCGGCACCAAAGCGGAGATCTGCAATAGCAGCTGCGACAGAACCCTCGATACCCTTCAGCGCGGCAAGGGTCTCGGTTTCTTTGAATGGAATGGGGAAGTAGATCTCATTATGGCTGGTTGAGAAAGATACGCGATCCTTGTTCGCGAGGACCTCTGGTGGCAAGTCAAAGCGTTCAGCTTGCTCACAAAGATCGGAGAAGATGCGACTGGTCTCGAGGACCGGGGAATATCTGGTGCCCGCCATGTTCTGTCACAAGTTCAATGTTGAGATGTATGACGTAGTTTGGCGGCCACTTTTGATATCTGATCAGGTGGTTGCGTAGAAGAGCGGATGGGTAGAAGCAAACAGCAAAAACTGAAAAGAAAGTTCAGTTCACGTTGTTATATATGATAATGTTCGGGTCCCGAGGAACTGGCCGTCGGGTCGCCACACCCGCGCGTCGGCTCAACTATAGCGGAAATGGGATATAAAGATTGATTTTCCACAATACGAACACAGGGATCACTGATACATACGACCTGAGATGATTTTCCCCCATATAATACAACTATGACTACAGCTGCAAATCTAATAGAAACTTGTTCAACTATTCAAACATACACTTCCCCACGCAGATCCGACGAAGCTCTCGGCCCGGGGAACATTTTCGGATGCGATGAGATCCGATGGTCACGTGAACAGATTTGACTTGGTATTATTCTAGTTGATATTGGAGAGATGGCTTTATACTTCTTTACTATAACAGACTGACTTCTAATTCTATGACTGGGAATATCTCGACATCTTCCAAGGTTGGTACCTGCCCTGGAGTGAGAGCAGGTTGTGGGATCACGTGGCCAGTAAACAAATCGCAGCAAATTGCAGATTCTGTTCTATTAGGCGAATTGCTTTGTGCAAATAAATACGTTGAGTTGTCTATGTTTCTAGACCAAAGTGTTGTATAATCCGAGATATAGACTGTAGATATTGGTCACGTGCCAGAGCAATGTTATCGCCGTAACTCCGAGTCATCTCTGATTGTTCGTCCGACGATGGTGCTACGAACAACGTTGAGGCCCAGGGTCCTGCGCCTGGCTTCCTTTCGTTCGACCCGATTTGTATCTTCTGCGCCAGTCATTCGCATCGAAAATGGAACTTTCTACAAGCGCTACCCCACCGACGTCGAAGACACCCCCAATCCTCCTCTTTTCCCCAACTTGAACTTTACACTGCCCTCCGAACGCACACCCAAAGAAGAGGGCGCAGGTCTACAGCACTGGGCGATAATCGGTCCGTCTGAAAAAACCGACCTCCTGCACATCCTCCGTGGCCTGGACGTCTGCCTTCCGGCCAATGCGCGCTCATATCCATACCTTCTCCTGGACAAGGTCGCCGCGAAAGACCCACGTCTACGATACGTATCGAATGCGATTCGATATATTGGCTTCAGCGGAGAGGGATCAGAGGCTATTGGCGGCACCCGTGGCGCATACCTGAGTGCGCGCTATGAGAGCTACCGGGAGGAGACCGATTGGACTGTTGAGCAGTACTTGCGGGGGCAGACCTCCTTGAATCCCATGGAGGGTGAGAATGCTGGCCTGGTACCCCATGAACAGTTTTTCAAGCAGATCATGACCCATCTACATCTCCAGAAATTGCTGGATATGCCAGTCGCGAATTTAAGCAACGGCCAAACCCGTCGAGCACGAATTGCCAAAGCTTTGCTGAGAAGGCCGGAGGTATTACTTCTTGATGAGCCATTCAGTAAGTGATTTTGATCCTTATCTAAGTTTCTTGTATTCTAACCACCATGCAGTGGGGCTGGATCCTGCGACGACTAGGAGCATTTCGGGTCTGCTCCACAACCTTGCGGAAAGACAATCACCGCGTCTCATCCTGGCTCTGCGCCCACAGGACAAGGTCCCCCAATGGATCACGCATACGATGATCCTGGGAAACAACCACCGAGCCCTTTTACAAGGTCCAAAGTCGGAGGTCGATGAAACCCTTAAAGTCTGGAGTCACTTCTCTGACTCATTTGCACCATTAACTTTTACGTACGACCAAAATGTTGCGTTTCAGAAAATGAAAACAGACATGGAAGCCGGTTTCTTGGATGCAGATTTACTCCAAAGCTTGACAAACGGAGTAAACACTACCTACCCACGGGAATCAGCAACGTATCTCGGTGGCGAACCCATTATAGAGATGGAGGGCGTCCGTGTTCAGTATGGTGAAAAAGCAGTGCTCGGAAATTGGACACAGGAAGTGAAAAATAAAACAGTTGACGGTTTGCACTGGCGGGTTCGCCGTGGACAACGCTGGGCCATTATCGGTGCCAACGGATCCGGCAAGACAACTCTTGTCTCAATGATTACTTCCGACCATCCACAAACTTATGCGCAGCCTGTCAAGATCTTTGGACGATCTAGGCTTCCGGAGCCTGGCAAGCCAGGAATTTCAATTTTCGAACTGCAGTCCCGCATCGGTCACTCATCACCAGAAATCCATGCCTTTTTCCCTCGGCAATTGACAGTCCGCCAAGCGGTCGAATCGGCTTTCGCTGAGACCTTCCTCTCGAAACCGAAGTTGAACTCCGAACTTGACCTAGATGTCAATGCAGTCCTGAAACATTTCCAACCCGAGCTTGACCCGGCCGCTGCGAAGAGTGAGATTCCAGAAGTTAGCACCGAGATGTTCCCAAAAATTCCAAAACCTTCTCAAGTCGGTTCCAAGAGAGGATATGTCCCACCTGAACACCATTGCGACTACGCAGACGATATCCGGTTCGGCGAACTCACAACCGCGCAACAGCGCATCGTGCTCTTCATCCGGGCCCTCGTCCACAGGCCCGACATTGTCATTCTCGACGAGGCCTTTTCCGGACTCTCTGCTACGCAACGTGATAAATGCATAGATTTCATCGACTGCGGCGAGAGGCCTCGCGGCGCACGTCTAGCAGTCCAACGTAACGCAAAGCCAACGTACCGTTTCAACGGCCTCACGCAAGAGCAGTCATTGCTTGTGATCAGCCATGTGCCCGAAGAGATCCCAGACAGCGTTCGCTACTTTTTGCGGCTGCCATCTGATCCCGGTGTTAATCAAGCGCCCCTTGATTTCCGCTTCGGCATGCTCGGTACCAACAGTTTGCTAAGGAAGCCATCGGTTTGGGATATTGTTTGGTCCGGTGGCAAGGCGTTTAAGGATGCGACTCGTCGAACTTCCCGTCGCAACAGCGAGGACGTGGGGGCACAAGATCTGATTGACTTTGAATACTATACTGTCTAGAAGTATAGACATTTGGATACTGGTACCCTAGATAGCTATGCCATAGATTTCTTGTACATCTAATAAATATTTCAATCTCTGTACCAAATTGCATGTTTAACCTTTTTTACTTTGTATCAATCCATTGGAATACTTAGTGAATGATCCAAGCTGCCGCAATAAGTCTCGCGTAAGTGCTTAAAAAATTGATGTCCATCTATACGCGTATGCACAGACCACCCGTATCCGTATCCGTTCAAAGCAGATGTCTATACGCGTATCCAGTATAACCGAGCTATATTAAAATTCTGAAGCTACTGCGCCTCCAGGGGTTCGCCAATAGAACTAAAATGGTGCTAAATCATAAAGGCCTGGAAGCCTGCTTTTGCCTATAAGTTTGGGCCCTCTTCTTTCACTAATTACATTTACTTCAATTCATTCATTTCCAAACTCCCAACCTCATATCGAGTCTACTACCTTATTTCGGAAAGGCTACTATATACTTCCAGTCTTACAACGTCGACATTGAAAATGGCCAAGTTAGAGCCATTAAAAAGTGGCTACTACGTCTGGCATTATGTCCCCTCAATAGCAGCATCCGTGATCTTCACAATCATCTTCTCCGCCATCACAGCATTCCATTTCTGGAAGCTATTCAAAACAAAAGTCCGATTTACCATCCCATTCGCAATTGGCGGACTATGTAAGTTCCCTCCCATCTGCCAAAGTCCATCCCATCCTATCAACAACCCTACCATTACCATAACCATACTAACACACCCAACCCCAATAGTCGAATTAGTCGGCTACGCCGCCCGAGCAGCCTGCACAAACCAAACCGGCAAACTAATACCATTCATAATCCAAAGCGTCTTCGTCCTCCTCGCCCCAACCCTCTTCGCCGCGGCAGTCTACATGGTCCTCGCCCGTATAATCCGCAGCGTCAACGGCGAAAAATACTCCCCGATCCGTATCAACCTCGTCACAAAAATATTTGTCACTTGCGATATACTCACCTTCTTCATCCAGGGAGGTGGGGCCGGTCTTATGGCCCAGAGTAGTCTGGCCAAGATGGGACAGAATATCCTTCTTGCTGGGTTGATATTGCAGATTATTACATTTGTTTTATTCCTTACTACGGCTGTTGTCTTTGAGAGACGTATGGGAGTGAATCCGACTCAGGCGGCTGTGCAGGGTGATGTTCCTTGGAAGAAGCATTTGTATAGTCTTTACGGGGTCAGTGCTATGATTCTTGTTCGCTCGGTTTTCCGAGTTATTGAGTATGGTTTGGGGAATGATGGGTATTTGTTGGGTCATGAGTGGGCGACTTATGTTTTGGATGCTTTGCCTATGTTTATTGCTATGGTTTCTTTTGCTGTTTGGTATCCTAGTGAGCTGCAGCCGTTCTTGGTCAGGTCCGATTCGGAGGAGGTTGTTCCTTATTCGGTGCCACTGAAAGGTTGATTTGGAAGTTTTGTGGGTTTTAGAGATTTGGTTGATTGCTATGATTTATGATTTATTGCATTTCTGTCATTTACATGCGGGTAAAGGGGTTCTTGTTTTATATTATGTTTGACTTGTGAGGGATGGGAGTTTGTTATTCTTATTCTGGGTTTATAGATTAAAGAATTATAACCTTAGCAAGCCACAGTCAATCTAAAGCATCTATGGATCCACAATCTCCAGGAAATAAAATCCCAGAGTCGATCATGGCACTGATGGCACTGTCAATAATTGCTCGGAATGATCACTATCACTCTTGGGCTCATCTTCCCTTCCATCCTGCCATGTCGAGCAGTGGCGGCACCGAATCGCCTTGCATAACACAACATTATCAGTCATAGTTCTAGGATGCCAATATATTGAAATTAAACAACTTACCGCATCGCTGATGTACTGTTTGCAATACGGACACTGAACGGTCCGCTTGATGATCTTGTTGTGAAAAATGAACATGTACAAATGCCCAACCGCATAAAGAGTTAGACTGACACCCATAAAGTTGAGAAGTGTCTCGATAAACATTCTGTATAAAGTCATATTAGAAACAACAGGAATCGATTATCCGACGTCAGAGGTACCATACCCATAGGCAAGAACCAGTGCCCCATCATCTCTCGCCTGGCTGAGGGTATTGTACCCTATCTCATGACTGAAGTTAGGACCTTTGGAGAGAACGGCAAACTTCTGGTCCATGTTCCTGTTGAGGAACGGAAGAAGGGAGACGATCGGCAAGATCAAATCGGATACGAAAGATGTCACGACTTTTGTAAATGCATTTGCGATGCTATCGGTGACAACTGTATGTTAGCAAGGCTTTCCTAGACAAGATAATTTCAAGTCAGTTGATTTATCGAACGACTAACATCAAACCTAACGCGACCTCTAGGACGTTGTCCCGCGCTGCAAAATTAACAAAGCCATCCCAGACGTGTCTCACTTGCTCCTGGGCTTTCTGGCCAGTGCGCAACAGAACTTCGGTGCTTTCATCCAGTCCACGCATCTTCGAAGAGTCGGGCGGGGACAAAGGAGAGAAGGAAGAGGGGAAAGAACCCTTAAACGTGTCCTTTGCCGAAAGTTAGTCTTCATTGCACATACCAATCAGTCATGTGGTGGTGAGTTTAGGGCGCGGATTTAGCTATCTTGGCGCAACGAAAGGGGGAGGAGATCGCTTATCTAGGATCCAATTGTGTTTCATTGTTGAGGTGTGGGAGGGTCGTCTGCTACGATCTACATTCTCATATAACGTTATCGAGACACTGTAGCCACCGAGTAAGCAGTCACTGCCGACTAGCGCCCTCTACTAGGCCGTGACATTACCCGCCCGTCGGCAGAAATCCACTGCCGCCTGTTACCCCTCCAGACATTGAGAACTGCAACCATATGTGGGCGCTATTTGACCCTTATCTGTTTCTATTTCCCGGGAGTCAAAGATAAGAACAATATGCGTGTTCAGGCTAGGTCTCTATCCAGTCCCCAGTGGTAAGAAGCGTGTCATGATGTCGTTAAGTTAGAGCTGAAGGCTAACATGCGATAGATTTGATGATAATTCGTACGAACAAACAGGCCCCCATAGAAGGCTATTCTTATAATCGTATTTCGAGGCCTGCACAGCGAGTGTCAACGCCTTTTTACGCTTGCCCAAGGCCCACAACAACTTAGGTTCGCTGAGATCTACGCGGGTCTATAGGTTCTCCGTCGATTCCAGAACTCTATATGCGCGGAAATGCATGCCATCATGAGGCGCTGGCTTTTAAATAAGGAGTTTTCCATTACAGAGGACGGGAAGTTAAGCATGCTTGTCTTGCAACTAGGGCAGCTTGTCAAGGCCCACGGCATGTCAGACTTCTAACATGGCGGGTCCTCAAACGCAACTATCTCATTACTTGAGTTTTGCCGGACGGAGAGTTCCATTGGATTGCCAAGTGCCAACCGCCAAATTTGGAGTTGGCAGGAACCGAGGGCAATCCTACAGGAACTTGTCAAGGCTTTGTGTTAGTCTGTTCATTCTCGTTTATGGGGGGCCGTTTCCGGATCCCTCATGAACTGAAGCAGCTTTCCATCTTTCTGCGCATTATTTGGCTACGCGTATGTATCGCAGAATCATTGTTGGTCCATTTGACCAATAGTGACGAAGAGAGCGTATCAGCTTCCCATTCGGAGAAAGCAGTGAGCCAACAGATACAAGTTAAACAAGACCATACCACTGATCACAAACAGAGCAAACGAGCCTTCTATCCGGAGAAATATCAACGGACCCTATGCAAACTGAGTTATCCGAGACAATCCCGAACCAAACTCGTTCATTGTTTACTGCATTGACTTACCGGAGACCGGGGAAAACGTCCCTATCGTGTACCCTTTCTTCTAGTATGAATCTTCCTTGTCGAGCGAGTCTGAACGTTTGAATTGGCATGGATAAAACTGGAACCACGCCGCCACCAGGAGGTTTCTCTTAATATCCGAACCCATGTCCAACTTGTCAGGAATCTGCAGGGAGTGAGACAACCTCGATTGAAGAATAGGAGCTACCTCCCACTGCTAGAACCCAAGAGAAAATAACAGGAGCAGAATCCTCACAAGCAACCTACGCAGCCTGAACAATTACTCGCCCTATCTGACCAAGATAGCCTGGGGCGAAGGGCTGAAGAAAGAGCGCCGCGGAAGACGTAGTACAAAGAGCGCTTCAGCAACTTGAATATGAGGTGGAGGCACGAGCTCTCGCTTCGAAGTCTGAGCACGTTCCAGAAGAACCACATGCTTTGACAGACCAGGTAGTGTAGCGAAGGAAAATGATTGAAGATTCAGCTTTGGCCAAACAAACAAAGTTTTGCATCCCACAAATTACTTCCCCTCCATCCACTTCTGCAGAACAGCAGCAACTTGCAAACTATTCTTCTCCATGAACACCATATGTCCATTTCCGTGGATGCCGACATCCGCCAGCTGGAGATGTTGCGCTGGAACGCCTGCCTGTTGCAGAAACTTGACTGTGCACCAGTCATACGGCGCATGGTAAGACGATTCGGTCGTCACGACCAGGACGGGCACATGGGCGAGATTGACGAGCTGTCTCGGTGCGGGTGAATCGGCCTGGATTACGCAGTCGGAGTACAGCGACGAGTTAGAAGGGATAACGTGCTTCACGAGGTCGCCCGGGGCGGCCACGGCGGGCGAGTAGGTAATTGGGATATCGGTAAGCCCGTAGGCGCGCGTGGAAGAGTTACTGAAGACGGCGTCCTGGAAGGGAGGGCCGGTGGGTTCGATCGAGACGATGGAGTGAACGAGATCCGGGCGCACATCCGCAATGAGCCAGGGCATACATCCGCCCTGGGAGTGGGAGAGGAGGATGACGGGGGATCCAATGATGTCGAGCAGGGCGGCGCTGGCGGCCTGCACGGTCGACTGCTGGTAGGTTGATGAACTGAGGAACTCGACCGTCGAGGAATAGTAAGTGTCGAAATTCGGGTCGCCCATGACGCCCGTCCCGTTCCATTGGGTATGCAGGGACGCCTGCGGCCAGAGGTTGTACAGCTTCGGCGCAGTGAAGCGCTGCTGCAACAGCTCGGCGCTGTAGGTGCTCAGCGTCCCATTGCCAGGGAACCAGGCACTGCGGCCGCGGAAGGTTTGGTCGATAATATAGCATGCATATCCTTGAGAGAGAAAGTAAGAGGCCCAGCCTTCCCCTCCGTCAGGCTTGTTGAGCCAATTCTGCCAGCATCGCGGTTAGCCTCTGGGAAGGGCGAGAATGATTCTTCACTGATACGTACGGTGCCTGTTTGAGCTTGTCCATGGATAAAGACAATTGGATACGGCTTGGTAACACCCGCGGCCGGAGTCAGTTTTTCCACGTACATCTGATCCGCGAAGACATGCTGGCCAGCACCATTCAGAATATATTGTCCTCCAACATACATGTACGATCGCTGGGCTGGCACCTCACCGCGCCAGCCTGAAGCCACAGCAGCAATTGCCCAGGCGATCAATAATAATCCTGTCTTCACATGCATCTTGCTGAAGGAATGGCAAGGGACAAACAATGAAACAAGGACAAAGTTAATCAGGGGTCAACTTATGTAGAATTGGCTAATCAAAATCAACTGGAGTTTCAGTGGTTTTGCCGAATTTCCTCCGCGGGTCTGGCTTCAATCTTGTCTTTTTGGCCCCCACGAAACGAAGTGTTAGACTTTGCCAAGTGAACCTTGAAATTCGCTTGCGCCTCTTTCTAAAAGCTAGTTAGTAAATTAGATGAATTCTTAGATTTTGGATTTCTTTCCATTGTGAAATAATGCCTGGAAAATGGTTATTGGAAAGTTCTCTACCCGTCAATTTTTGATATAGTTCGTCCCCGTCTCAGCCTTGTTTCTGTCACTCTTTTTCCTTTTTTCTCTTTCCTTTCCTTCTTTGGGACTCTGAGACTGCCCTTAGAAGCCATGGATTCCACCCTCATCATTCTTTGGGTGTTTACCTGGATGGCAATCGGCTTGATTGTTCTTCGGCTGCTGCTACGGAAGGTGAAAGGATTGAAGTTCGTCCTGGGCGATTATTTCGCAATGGGGGCGATTCTCTGTGCGCTCGTACGCCTCGCCTTGGTCCATGTTATTCTCATCTGGGGAACCAACAATATGTCTACCACGTTCAGACATACGCACCATTTCACCCCGGAGGAGATCCGTCGCAGAGAGATCGCGAGCAAATTTGTGCTCACGAATCGAGTGTTCTATAATTCCTAGTACGTCCTGGAGTTAACGGAATGCAGGGTCGTCTGGTTATTCTTTTCTCATATTTCTTTTAGTCTCTGGTTGCAAAAGTTGGTTCTGCTTGATACCTACCGCAGACTGCTCAGGCACCTTCGCTGGGAGAAAGCCACGATGATCTCATACATTGGTATATTCGCAGCGACGTATGTAACTGTACAGATTGTGACTTTCACGGAATGCGATCCATTCAACCATTACTGGATCGTATTGCCGGATCCTGGTATTTCCCTCCCTCTTTCATCTTCATTTTAATTTTACCTTTCGTGGTCGTTGACCTTGTAACCAATACAGGCATATGCTGTCAGGCACAGCTCCAATTGATCGTCCTCGGTATGCATTCTGTCGGGAAGATCGTTACAATATAATACCTCTAACATTTTGATTTCCTCAGGTGTCCTCAATGTCATCACCGATCTTATGCTTATCGCCTTGCCGATCCCAATTCTGGTTCTGGTTAAACGATCCACTGTTGAGTAAGCTTGGCCCGACCTATATCACCATATGCATCTCGTTGACGTGTTCTCTCCTCCAGAAAACTCCAGCTAGCGGTCCTCTTCGCCGTCGGCCTCTTTATCGTGGCAATCACCATCGCTAGACTACCTCAAAACGCCAAGAATCCCACTGCACAAGTGAATAGAACGACTTGGGCGTCCATTGAGTTACTCGCTGCCGCTATCGTCGCCAACGCTCCCGTCCTGTACGGACTCCTGAAGGGACACAGCCAAAGGTCCAAGTACGCCGCATCAGGAGCCGGATCAACAGGGCCGTCGTCGCAGGGACTCCAAAAGAGATCAGCAAACGAGCCCGAATTCGAACTGCAAGGGACCCGTCACAGTAAGAGAGGGTCTGCTCTCGGTTCAAAGATATCAACCAGGACTTATTTGGAGATCACTGGCGAGAGTAGTCAGTCGTTGACTCGAAGCCTGGAAAAATAAGAGGGGGAAAGACTCCTAGTATAAAGTAATAATAGACAAGGCTCCGGGCTGACCTAGAAATTTTGGCCACTCAACCGCCTTTACCTCGCGTCCGCTCTTCCCTTCTGACGCCCAATTAGATTATGTCATTACGAATATCCAGAGCAAGTCGATTTATTCGGAAGCATCTTTACGAACTTATGAGCCAGACACGGTGGATAACTTGTTGAAATGATCATCGAGGCATTACGGGCGATGAAACCCTTCGACACGAGTTATGTCAGTATGGCTGCCCTTTGTGTTGCCTCTGAACTGTCAACTGATTTTATCCTAGTCGGATAATTCAATTCCCTCAAAAAGAAAATTCAGGAGGAGCCTCAAATAGGTACTACCGAGCCGCCCCCGAGCCGCCACCCCACCACTAAGTATATTAAGTTAAATACGAGTGTCTCAACCAAACCGCTAATTAATTAATATTGGTGACCTCACGCAGTCAAGAGGGACAATATGTGTATAGTTCGGCCGCAACGAGTCACCTGTCACTGCGGACTTATACGTAAACGCATTAGACCGTAGCGTCAGATAGGGTCCAAATGACCTGGGCCAAACTAGAATGGTGAAGAGAACAGGGGTGGAACCACTAGAGACAGTGGAGCCGGTGAACCTGTCTGAAACAAGTGATTGAGCTTGTACAATACGGACGCGTTCGTCGGAAAATACTGCCTAATAATGTCCGAGGTCCAACTTGGGAGCACCTGAATCTGGTCATCGACGATCCCCCTATTGTGCGCATGTTGGGCTGCACAGTAGTAGTCACTCGTTCTGACAAGGACATATGTGGGGTCTGTGAGGCGCGAGCCGTCAATGTCTTTCCCAGGGCATCTTGATCATCGTGCGTTTCTACCGAGGAGATCGACTCGCCGATGGAATCGGTATCGGCGTCCTGGGGCCGTTTCCCGGCTTCCGAATTGGGCTGTGCGTCTTGAGCAAGGGCCAGTGGGGCATTGCGTGGATTACTTCCCAGTTCATGACTGATCGACTCGCACTGCTAAATTCTATTGAATTGGGGGGATTTCAATGCCCAATAGGCCGCCAATCTTAAGTTTGACGCTCAAGACCCAGTTCTTGATCGAATAAACATTGTAGCGGGAGGTTCCTTAGCCTATCAGGTTAGTGAGCCCGCCCGGTCGCCAGTTGACGGTCAACGGGCCCAGCCGGCCCACAAGCTGTAGACCACAGGCAAGTTTCATGGACATATCTCTCACTGACAATCTCTAAACAGTTCCAGAGTCATGGCCAGAACAGCACAGACCGCCCGGCGTGATGATGAAAGTCCCGAATGGCATCAGCGGTAGTACCTAGACTACGAGGGTACCCCCGTCATCCTTGGGAAACTATCTAAAGCTCGCGAATTCAATGAGCCGGAAGAGAATCATCAAGGTCCCTATATAGCCTGATAATTATGACTCTATTGTTGCGTATCTCTTTGGTATCACAGAACTAGGCCCATGCCTAGAGATCTACACAAGTACTCAGCCCAACGCCTTTGGATGCGTCGAGCATCAACGACGTGGGATCGCCTACCGCAAGAGACTGCACGCGGCTTTTGATGAGCAGCCTAACTGCTCTAACTAACGTGTGCGTGGGGTTACAGATATTCAGACATATCAAAAATCTGTAAGAAAAAAAGTATATATTCATGTAGAATTAAACACCAAAGTCCTTCTCGAAATCTTCCATCATCGTCTCAAGATACGCAGCTACCATCAGGTCCATGGAATGATCCTCTCGAAGTTGCTCTGCCTTCTTACATAAATTATATTCCAATATAGAACACTGGATCTCAATCTCGGCATCCTCAACTCTGTCAACGAACCATCCAGGCGGTGCCCGCCGGACATAATTACTGTCCGCATTTTCTTCAAACATGCCATTTGCGGCTTCTAGAACTCGCTGTATCTGGAAGGAGAGGGCCATCAGTCGTTTGCAGACAATATCGATGCGATCGAATCCGAGTTGTTTTGGGTCATATCTCAGGGTGCGCGATAATTCTGAGAGTTCATGTTTGAAGATTCGACACTCATGCCCGTAAGCATCTTGCCATCTCATCCGTTTGATTGGCTCGATGTACGGCATTGCTAATTTGTATTTGATAGGCGGACTCTCTGGTTGAAGGGGACGCTCCTCTTGACTTTTGGTGAGCTTGGAGAATAATGTCATAAAGGTGGACAGCTTGAGAGATCTAATGTTTGTAAATAACGTTAATTATCGGGTATGAGACTAGACGGATGATCAAATGAAGGTTTTCTGGTAATAAGAGCTCGACATGTTGGGTTGCGAGTAATATATACTTTGTGCGACCAACACCAACAGATTATCTCAAAGACATGAGAGAATAGTCTGATAAAGAACACAATGAAGAACGCTCCACCAATTCTATGTCCCTCGAAATAAATCACAATCTCTTTCTCAAGATATGTATGAATTCACTTCTATTCGAGACAAAGATTAGCCGGTACAACAGAGGTGTGTGGTAACAAAGCGATGTCGACTTTACCGCGCTGGGGATTGGTGCACGAAGGCATTGTGACAAACCCATAATAGTGACAGGGAGGAATAAAGAACCGATACAATGCCATGTCATCGTGCTACACTTTCCGTTTTGGCCAGATGTCCATCTGCACATCAAAACACAAATTTTCACTGCGCCAATGTAGAGACAACTATAGATGCTGGCATAAAATAAACGTCTTAATCTTGAAATGTTATTGATTGTGTACTTTATAGGACTACTAACAGCCAGAATTGACAATGGAAATTACTCCCAAACTGATGCATCACAGAAGAAAAGTATATAGTAGAAAGCAAAAGATAACGAAAACCTAATCCGCTTGGATGTTAGAGTTAAAATGCACCTACACAGCTGACATGGTCATAGCCATGCTCAGTCTGGGCCACAGAATCGGCCATATCGCCGATAAAATAAAGGCCAGTTCCTGAAGCCAGTGAAAGAAGTGGAAGCTCCGAGACTAGCGCAATGAAAGATCCAAGATCCAACATATACAGCAGGCAATTTCAAGAGGCGAACCAAAAGCAAAGAAGAGATAATATACATGTCTTATATGCATAAGCTCATTTTGTAACTATATTAAATCTCGACTCTGAAATAATAATTGTAGCCAGGGTCAAAAACGAGGCAAGTAATAGATCTATCCTATCCTTACATCTTAGCGGATGATCAACGTCCGTGATCTCTCCTAGTCAAACCCTTCACCGGGCAAACACACGAAAGAATAAACAACCAAACTTGCCGGAGATGAGAATTCCATAATTAAACAGCCACTAGGATACCACCCTGTTTGCCACACTCGCGACTCGATGCATCATGTACTATATAGCAAATATAGAACATGAGTTGCCAGCTGTAACTTGCATATGTACGGCCCACCCCCGATGCAAACCTTGCATACAACCATGGTGATTTTGACGGTCATCATGCGGGGGATTATCAACGATCGGCATAGCAAGATTGTACAACGCCACTAGATCGTCGTGGCGCATGGGCCCATCGCCCTGGTCTCGGGTCACCTGGGCATCGAGGCTGATCAGGGTTGACCCGGTTGACTGGTTTGTCCGATCGTCCGATCGTGCGATCGTGCGATCATGCGATTGGGTGTATATCTCGACAAGTCAATTGAGTGACCCAACGCTGTTATATCACAATGCATGAACTATATACACAAGCTCGATATCATAAAATACCCCATCATGATGACCTATTTCGGAGGAGGACCATAAGTCATCGGTCCTGGCGCAGTATACGGCGACATCAAAGTAGCTCCGTGTTCCCTGGCAGCACGAGCCCGGTGCCCTTCACGCTTGAGAATCTCCTTCTCATTCTGGATCAACGTGCAACATGTGCAGCAGGTTGCCCGCACACAATCCGATGCAATATCACCCTGGATTCCATAGGCCTTCCTTGTTCTTGTGTGCTGAATTGTTGCCAGCAACCCTAAGGTGATACTTTAGCGAAATGGACTTTGTCTTCCTTCATGCGGACCACCGTGCATACATAGTCCAAGGTGAGAATGAACTTACATTGACATCCACAGAGCAATCCCATACCAGTACATGACCCGTTACAAGTCTCATAAGCGAGCATATTAGTCGGATCTTCTTTCCTCGATTTCATCGCGAGTCGATGCTGCGTCCTTCCATATAAAATGCAAGGACAGATGAGTCCCAAACAACAAATTCCGAAATTTGAGAATTCGCAAAGTCCGTTACTCCATCCCCCGCCCCGTACCTCCTGGTTTGGATGCATTATCTGGCCTGGCTGGTGGTAATCGCTGAGATCTTCAACGGGCGCATGTGTCGTCGCTGCCCGGGTGGGAGGCGGGAAAGAAGGCAGCTTGGGTGATTGTAGTGGGTTTGCGTCTGGTGCGACGATCATTGTATCGCTTCGGGTTGGCGCGTCTGGGTTTACTTTCAATGGTAGGGGCCCTGGGGAGTGTTGGGGTGGTGAACTGGGTGGGTTGGTGTATGAGGCATATTGAGGTGACATTTGGATGTCGCGGCTCTGTTGCTCGGTTATGGTGTATGGCTCGGCTGGATATGTTTGGGGTTGGATTTGAACATCTTGCTGCTGTTGTCCAGGTAGATTTGTGTATGACTGCGGGGACATCTGGATGGCACTCTGCTGGTGCTCGTGGATGGTGAAGTATGACTGGGGAGACATAGGCATGGCTGGATGCTCCTGTATGCTTGTATACGACCGGTGCGCATATGACTGAGAGGGTATCTGGGTATTCTGTTGTTGTCCATGCATATGGGCGTACGTTGGAGACATAGGCATCCCATGTTGTTGAGATATATGTGACGGGTTCATATAGGGCGAAGTCGCTTGAGGGCCTTGCTGCTGATGTTGAGATGCATTCGCAAATGGGGCATAGTGCGCTGGATGCGCTTCAGGTGGTGGACAGTTGGCATAGTCTGGGATTATTCCCTGGTGCTGGAGCTGTTGTTCCTTCTCACTCAGTGCATATGATTGCTGTTGCGGTCTCCGTTCTCCAGTGGGATGCTGCGGGGATTTGGAGTCTTTCGAGTCTGGCAACGGGGAAGGAGACCTTAGGTCCCTTTCATCAGGCGAAACATGCATTTCCAGTGGTGTTTCCATGAATGAATACCGTTGGTTATGGTTGCCACCGACCGAGGTGTCCAAGTTTAAGCGACTCATTTTGAGGGTTCGAACGCTCCTATGATCGTGCAACAGCCAGCGATAAATAGGATATTACCCAGATTGTCCAGGATGTTGTAGATGAACGATGAACGTAGTAAAATAAATTTGCTTGAACGTGCGAGTTATGTCCAGTTGAACAAGCCAAATCGGAGAACATGCGACTCAAAAGCTTTCCCCTGGGAACCGGCGTTGGGGGGAAGTTGGCGCGCTACTAGACGACATGCGACCGATCGACAGGAAATGCAACATATAAGTCGCCAGTGCAGTCTCAAATGTGAACAGACGCGCATGGTGGAAGGAAGCCGGCATTAAACTAGAAGTCGAACTGGTATGAGTGATAGGAGCCTGGTGGGCGGGGCGTACAAAAGTCAGAGCTGGGGATACAGTGATCTGAGTGGCTTCAAAGCTCTCTTTTCTGTTTCTCAGACAAGGGACTTTTGGCCCTAATGCATCAGCTTCACATCGCTGGGCGCTCTGGTTGGACTGGGACCCGCCCGGCGCCTCCCGTTGTGCGTCAGATCACCTTTTTCCATCACAATCACACACAACCGCTGTTGGTTGGGGGCAGTTGTTGACTGGTCTTAGGGGTTGAAAATAACCCTATGGTTGTGGTTGACACTATTCCCGCAATCCCAGATCTATACCTCCATCCACCTGACAAGATATATCTTCAACCTTTGTCCCCCCTGGTATCCCATGTTCTGGTTACACGGCGCTTGAGAGATAGACAATTGACAAATACAAAGCCAAGCAGGCAGCAACTTTGAGACCTACAGTAGAGCAGGGCTTCATCTTGGCCATAGTAGGCCGTAGTAGGCCATAGTAGGCCACAGTAGGCCACGGTAGGCCATTTGCTTTTTTGTAGGGGCTCAAGAAGCATCCCAAGCCAAGAGAGGCTGAGGCGTAGGGCTAAAGATCTAAAGAAGACTGTTTCATACTTAGTGCGTTTAGCTTAAATGCTTTAGCTTAAATGCCCCAGACTCCACTGATCCCTTGGAGCTTTCTCATTCTTTAAGCAGCTTGAAGTGATCTACATAACCTTGGAGATATGGGGAATCCTATAAACTCCCACCAGGACTGCACGCCGTCTATCAAAGCTCAGTGATTGGTAGACGATCCTGCATAAGTATCATAACAACCAAACCCTGTCCTCCCTTAAAAGCTCCCCCGTAACCATAAACTAGAACCTGGCAAATCCGATGCAGAGGAGACAGCATTCGGCTTGAGCAAGCAGCGTAACTGGATCTCTTTCGAGATCATTCTAAGATCTCCAGTTCTAGAAGTCAATTCCCACAGAGTTAGATATACTTTGTAGAAAGAATGAAGCTAAGTTATGAACTTAGGGACCCTAGTACTAGAGTGTAGAACAATGCGACAAGGATTCGAATTTAGTGACACAAAAATGAGTAGTGGTTCAAGGAAAAGTGCAAACTTGGAAAAGAGGCAAACCTCTGACTTCATCCCTTCTATCTCCACCTCTTCTCTTTCTTCTCTCTTCATCTTTAAGATCCACTCAGGGCGGTGACGATCATTCTTCATCTCTTTATCTCTCTCTCCCTCTACCTCCGATTTGCGGTCAAGGTCAACCTGTAAGATCTCTTCCCCCCCGAACGTGCTCTCTCGGGCCTGGGAGCGATATCTCTTCTAACTCTTCCGGACTTCCCAGCGCATTGTCCTTCTAGCCCAATCCTCCTCTCCCAGCCCAACCACACCCCCCCTGGTCTCCGCTCCCCATATCCCCGATCCTTGACCAATGTCCTCTCCATGTCAAATTCGCCGTCCGTTCCCGATGATACCTTGCCTAATCCCCTGGTGACACCTGCTACACTTGCCCAACATGATTGCTCAGAGCGCGACCCACGTCACCACTCGCGGCAGGGTCAGCACTTGTCCCAGGGGACTCGAGAGGCGCCGTCGCCATCGCGGGCAGAATCCCCCTCGGCCCATTCGTGGTCGCAGCCCGTATCTAATTTCACTCTAAAAAGGACCCTAACCACACCCTTGGAGAATACTGCGCATCCCGATATTGTGTACCGTCCCCAACTGTCAGAACGTGACAGTATCTTCGCAACCCATTACCTCCCCTCAGATAGCGGCGCAAATACCCCACAGTTGCCTCCCGAAAAAGCAGACAATGGCCAGGTCAATTTGATTCCTAGCCTCGATGATGCCTCCGTGTCGCCAGGTGCATTCCCCAAGGTCTCTCCCCACCGTTCTAGCGTCGGCCCTTCCCACATGGAAGTTGACGTCCGCAGACAATACCCATTGCGTTCCTCCTCTCTCTTCTCCTCTTCCGATGTCCCGAGGTTATCTCTTCTTCGCTCGTCCATCTCGTCGGCCGATCAGGTGCAGAAACCGGTGACTGAGGCAGGACCACATGATCACCTGGGTGGATCTCAGCGAGACAAAGGACCTTTGGATGATACAGGTACGAAGACCAGCCGTTCTCAAGGGACTTTGCCCGGACGCATATTGCTCCCGTCTGCTTTAAACGATGTACCTCGTACCTCTCACTCTTTGACTCTCTTGTCCCCTCGCCACGAGGGCTCTCAGGTCAGTCAGGAATTTTTATCCTACAGTCCTCAAAAAGAAACCCTTCCCCCTGCGGGTCCTGAACGAAGCCCGAGTAGAGGTCGCCATAGTCGAGTTGATAACTCAATTGAAGCCAATCTGACCAACTCAGAGCCGGCTTCTAACGTGCGCAGCCGCAAGTCCAGCCACTACTTGGGTCTGTTCAAAGAGAACACCACGTCACCAGATCGGAAACGATGGGAGGATCGCGGCCGGCAGGATGAGCCAGAGGAATCGGCAGATCACGCCATGGACTTTGACCACGAACATCCACGACCCGAAGAGGAAGCTGTGCTGCGTAAAAGCATTTCCCTCCCGGTGCTTGGCGATGGTCCGGCTTTTGAGCCTCTATCTGCACCCGAACCATCTCAGAACACCCAAGAAGATGAACCACACAAGCGTCGCCCGACAGCGCTACCTCGCAGCCTCCTAGAAGAGATTCGAAACTTCCATCTTACTCCCGGCGGCGGAGGCCGAGGGTCATCTTTCTCCAAAAGCATTCCGACTCAGTATTCAGAACGCAGTCGTGATTATTTTCAAAAGGAGCCTCATGTTGACCTGTCTCCGTCCACCTCTTTCGAAGAGGAACGTCGCGGGTCAGGGCGATTCGAGGCCGATGAAGAGGAGAATGAGCAGATTTCTTCTGCCGTTTATTTTCCTCACGAGCGCACTGTGACTGAAGAAATCGATGAACTGCAGTCATACCCAGAACGTCCTCATGATGTACAGCCGGTTCAGTTGTCGGCCGAGAAAGGCCATGAGCTGATGTTAGTTTCAGACCGTAGCGATTCTCCTGAAAAAGAGATCAGCCATGTGGATATTGCCTTCCTATCTAACCATGAAAATAGGATCCTACATGGCGATCTTCACGAGAATGTGCCAGAAAAGCCTTTGACTACCATCTCTGAACGCAGCTATGATTCAATAAGTGAATCTGAACCCCCTTCCGCCGATGAAAGTACACCCTCTATTCCAGAGGAATCCAGTCTGACAGATGACGCGGAGACACCCACAGCGACACCAATCCAGCGTACAGGGCTTCTGTCTCGTCGGAAATCCCCCAAACATCAAGGGCCTCTTGGCGCTGTGGAACTGAAGCCTTACCGGCACCAGGTTGGCGGGCACACAACCGTATTTCGATTCTCCAGACGCGCTGTGTGCAAGCAACTTAACAACCGAGAGAATGAGTTTTATGAACGCATTGAGCAGAGACACCCTGATATGTTAATGTTTCTTCCAAAGTACGTAAAATCCCCGACGCCAACCACTGCGTGTGTGCCTTGTACTGATCCCTCGTTATAGATACATTGGGGTGCTGAATGTTACGTTCTCGAAGACATCCAAAAAACCAAAGGATCAGGTCAACTCTACTGGGGGCAAAGTTCAGGATGTAACACCAGCGAATGGGTCTTCGGTGCTCAGCTCTCAACTTCGCGAGGCGGCAGAGCCGCAGCGAATTTTCAGCCAGTCGCAAGTAACAGGTATCATTCCCAAGGTCGTCCTTGAAAACAATCGCCACATTATCCCTGCCGATTTGTTCTCCCGAACGCAGCGCCCGCGGACAGCGGATGATTCAGTGGTGAGCCGTGCCCGATCGATGGACGGCCTCGAGGCTATGTCAACCGAGTCTGACCCATCTGCTCTGAGCAAGAGAGCTAAGATTTGGGGCGCCACCACCGTCAACCAGAAGCTCCAAGAGCAGGTTCTTCGTGAGGTTTTCAGCCCTCCTGCTATCCACCACCATCGCCGGCATGCTCGGGGTCATCGTCACCTGCCTCGAGCCAGCAGCGACTTCCCCCCTCGACGAGAAAACACGTCCGAGGACCATACGCCTAGTCCTCGGCGACCGATGCTGGGAGCCATACAAGCGCTGAAGACGGACGCAATTGATATCGTCCCTCCCGCTACGGAGGGACCTGCTCTTTCCTCGTCCGCATCCACTGCCCTGGATGCTAATCAAAACCGGTTGGAGAATGTTCGAACAGAGGAGGAGCCCAACCGAGCAAGCTCTTTGTCTCGGGCCTCCCATCGAGTACGGCGCCGGCATTCTGGAAGTGGCCTTCAGAGGCGCGGCAGCATCAACTCCCGTAAGGATGGTGAGCTTGTCTTCTTTGATGACGAAGGTTATGGTGGCGACAAAGAAGATGATATCTTTTCCATGGAAGCCGATGCCTCCATGCCTTCGAACCCCTCCCCGGTCGCAAAACATCTGGCTCCACCAGAACATGAAAGGAATCCAGCCAGTGGACGCCGTGCGCTTGAATCTGCAGCAGCAGCGAGAGTGTCTGACCCATCTGATCCCCAACGAATGACCAGCATTACCACTATGTTGCCCAGTAACCCCAAAGAGGCACAGTTGAGAAAAGATGAACGAGTACAATTCTTCCTTCTCCTCGAGGATCTGACTGCAGGGATGAACAAGCCTTGTGTGCTGGACTTGAAGATGGGTACTCGACAGTATGGTATTGAGGCAAATGAAAAGAAAAAGAAGTCACAGCGACGCAAATGCCAGTCCACCACATCCCAACAATTAGGAGTGCGACTCTGTGGCATGCAAGCGTGGAACGTCAAGAAGCAGGAGTACATCTTTGAAGACAAGTACTTCGGACGAGATTTGAAATCTGGTCGCGAATTCCAGGATGCTCTCACCCGCTTCCTTTACGACGGCATCAGTTATGCCAGTGTGGCCAAGAAGATCCCAGTCATCCTGGAGAAGCTGGCTCTGTTGGAAAATATGATTCGACAGCTGGACTCTTACCGTCTTTACGCAAGCAGCCTCTTGATTCTCTATGATGGGGAGCAACAAACACCTCATCAAGGGCCCCCGCGCAGTACCGGTGAACCATCACCTTTGAAGCGCGGTATGTCCGACGATGGCCACAAAAAAGCAGACGTTCAGTTGAAGATTGTCGATTTCGCCAATTGCGTCACGGGCGAGGACGAACTCCCACCGGATACACCCTGTCCACCTCACAGCCCGCACGACATTGATCGTGGCTACCTGCGCGGCCTTCGCACACTCCGAATGTATTTCCAGCGGATCATGAAGGAGACCACGCAAGATGAATTTGTCGAGCGAGGAGAAGGCGAAGCCATTGCATTGGGATCTCAGCCCGCCGTGCGCGAACTACCCTCCGACCAGTATTGGGACGAGACGATGATGGAAAGTGACGCGGGCGCAGTCAGTTTCTAACCTCCGAATTCTCTTCATTCTCCTCTGTCATTTGTGACATCGGCCCAGTGCCGACACGTGGCGTTCGGGGGATAGACTATTTCTCTTCCCAAATTTGGAGCGTCGACATATTATGCACCAGTGCCTGACCTCGCCTGATCGGCGAAAACCTACGACTAACGACCCCGGATGCTTCTACGATACATGCCAATGCTTGGATGCCTATGAGATTGTGGTTCCTTTCTCTGTTGCCCTTTTCTTTTGGAGCTTCGGTTTCTCTTTCTCGGATGTGTATGAACTATTCCCCTTGAGCTTTGTCAACTTCATTTGTCAACTTCATTCCTCGGTCTTGTTTTATTGATATTGATAATACCCCCAATGTCCCAAGTCTTTTTTGTCTCCTTTGCATCCAGGGCCCATGGTGTACATCCTTAGAAAACGAATTGTCTTTATCCCCGCATAGATCTATACTGTAGTGAGTCACGTGGAATGACTCCAACTTTCTCCGCTTTGAACCTCGGGGCTTCCTCATCCTCCTTGACTCAGAACCTCGAAGCTGCGACAGCTTTCAGTTCGAGCAAGTCAACATACCTAACACCCCCAGTGAACATTACCCTGTGGTCGGACCCGACACCCAATGACGTAGTACGAACAACACACAACGGATCCGCCCAGCTGACTCTCCCCGCTCCCCAAGCTCAATCACCCAAGTCGCCAGGCATTAAGCGTGCTCACCCGGCACCCCCGGAGCATCCGACCCCCTGTCCTGCACCTTCAGACACCCCCAGCCCATAATACAAACCCCAGATTCCACATCTCACACTTTACACCCCTTATCACAACCTCCTCGCCCCCAAACCACCCTAATCCGCACCACAGCCTAGGCCCCCGCGTCCCGGTGCGGAGAGGAAGAAAAGAGGCAAAGGGCAAACATAATGCCGAGTCCCAACAATGCCATCGACAAGCGCGATTTCGACGCGAATCGCCCCCTCCTACAAGATATAGACGCCGAACCAGATACCGGTGATCGGAGACACGATCTTGCTCCTGCGCGGTTACGGGCTGGATCGCGGAGTTCGGGCGATGATGGAATCGGCATGCGGAGTGATGATGGGCTTTTAAGTGATGTCGTCGACGAAATTGTTGAGCGAGATAGGAGGATGATGCATGTTGAGGTTGTTAGGGTTGGGAGCTTTGCTTGGGGGGTTGTTACTTGGTATGGGATTCTCTCTCTTCTTCTTTTTTTGGTCTCTTGCATTGTACTGAGTGCTAGGCGCTAACGTCTCTTTTCCCTTTCGCTGGTTTAGTCTTGGAGCTGGCAGTATTACTGCATTCTCGTTATACGGCCATTTACTGCTTACGCGGTTGCATTACTCCCAGCTTCAGGTTAATGCTGTTTCCATCGCTGCCGAGATTGCGATGTATCTCCCCGTCCCGTTGTTCGGGTACTTGTGTGATCGATACAGTCCGTCGCCGTTATCTCTGTTTTCTGGAATTGTATTCGGGTTCGGGTATCTCCTCGCTGGATACGCATACAAGAGCGGCCCGCCTGTTGAGGCTGGTGGGTCTGGATGGCCGTTCTGGGTTATGATCGTGGCATTTATTGCTATTGGTATGGGAACTAGCTGCATGTATCTTGCTGCTGTGGCGACCTGTGCTAAGAATTTTGGTCGTGGGAAGCATAAGGGGATCATGCTTGCTGTTCCCATTGCGGCGTTTGGACTTAGTGGCATGTGGCAGAGTCAGGTTGGGACATATTTATTCTATGAGAAGCTTGATGATGGGACGCATGGTGATCTTGATGTCTTCAGGTACTTCGTCTTCCTGGCGCTGTTGTTGCTGGGTATTGGTATTGTCGGTACCTTTGCTTTGCAAATTGTCGAGGAGGATGATCAGTATATTGATGAGACGGTGGAGGAACTGGAGCGCAGTGGATTGCTGGAGGAAAGTGATTTCTTCCGGCCTCGTGGTGAAATCAGAGCTGCGGTTGAATATGGCACGTTCTCTGATGCCTTTGACGAGGAGCAATCCCAGGCTCTGTCTGATGAAGAGCGCGAACAGAGACAACTGGAGAAGGAGCGCGAAGAAGAAGAGCGCCGAAAGAAGAACTGGCTGCTCAATTATGAGACTAGAGTCTTCCTCAAAGATCAGACAATGTGGTGGTTGGCTGCCGGCTTCTTCCTGGTTACTGGACCAGGAGAGTCATACATCAACAACGTAAGTCTCCTCTCAAGTCACCGAACACAAACCCAGACTAACGCAATATAAATAGCTGGGCACAATCATCCCAACTCTCACACCACAATCCTACCCAGCCGGCGCCTCCCCACCAGCCGGCTCCCCCTCCACACACGTCACAACAATAGCCCTAACCTCAACAATCGCCCGTCTCCTCACAGGCTCCCTCTCAGACTTCTTCGCACCACCAGCAACCCACCTCTTCCCCCCAATCCCCGAAGCAGCCCGACACAGACACCCAGCATCCGCCACCCAGTCCAACACCCTAACCTTCTCCCGAATGACCTTCCTCCTCCCCTCAGCCCTCCTCCTCTCACTAGGCTATCTCCTCCTAGCCTCCCCCCTTTCCCTCTCCCACCCAGGCCTGTTCAATCTAACAACAGCCCTAATAGGCTTCGGCTACGGCAGTGCCTTCTCCCTAGCACCAATCATCATCTCCGTCGTCTGGGGCGTGGAGAACTTCGCCACGAATTGGGGCATTGTTGCTATGATGCCTGCTGTTGGCGCGGCGCTTTGGGGCGTTGTCTATTCGACCGCTTATCAGAGTGCTGTTGATCACGGTGCCGGTGGGGGTTTGCCGGATGGGCAGTGTCATGGCTGGCGCTGTTATGGGTTCTGGGCTGTTGGGTGTACGGTTAGTGTTTGGGTTGCTGTTGGGGCTTGGTTGGTTGCTTGGAGGGGGTGGAAGAGGAGGGGTGTTGTGGTTTAGATGGTTTGGTAGTTTTGGTTTCTTATTAGATGTGAGTCTGAGTTGATTGAGGATTTTGTTGGATTTTTCGGTGTTGGTGTTGCTTTCTATATACTGGTTGTCTTTGGTTTGCGTTTAGCTTGATGGACATGGGCACTTTCAGCGGGGTATACGTTTGACACTATTGTCACATTGCTAGATTTTCAACAAAGCGATTCCTGCATGGTTCATTTATTTCTGGATTGCAATATGGCCCTGCGTCAACAAAACTTGTATTGAGGGTGGTGACAGGATCTCTCGGGCATGTAACGTAACCATTCCAAGAATATCCAACTTGCCTCCAAATGAGGATAGTGAATGTATTCAAGGCCATTTCAAGGTCCAAGTCTCCTCCAATGGATACACGAGTGTAAACCGATCGCCAAAACATAAACCCGCGCCCAAGTGCATGCAAACCCAAGGTACTCCTTTAACCAGCTAATTCCAAACTCCAAGAATACCAAAATAATCACAAGGTCTACCGACCAAAACCAAAACTAGACATCCGTCGAACTAGGATCTAAACCTGTAAAGACTTTGTACAAACGTCTACTGGCAGCGGGCCCAATACGCGCATTCGTCAACGAACCATTCTTGTTCGCGGATTTCTAGAAAGAAAGAAAAAAGCATAGTGAGTAAGCTGATCCAAACCCAAAGATGATAAAGAGACAGATGAGGAAACCCACCTTGATATCCTCCAACATCATATTACCATGCATGCGCATACCACGAACCAAATCCGTGACGCAGGGGTACTGACCGGCAATACCATATGCCATAGGAGCAGTAATGCGATTAACCTCCTGCATCATCTTGACGAAGGTGTCATGCTTGTCTACGCCAGACTTGACCTGTCCGACGTCCATGCAAAACGCAGCATTGTGTGCTTCCTGGCGTTCTCGACGGTACGGAACTGTCGAGATGTGCTCTGTGAAATTCTTGATCCATTCTGCTGAGTCGGGGGGCGCAGTTGTGTGGTGGATGAGGCAGGAGTGCGTCACTTGTAGCTCGAGGAGAGCATCTTCGACAGACTCATCATCTATGAGGGTTGCAGGGTCTGTGATTTTCTTTGTTTTCCGTCCGCGGCCTCGACCTGTGGTTGTCGTAGGCTCTGGTGCGGCAGTTTCTGAGTATTGGCGCAGGACTTCGGCTTGGAATGCTCTGTTTCGCGCGTTGCGGTTCTTGCGCATTAGCGCTGTCAATCCTTCGATTAGGTATATTGGTTTGCAGTCTGAATAGACGGCTTTGAGTCGGAGAACGTGCTGCTCTAGTGATTCTCTCTCTTCGCCGATTGGTGTTGGGGTGATCATGTCGATGAAATCTTGCGCAGGCACGAGGCACAGGACATGGTTTTCTTTTTGGATAAATGCTGGACATGGTTCCCAGTGTCGTGCAACCCTGTTGTATGTGGCATTCATTTTGCGGCGCCATTTGATTACATTGGGAATTGGGCTCGCAAAAAATGTCTGCTGGACGCCGAGTCGTTTCATGAACTCGATGGTCTGAGTTCCCACACTGCTATCCTCAAAAGAAGTCGCTATGTCAATGATCATCTCTGGCGTGGAGTCTTTCTTGTTCACTTTGAGTTTGTTAACGCTTGCGACATCGGCAGCCCGTTGCTTCTCTTTCGCCTTGTCCTCCTTAAGCTTCTGTTTGCGCTCTTTTTCCATTTCGCGATCTCGCTCTTTCTGCAACTTGGCTTCCACCCGTGCTCGCGCCTTGGCTTCCTTATCGGCGGGGTCAACTTTGCTTGTCTTCTTCGCTGGTTTCCGAGGAGCTACGGGCTCATCAATATCATCAAGGTAGATGTCCGTAGCCGTAGACTGGCCGCTGCCCTTCGACTTTCGAGAGCCAGGGGCTGCGTTCGAACCGTCATTGCCGATTCCAGCAAGAAGACGAGCAGTTGCCGAGGAGAATAGAGGATTAGAAGCACTCTTCGCTTGATGAAGTTCGGACTGATCCAATAGGTCGACAAATTCCGGCAAAGCAAAAGGATCACTAAATTCCTCAATATCACTGCGTCCTCTTAGGCTCGACGGAGGGAGTTTGTCCAAGTCCAAAATGTCATCGTCATCGAGGGCAAAATCACCGCGACTCGGGTTCTTCGGATTGCGCGACGCCGGAAGTTTGGGTATAGGGCCTGGAGCCGGAGACGTGAAAACGATTGGATCGGACTCTTCAATGCGCGACTGAGATGGCTTTTTCTGCGCCGCGGCGTCCAATGGCGGCAGGTCGAAATCATCGTCGGAGATGGCAAACCACGGGTCCGCTGCAGATGCTGGAGCTCGGGGTTCTTTCGCTTTGCTAGTTTGGCCTAGCGATGAAGTAGCTTCTTCACTTACCCTCCGCTTTTTGGCGGGCTTGTCGAAGACAACATCATCGTAGTTGAACAGTGACGAATCGAATGGGTCTGACGAAATCGGGTTGAGCTGGTAGGATGGACGCCGCGATGGAAGTTCGCCTGACTGTTGCGGTTGTGGGCGTTTTGTGGAATCGGGAGGATCGGAGGATATGAGGTCTATGTATTCAGGCATTTCGAGTCCCAATGCCACCAGGGCGGGTGATGTGATGGAGCAAGACGAGGGGGACGCGACGTCACCGCGAAAGAAACACGAGGTCAGGTGACCATCTATAAATGTGCAGGGAGATGTGAGAAAGAAAAGTATTTGAGATGTTGCAAGCAAAGGGGTATGATTGATTTGGAACTAAGATTTACATCGCTCGAAACAGAATTGCAGCAATTACTGCCAAAATAGCACCAACCAGAGCTAGCATAGCAAAGACCTGCTGCCACCCATTAAAGGGCCGTCTGTCCGCCGTAAGCATAGTGGAAATCTCCTCTTCTAACCTGTCGCCCATAGCAGTAAGAGAGAATTCCTGTTCGGCCCTGATCTTGCCTGCTGCAGCCATGCGCTTAACATCCTTGGGACTCAAGCCGTAAAGAGCCTTGTCAATCACGGCAGTCCATTCATCGTCCGCATGAGCATCCCGGAGCCAGCCCGTTTCGCCCTCGACAATCGTCTCCAGTGGACCACCAGTGTTCGATGCCAGCACTGGGAGACCAACTCGCATTGCTTCGACAGGCACGATGCCAAAGTGTTCGTTAATCGGAGTGTATAGAAGGAGCTTGGATTGCTCCAGCAGGGTATCTTTGAATGCGCCAGGAACAGAAAGCAGAAACAGGACATCAATGTCGTCTGGGATAGAGAGAGCAGATACGACTGTCTTGGAGGTGGCGGTCTTCAACCCAAGACTGGTCGCGAGCTTATCCAGCTCCTGGTGATATTGAACATTCTCGTTGACACGATTGTCGTAGCCGCCTGTGTAGAATGGTTGTTAGAGAATACAAGATAGCCATAGAGAAGAACTCACCAGCAATCACCAACCGTGTCCCTTTCCTCTTCTCCGGTCCAAGACCATTATAAGCGCGAATCGCTAATGCCATATCCTTCTTGCGCTCAAAGCGATTAATACTAAGCAGAATCTTCTTCCCGTTCCATAGAGGATCTTCCTTTGTTTTCTCCGGCAATTTGTTCCCCAAATCCATATCAACACATGGATACACCACCTCCACATCACCAAGACGCTCCGACCCAAAGACATCCCTCACTACCCCACGAGAGAACTTGGAGTTTGCAACGACCCGATC
Organism: Penicillium arizonense; assembly: GCF_001773325.1. NCBI lineage: Eukaryota > Fungi > Ascomycota > Eurotiomycetes > Eurotiales > Aspergillaceae > Penicillium > Penicillium arizonense. The sequence goes on along the minus strand of NW_019173287.1, from coordinate 826,722 downwards.
AGACGCGCTCATAGCCCAACCTTCAAACCAATCAAACGGAAATCGGTAAAGAACTTTAGCCAGCCGGAGAAGCGAGCCACCCTCATCTCGCCGGGCGAGCAATTGATCGGGGAAATGACAGTAGAACAGGATACGCTGGCGTTTCGATTCGCGCGGACGGCCGAATGACTTCAAAAAGGGCACGCAGGCAGGTAATTGGTCCACAATGAAGATATCGTCCCGGTCGTCCTCCGCATCCTTCGAATGCCCCTTCCCACTTAGCTCGCTCAACAACGACACAGTAAGATGCAACTGGCGTAGCGCAGCCATGAGGATGTGAAGTCGGCCGCAGACATGGGCGGGGAAGAGGGAGTTCCCGCGCACACGGACGTCCAGCGTTCCATCGCGTGCCTCGTCGAAGCAGTGCGCTTTGTCGCGGTGGGAGGTGTAGATCGTTACTCGGTGGCCTCGGTTCTGGAGGGCTAGTGCGACGTCGATGATTAGCCGCTCTGCGCCGCCGATGCCCAGGTCCGGGTGGATGATTGTCACATTGGCGCGCTGGAGGCCCATGGTGAATTGTTTGGAGCTTTGAGCTTGAGCTTGCGCTGCGACAAGAAAGACACGTGGGGTACGCGTCATGTGATGCAGATAGCTACAGGAGGATTTACTTCGTTTTATGCATCGTTGAGCTTTATATTACCTGTATTGATATTCTCAAGGACAAGCTGGTCTCTTGTTCATACATCTGTCACGTACTGCCATGATGTGAAGTCAACCCAGTCGGATCGGGCCTGCACCTCCACTGCCGGTGGATATTTCTTGTCCCGGATAGTATACCAGATGCCGAGAGAAAAGCATCATGGTGTCGACACATCGAAGAGGACTGTCGGCATCATCTAGCGCAAGTTGCCACTAAGTTGGCTGGAGATCTTTCGATCAGATAACCAACTGTGGGGTCCAACAAGCTATATCGGCTTCGGCGTGAAAGCCGGTGATTCGTCCTACTGCTGGATATTTGGATCGCCCCGACACCCCAAGCAAAATCTACAGCGTCTCCCATCGGGTCTCAGAGCTGCCATAAACCGCAGCAATGGCTGACGGAGAAAAGAATCATGGGGGCCAAGTCGGTGCTGAGCCCAAGGCCACTGCGCAGTCTATTTCAGTACAGAGTAACACTCGCACTCACCCGAAACCAACGAAGCTGTGAGTCTCCGGTGTATACCTAGATCCGTCAAGCTCATGAACCACACGCTAAAGGAACTCCCAGCCGTCAAATATTCGTCGTCGCAGCAGGCTTCATAACAATGTTCATGACCTGCGCAATAATCTTCTCCTACGGCGTCTACCAAGCCATATACGAAGAAATGGCAAAACAACCCAACACCCCATTCAGCGGAGCCTCAAGCTCAATAATCAGTCTAATCGGCACACTATCCATAGCACTAATGTCCATGGGCGGACCCTTCATAATGACATGGGCAAAGCTCTACGGCCCCCAGCCAGTAATCATGACCGGCGGTCTGGTCTTCGGCATCGGCTGCATCCTCGCCAGTTTAAGCCAGTACGTGTGGGAGTTCGCGTTGACGCAGGGTCTGCTCATTGGACTGGGGACGTGCATGGCATATGTACCCACAATGTCTGTTGCGCCGACTTGGTTTGATAAACGGCGTGGGTTGGCTATGGGTGTTGTCATTTCTGGGTCTGCTTGTGGGGGTATGATTTGGCCGCCTGTGCTTAGGGCTATTACATCTGCTATTGGGTTTCGGAATGCGTTACGTATTTCCGGGTGTCTTGTTGCGCTATTTGTCCCGCTGGCTGGGTATACTTTGCGTTGGGAGCCTAGGTTTGGGGAGAAAGTCGCCGGGCAGACCGCTGGTCTATCGAAGAAAATTGGCTGGATCCAGGCGCCGTTTGTTGATTGGAAGGTTGCCCGGTCGAAAAAGTTCGTCTCGCAGGCGTTGGGCTGCTTTTTGCAATCGACGGGGTATTCTACGCCGCTATTTTTCTATGCTGCGTATGCGCGGTCGTTGGGATATACTGTTAGCATGGCGGATAACTTCATTACGATTAGCAATGCGGCGAACTTTGTTTCTCGCATTGTTATCGGTTATGCGGCGGACAAGTTTGGGAGATTGAACGTTCTGTTCCTGACTACGATCATGAGCAGTGTTGCCGTATTTGCATTTTGGTTGCCTTCGACCTTCGCAGGGGGTGCTGTCTCGAGTACTGCGGCGGATGTGTTGTTCATTCTGTTTGCTGTGGTATATGGTTGCTTTGGAAGTGCTTATATCTCGCTGTTCCCTGCGAGCCTGATCGAGCTCTTTGGCGTGCAGCATTTTACCTCGGTGAATGGTGCGCTCTACCTGATTCGAGGTATGGGTGCTTTGCTCGGCACACCGCTGACCAGTCTTTTGCTTCCTGGGCAGTCGGCTCTGTCAGATCCATCAAATTATCTGAGAGTGTCCTATACTGCTGGCATACTTTTGTTCGCGGCAAGTCTTGCCACGCTGTGGGTGAGGATTGAAGGCTCTGCTGGAAAGAAGTGGACATGGAATTTATGAGCTGCTGCATTTGAGCCCTCTTCTCATCAACATGCGTTGTTCATGTCAAATTGATAAGTTGAGGTCCCCCAAAAGACGCTGCGATTGTATAACCCTAGGACTGGACAAGTTAAGATGTTACAAATTATACATTACTCATTCCCATCTATATCAACCCACAGCGCATTCTTCTATAGAACTACATCGCTATTAGCCCCAGTCTCACTTGATATACCGAAAGTACAAAAATGTTATCGGTGGAAGTGAACGTGAAGTATGCCTGAAGATGCCTGAATACGGACCTCGGTCCATTTGATCCCCGCAATCCCGCGAGCTCATCAACTCAACTTCACCTTTGATGTCTTGATACCCTAGATTGCTCGGTCTCGTTTTCCTCCGCTCTTCTCTCATCCGCTGAGCGATCGGCATCGTCCGGCCAGTCGCCATCATGCTCCACTACCGCACACAAGGGTACAACGGCTGCGCAGTGAAGTACTCCCCGTTCTTCGACAATCGACTCGCAGTTGCAAGCTCGTCAAATTTCGGCCTCGTTGGCAATGGCCGCCTACACATCTTGGAGCTCACAGCTAACGGAATCCAACCTCTAAAATGGTAAGAAAGAAACGCCGAAATCCCGCGCTCAACCCGGGCATCTTTCCACGGGCAACCAGAACAAACACTGACGCATTGCGATTTCCCAACCACCCAGGTTCACCACACAAGACTCCCTCTATGACCTCGCCTGGTCCGAATTGCACGAAAACCAAGTCCTCGCCGCATCAGGCGACGGCAGCATCAAACTATTCGACTGCACAGCAAATGACTTCCCAATCTCGAACTGGAAAGAACACGCGCGCGAAGTCTTCAGCGTAAACTGGAACCTCATCGCAAAAGACCGCTTCTGCTCAAGTAGCTGGGATGGCACAGTGCGCATCTGGTCACCGCATCGCCAACAGTCCCTCCTCACCCTCCCAACCCACAGCTGCACCTACTCCGCATCCTTCTGCCCACACAACCCAGACCTCATTTCATGCGTGACATCAGATTCCTACGTGCGCGTCTTCGATCTCCGTACCCCAGCCTCGGCTTCTAACCACCTCGTCACTCAAATTCCCATCCACGCTGCTCCTGCTGCTCCCGCTATCCCCGGCCAGCCTGGTGGCCCAACCCCGCCTGCTGAGGCGCTCACCCATGACTGGAATAAGTATCGTCCTACGGTGCTCGCTACGGCTGGTGTGGATCGCGCCATTCGGACGTTTGATATCCGTGCCCCACAACAGGGCCCGCTGGCGACTATGCTCGGACATGAATATGCTGTTCGGAAGCTGGCTTGGTCGCCACATCTTTCTAATGTTCTTTTGAGTGCTAGTTATGATATGACCTGTCGTGTATGGAATGATAGGTCGGATACTGGTGCTGTCGGGGATGTGGATCTCATGCGCGCTGGTCCGGGCGGTCCTATGGTTGGGGCGGAATTGGGGAGGATGGGTAGGCATACGGAATTTGTGACCGGTGTTGATTGGTGTCTGTTTGGAAATGAGGGCTGGTGTGCTAGTGTTGGCTGGGATGAAAGTCTCTATGTGTGGGACGTGCGGGCTGCAATGTCATAGAAGAATATCCAATATATGAATCTGGCAGGGTCCAGACGTTTATTTACTGAAGCCTAAAGGTGGTGCCGAGTTTATGCATATCAATCATTTGATTTCGTAAGTTTGTATGCTAGAGCTGACTGAAAGCCAACAATGCAAGACGACACAGAAATGACGCATCGCGCTCATCTATGGCCAGGCTGAATGTTCCAACCTTGTGTTTAAAAATAACACCATGACTTGAACCTGCTGCGATTGCCAATCATGCAGTCAAAATTTTGAGAGTGATGCTTTGGAAGACACCATCAATAGTGGGTATTTGGGGCCAAAAGACTTAAACCCAGGTCAACATAGCAATATGCCTTATTGCTAGTAATGCCGTAGGGGTTCGTTGCCTGATTGCATGTGGTCCAATCAAGGACCAATTTATTTCGAGCCAAGTCTGCCCTCGACCTTCTTGCGCTCGTTCTCCTTGAGCTGAGCAATCTCCTCCTTAGAGGCATTGACAGCAGCGTGGACCTGGTTGAAAGGGTTCTCTTCGCTCTTCTCGAATTCCTTCCTGCAAAGATCCATGCGCTGGTTGCGGCGTAGACCGGGGTTCTCCTCTTCGATTTCTGGCAGACGTCTAGCCTCGAATGCGGCATACGCAGCCTTGAATCGTCGCTCGGGGTGTCGGTCGATCTTCGAGGTGTCCTTGGAGGACAGAGACAGGGCGTCTAGAGCGTTGTCGATACCGGTTGCGTTGAGGTCAGATGCCTTCTTGCTGCCGGCAGTGGCATCGTCCAGTTGTGAGAGATCAAGACCGCGGGTCTTCTTCTGTGCGGTCTTGGCGTTGGCACCCTTGGCCTTGGCTGGCTGGGAAGCTTCCTCCTCTTTCAAGAGAGCATCACGCTCTGCCTTCTTGCGGGCAGCTTCGGCCTTCTTGGCGTCGGCGTCCTCCCTGTGGAAAAGAAAATACTTAGCTCACTGCTCAAAAATGTGCTCTTTTCTTCGGAGTTCGGTCCGGCATACTTCTTAGCGTTGCTCTTAGATCCCTTCGACCATTGCTTCTCTTCCTCGGCGGAACGCTTCTGGTCCTCGACAGCCTTCTTGGATGCGGCGGCGTCGGCTTTCTTTGTTTTGTCAGTATTTATTCACCTGCCATGAGGGATGTGGCAATAATAGCGGGGGCGGGGTTTAAAAAAAACATACGCGAGCGTTTCCAGCGGCCTTCTTCGAGTTTTCACCTGCTGCTTTCTTGCCTCCCATTTTGAATTGCGCCTCACACAGTATATCAGGGACTGAGAATGGATGTGGAAAGAAAAAGATGGAATGGGTCTCATCTACATGATCCGATCCGCGATCCCACCATGCCGAGTCCGTGAAGGCGGTGACGACATTCTGGGTCCGTGCAGGGCACATGTTCCTGGTGCCTGAGGAGTCAGGCGGTGATCCCCGGGTTCGTCTTTGTAATCTCCTATCTCAGGCCCTTGAAGTTGTCAACTTTCATCTGACCGCCAGAGGTGTGATGGCTTTCGCATAGTACCTACGACTGTTCTTTAGAGCAACTTTCATTGTTTCCTCGTCTTCCACCGCCGATTTCACATTGCTCGGCCACTGATTCGAGCTCTGTTCCTCCTTTTCCTACTATGATCTGAAACCTCCATCTATCGCAATGGCTTTGCTCTTCCGCTTTTTGCAGGCATTCGCCCTGCTGCTTCTCGCCAGCTTGGTTACCGCCGAACATACATCTAACTGGGCGGTGCTAGTCTCGACCTCGCGCTTCTGGTTCAACTACCGCCATCTCGCCAATGTCCTTTCATTATACCGGACCGTCAAGCGGCTCGGCATTCCCGATTCACAAATTATTCTCATGCTTCCCGATGACATGGCTTGCAATCCTCGAAATGCTTTCCCGGGAACCGTCTACAGTAACGCAGACCGCGCAGTCGATCTCTACGGAGATAACATCGAGGTGGACTACAGGGGGTACGAAGTGACTGTGGAGAACTTCATTCGACTCTTGACTGATCGTCTTGATGAAGATGTCCCACGTAGCAAGCGCTTGGGATCCGACGCCGGTAGCAATGTCCTGGTTTATATGACCGGACATGGAGGTGACCAATTCCTGAAATTCCAAGACGCCGAAGAGATTGGCGCGTGGGACCTGGCAGACGCGTTTGGACAAATGTGGGAAAAGAAGCGCTACCACGAATTACTGTTCATGATCGATACTTGCCAGGCTAACACGATGTATACGCATTTCTATTCGCCAAACATTGTGGCCACCGGCTCCAGCGAGCTTGACCAGTCTTCCTACTCCCATCATGCGGACAATGATGTGGGTGTCGCTGTGATTGATCGTTGGACATATTATGTCCTTGAGTTCCTTGAAACGCAGGTTACAAGCGCCAATTCCAAACTCAACTTGGGAGATCTATTCGATTCCTACGACGAGTCGAAGATTCACTCCCAGCCAGGTGTCCGGTGGGATTTGTTCCCTGGCGGTGAACAAGAAGGTCGCCTTCGAACTGTGGTTGACTTCTTCGGCAACGTTCAGAATGTGGAAGTCGAGAACGCCAACGCAACCGAACCTGGCTCTCTAAAGGAAGACCTGGCTGAGATTATGCGACTGGTTGAGAAATGGCAGAAGCGTGACGAAGAGTATTCCGCCATCATTGGTGATTCCGTTCAGAATGCCACCGAGAAGATGCCTTCATCCTCCCATGTGAACTTGGCCCCGAAGAAGATTGTTGGGTCGACCAAAATGGCCGAAGACAGCAATTGGGGTAAGCAACTAGTTGGTCTCTCTGTCGTTGGTGCATGCACCGCTATCTGGGTAGCGGGTTCCATTTTGGGTCGCTCAGCTGTTTAATATAGTACAAATAAACACTAGCTAGTGGCTACGACTTGTTCACCTTCTCTTGTCTTTTGGGAAGCTTGTTTTTCTTCAGTCATCAGGGCTTAGAGCATTGTACTTTGGTTGGGATAGCCCGGGAGCATACAGCATGTCAATGGCGCAAGGAGTTACCTTTGTTTCCTTATCGAATTCGAATGATATCCTCTGATTTAATTATGTTGAGACGTAAGCGGGTAGTTATATCAAGCCAAGCGTGTATCAAGGTCTATACAATCTTCTCAGCCGGGGCAGTGAGCAGCCTTTTCCACTTCTCCGTCAATGTGGAATTGCCTTCCAAGCATATAGGTTTGTCGCACATATTGCATTACACACGCTAGATCTGACCAAATCTCCCTCGCAGGCGGTTTTCTAACAGGCAGAATGACTCGCGGCGACGTCGCCGGTACCAGATTCGCGCCAGGAAACACCGCTTTCCAATGTTATAGTAGCATGTACGATAAGCCGGAGATGCATGCTGCTATTACCGACCTTCAGGATACCATCGAGCCACTTCGAATTTCAGGATCTCAGGCTTGTCTACGATGGATATACTACCATTCTATGGATGGTGCGTTTTTGGGTGCTAGTAAGATTTCACAGGTTGTTCATGTGGATAATGCTTCTAAACGGCCATTGCCGGTGGAGGTTCTGCAGAAGATTGATTTACTTTGGGAGAAACTGTGTTGATATTATATAGTCTTTTTGAAACATTTATATCTGTGAAATATATGCATCAGAGCAAGATGTCAAAGAAGACTCAAAGCATTGGAGGTGCCCAAAACGGATATATGAGTCTCGATGTCGAGAGCCAATTAGAGATAACGGCTTGAAAATAGATTAAATGTTTGCCAGGATGTGTTCCCACAGATAGAGAGGGGGATGCAAGTCTTCGCTTTATAAATCATTGAATATTACTTGAGCGAAAGCACAAAAAAAGAGAAAGTACATAGATGGTTGTCGGAGTGGACTATGTGATCTATTTTTCGCATAGATATGAAGCGCGTTCAGTTGGATTTCATAAACCGCGACAATATAAAAAGATAACCAGTAGATCTATACCCAGATAAACCAAGAATTAAGGAGTTCAGGAGTAAGACATAACATGGAAAGGGTGCAAATACTCCGTCTTTGTCGAGGTGATGAAGGTATGGAATCTGGCACGTGCCTCCGACGCGTCGCGCTTGTCCGCTTCCCCGGCGCTATGAGAGTCCTGCTGCAAGGGCTTCCACCCCAATACTCACCACAAATTCGCCCCTTAGCTGAGTTTATTCTTACGAGCTCTTCTTCATGAGCTGTCGCATGAGTCTCTGAATATCCCAAGCTGGCCATGTATCTCCCTCGGCAGCTCATCTCACACCTCTACCTACAACTCCTCCGATCCCACCACCCACTCTCTCCACCGGTCCTGATTCTCGTGGCATTGGAACCAGACGCGCTGTGTGCCTGCCGAATCCTTACATCCTTGTTAAAACGCGACTATATCCCTCACAAAATCCAACCGGTTGCTGGTTATGGCGACCTGGCGCGCGCGGGGGAGGAGCTGGTCCGGCCGATGCAGACCACCAATGGCGGCAGCGGAGGTGTAGTCGTGTGCCTTGGCGTAGGCGGCCTGGTTGATCTGGGAGAGATTCTTGCGCTGAGCAACCCCGAAGACGAAGTGGAGGACATGGGCGGCGTGGAGATTTGGGTGTTTGACGCGCGACGGCCGTGGAACCTGGGGAACGTGTTCGGCGGACAGGCTGGCATGGGCCAGGAAATGGCGGAAATCGATGCCAATGCGCGACGGCGAGGCCGCGGTGTGGACAAAGGTTGCATCACTCCTGCTTACACGTCGAAGAACGGCGGCATTGTCGTGTATGACGACGGAGACATCGAGGAGGAGCTCCGCAATGAGCGGGAGGCATATTACGCGTTATTAGAGATGCCCGATGTGGACGACGATGACGATGCCAGTGACGATGATGCCGAAGACGATGCGCACACAGGGTCCAAGAAGCGTAAATCCTGGTCAGGTCGCGAGGATGATGAGGACTCCGATGGCGATGAGCCACCCCACCAACGGAGGAGAAGTAATTCGGTATGCGACTACGTTCCATATGGGTCAATTATCTTCTAACTTGCGACAGGGATCCTCTATTGCCTCGTCTCCGACCCGTCGAAGAAAAACGGGTCTCAATTCTTCGAACTCGTCGCGATCTGCGACTCCGACCACTGACTCGCCATCACCAGAAGAAACAAAGCAACCATCGGCACGAACTTTGAAGAAACGTTTGCTTAATCTCAAGAGAAGACACGACTCGGTCCTGCAAAATTACTACTCCTCTGGAACGTCATATTCCGAACCCATTTCGTCTTTAATTTACTCGCTGGCATCCGAGCTCGGACGAGATGACAACGACCTGCTATGGCTCGCGATTGTCGGTGTTTCTAGCTTGGAGCTCAGCGGTCGAACAATGACGGGTGTGGGAATTTCCAACACATCAGAATCGGGAGGTTCTGCGGGTTGGGGTGGACAACGTGGTGAACACATCCGCCAAATACTTCGCGATGAAGTGCACCGTTTAAATCCACCTGATCCTTTAGAACGAGATCGTGATATCCGAGGAGAGATCAACGGTGTCATTCCAACAACCGCTCGATCACCAACTGATACGTCCATTCGCCTTTCCCCAGAGCCTCGGTTCCTTCTTGTCCGACATTGGTCATTGTACGAGAGTATGCTACACAGTCCCTACCTCGCTCCACGACTGCATGTCTGGACAGAAAATGGCCGCAAACGACTACACAAACTTCTGGCCAAGATGGGCATTAGTCTGACTCAATGTCACCAATACTATACCCACATGGACATGGAGTTGAAGCGCGTGTTACGGTCACGTTTGCTCAAATACGCCCCCATGTATGGCCTAGATGGCCTTGTGCCCGCAGAGGGTGCTGGAAGTGCCAGTGCTCGTGAAGGCTGGGGCTTCGTACGCTGCTGGGGCTGGAAGGCGTGCCTGTCTGCCACGGACGTGGGTGTTATCGTGGGTGCAATGCTAGAGGTCGGGCCGCATGAAGCTTCCCCTTCTTGGGACTCCAGACGTCTTCCTCGAGCGCGTGGAAATGACGATACCGAGAGCGGCGTGGCCTCGGCTGAATCCGATCTAACAAGCCTTCTTCCACGGTTCTGGAGCGCCTACGACGCCCTTTCATTAACATCTGAGTCGCCCACACTTCTCCTTGAATCTTTGCCACTGGCTCAGCATCTACACCGTGCCATCCTTCGCACTGGTACCTCCTTGCTCTCCAAGCATCAAATCCGCCACCTTCGCGCATTCCGTATTGCCGTGGTTAAAGATGGACCTGACGTCAAGCTGTTTACTAATCCCGGAGCCCTGACTAAATTGGCCCTATGGATAGCTGAGGCCATTCGGGTCCAAGAGAAAGAACGTGGTGATTCCGTCAAGATCGGTCGCAAGCGAGCAGCCGGGACACCTCTTGTCCTCGCTGGCCTCGATGAAGACCGCGATCTATATGTGGTTGTCGGCACCGGTGGAGGTGGTGGCGTTGTCGACTTCGCGGCCATGTCTAAACGTCGAGACGAACGAAAGAAGAAGAAGGAAGCCAAGGACAAGAAACAGAAGGAGAAGGCGGACCGTCGGTCCAAGCGCGCGGCTGAGCGTGCCGAGAAAGAAGACGGCAGCGACGCCGAAGAAGAAGAATCAGAAGAGTCCGAATCCTCATCGGAATCCGAGTCTGAAGACGAGGAAGATCCCCGGGGCAAGAAGCATCTCCTTCGCAACAGATTCGGAATTGCCTTCCAAGAGGTAGTCCAGGAGACCAATGCCCGTGTTCGCATTGACAGCTTCGAACACTGTGTTGTCGAGGTTCAGAAGGATGATCTCGGCGGCTTCCTCGAGGCACTGAGTTTCCGCAGCGTGGTGGGCTAAATCACCAACGATCGTTCACGCAGTCTACGACCTGTCTTTGCATGGGATGAGCTTAAAGGGAATATGGGACAGTGGAATGGGCTTGTATCACTGCCATTGCATCTGTCTCCGGCGTTTTGTGGTGTTTGATGAAATGTCTGTTATCTAAAGTCCATACTCATAGTTGATACTCCATAGTTGCATCAATCTGTGCAATATTCGGCCTTCTCTCCGACTCTCCAACTCCCCGCATCCCCGCGTTCCTGTCAACTTTTCAACTCTTTAAATACCGATCCTACAGACTCAATTGCTTCCGATCCCATAGGAAATACTAAATCCCGATTATATAGCAATCGCCACAATGTCCCAACCTCGCGAATACCCAGCCCTCCCCCGCGAAACCACCCTCGCCAACCTCCCCACCGAGTATCCCACCGACACCCAAGATCAAATCACCCAAATCCTCTCAACAACCCCAATAAACCGCTTAGTAGTGCTAGACGACGACCCAACAGGAACACAAACCTGCCACGACATCTCAGTCCTAACAGTTTGGGACATCGCAACCCTAACAACGGAATTCCATAGCCCAAAACCAGGCTTCTTCATCCTAACAAACTCGCGCGCCCTCCCACCAACCGAAGCAGAATCCCTCATCCGCACAATCTGCACAAACATAGCCCAAGTCGCCAGAGCCACAAACCAAAAGGTCGACATCGTCCTACGCGGCGATAGCACTCTCCGCGGTCATTTCCCGCTTGAACCGGACGTTGCACAGTCTGTCTTTGGGCCTGCTGACGCGCTGGTCCTTGCGCCGTTCTTTTTTCAGGGTGGTCGGTTCACTATTGATGATGTGCATTATGTTGCTGAGGGCGAGGATCTTGTTCCAGCCGGTATGACGCAATTTGCGAAGGATGCTACCTTTGGATATAAGAGTTCCAATTTGAGGGATTATGTGCTGGAGAAGGCTCCAGGCCGGTATGATCCTGGTCAACTGTGTTCGGTGTCTATTCAGGATATTCGGGTTGGAGGGCCGCAGGCTGTTTGTGAGAAATTGCTTGCGGCGCCTGGTGGTGGGGTGGTTATTGTTAATGCCGCTGCGGAGTCTGATATGCATGTCTTTGTCGCGGGATTGTTGCTTGGTATGTTTGGAGATATCCCTGTTTCTGCCTAAACAGGAAAGCCAATACGTGGAAGAAGGTGACTGATGTATTCTCTCACAGCCGAATCCAAGGGGAAGCACTTCCTCTACCGCACAGGTGCAGCTTTCGTTTCAACCAGACTGGGCATCCGCTCCAAAGCACCCATCACTGCAGCACAGCTGAACCTCCCCTCGCCACGAGAAACTGGCGGGTTGATCATTGCGGGATCATATGTCCCCAAAACGACAGCCCAATTGAAAGTATTGACAGACCGCCGCGGCGCAACGGGCGAGCTAGCAATCATCGAGATGAAGGTTGACGAGCTGATTGCATCACCTGAGACTGCGTCACAGACTGTGCAGCGCGTTGTTCGGGAAACAGAGTCTTATCTGCGTGCTGGGAAGGACACTCTCGTTATGACGAGCCGGAAGCTTATTACTGGCGGTGATGAGTTGTCGTCGTTGAAGATCGGATCTGCTGTTGCTGAGGCGCTTGTTAGTGTTTTGCAGCGGATTGAAGTGCAGCCTCGGTTCATTATTGCTAAGGTATAGTTCTATTTGTCTTCTGCTTGGTTGTGAACTGGTGATTTGACTGAGTGGAGTACTGACAATCGCCTAGGGAGGTATTACTTCTTCTGATGCTGCGACTAAGGGGTTGAATATCAAGCGTGCTACTATTGTTGGTCAGGCGGCACCTGGCGTGCCTCTGTGGCGGTGCGATGAGGAAACTAGTCGCCATCGAAGCGTGCCGTTTGTTGTTTTCCCTGGGAATGTGGGTGGGGAGGAGACTCTTTGTGAGTTGGTGGCGGGTTGGAGCTAGATGTATTTAGGACGTAGATGCGATCTCGTAGATACAACATCGAAGTAATATGGAGTCATTGAAGTCATTTGATGGGATATCATTTGCATATGTACATATGCTGTGCATGGAATCAATACGTTCATTCCGACATAACACATCGAAAGGGACCTCTTGATCAACCACATTACCCCCACCAGAAGCTAACACTAATGCCAGCTCTCAATCCACGCACATAGTGCCACCATCCCACAGGAATGTACAGGCACTCGCCCGCATGGAGCACGGTTTCGACATAAGGCGCGTCCATAAAACCGGGCCACATCTCTTCCCACTGCTCGAACTCAGCAGGAGAAAGCTCAATAGAGGCTAGATCGACCTTCGAGGTATTGGACATATCAATGTGTTTCGTAGTTAGTGGTTGAGCCCCGGTTACCGGATCTGGGTTCGCCGTTTCATCAACAGAGGTAACAGTTTCTTTGCCGCGTGGGTGAATCTGGGAGGCAGGCGTGTGTGGTGAGTACAGGCGGATGTACTTAGTTCCCACAACCTGCGCGAGGATGTTGTGGTAGGGGTCATGGTGGAGAGGGGAGATAGTCCACGAGGGACCAATCCATGTGTTGATGATCGGGTCACTGGGCAGACCTAAGCTTGAATCCGCGTCCGAGTTGTCATATTCTTGCTTATCTGGCAGTGAGCCTCGTCGAGCTCCATGTTGACCAGGGTGTTTCTCTGATGCCTGTTCCCTGGCCTCCCTACGCTCACGCTCCTTCTTCTCATACACTGGCGTGCCAGGCTCTGGACCCGGTGGAGTGATATAGCAGTAATCAGGGATACTGATATCATTGCGTAAAGCAGGGATCTGAGAAAGCAAGTCGTGTTGCGCCAGGTATCCCGTCTCTCCGGTCTGATCTTCGGTCTGGGACTGGCCCTGGCCTTCCCGTACGCCAGTTGGGGTTGACTTCCCCGGCCATACGTATTTATCCACGAACTCTCTGAATGGCATGATCTTTTGCCCCCAGTCCTCGTCGGTGTATGACCTTCCCACCTCAACGGGAACTAGTCTGCGACCCTCGAGGGTGCGTTTCCACCAGTAGTCTCGCGAAGCCCAAGGACGTCCTGACAGAGCTGGCCAATGGTCGAGCGCATTTGTGATTATTAACGGGGTGCGTACATCTTCGATATGGCGTTCGATGGAATCAAAAGAGGGTGCCGATAATCGCGGGATGGGGAACTCCAGGCGGGGTTCAGGGAGAGCATTTGGAGGGAAAAGAGGCGGCGAGAGCTTTCGGCGCTTGGCGTGAAAAGGTCTCATATCTTCGTTGCTGTCATTTTCGGCTTCTTGGGGTTCTGTCGCGACTTCCAGCGTGGACAGTAATGATTCAATGAGCTTCTCGCGGCGGGGTGCACCGGTCATGATCAACGCGTTATCGAGGATTTCCACGACCTGTGATAGCCATGGCGCGTGTAGACTGACTGTTAGCTCTGTCCCTGCATCTTTGAGCTTCTGTATCTGTTGTAACACGTTGAAGTCTGGCTCTGAGCTGACCGAGCTCAGGCCGGAGGCGATGACGCAGGCGTGAATGATGGACGCGTCGGTATAGAGCCGGCGCCAGCACTCTTGCACATTTTTGAATGGGAAGACATGTAGTTTTGTGTTGGCAGCATCCTTCGCCTTTTCGTAGTTCGTGAGCAGGAGGGAGCGTAGCTCATCGCCGCATTGAAGAATGGGGTCGTCGGAGGTTGGCTTGGCGATGGCGGACACCGCGTCGCTGAGAGCGGATAGAAGACCCATCGGGAAGGAATTTGAGGAGGGCCCTGGATTCTATGGCCATTGAAATAGAGTCGAGTCCACTTGCTCTTTTTTGGTTGATTCTTGCAGGTGTGTGCGTGGAAGTTGCCCAAAGTCTCCCTCTCGGGCCACCTTCAGACATACATCCAATCTTCCACTTCCCATCACATTGGATCTTTTTGACCATTAGAGGCCTTGTCATATTAGTGGATATTGAATTTGTGTTGGATTCTCGAGGTACGTCGATATACTATGTTCCTAGTAGGCCTGAAGCCTATGACATGGAAATATATATCTTAGTCCGAGGAATTTTACGACAATCCAAACTTGATGTGTACTCAATGTAAAGTTGACCGCTAGAATTCAAAAATAAGAAGCTATAATATAATTTTCAGGGAAACATGAAGGATGGAGTCTAGAAGGCTCCAGGAGCTATATATAAAGCAGCAGGCAGAGTTGATCCATCACAATTAACTTATATCATTTAGTACAGCATATCAAATTAGATTCCACAATTGAAAGACTAGCTAGCTCAAAAGCCAAGCGTGGAACCAAGTGGGTGTTACTAAAGAACTTTGTGAACAGCTATATAAAAATTTATTTAGACAACTTAGTAGGTTTATAAACGCTAAGAGCTCTTTATATAAGATTAGGTTTTATCAAAACCCAGCCATTTGTATGGTTTCTTCCGTTCATTGCCTACACAGTGTTCCGTCCCAAGACAGCGTAATGGTGGTACTGGTGGCAATCGTGGATAATCAAAACTAGGCTTTTCATTGAAATAAACAAATATTTAGTAACTTAAAGTTGATGAGAACATCTTGTCGACAGAACGTTACAGACCACCTACACTCCACGATTGATTCTCCATCCCTAATGCTCTGAGGCTCATTAGTCTATATCAGGACTAGAATCGGAATATCAATAGTTCCTGTCTAAAATCATTTCTGTAATTTACTTTGATTCGGGATGATCTCAGAGTCATAGAGCTTGCTCCACAGAGCTCAAGCACACGCCAGGACAGGATCCAAACAATATCCGAGTCTGAAGAGAGTAGACTGTATTCAAAATCTACGTATATACGGGGAGATTTCGGCAGCATATACGGCCATATGGCATCGAAAACAGAGCTTCGTGGAAAGGCGATTTCCTAGCACTCGATCACATGGGTAGACGATGAAGATAGACCGCAGACTACCACTCCACGCACTCCACATGATATGCTTTTAGAGGTAGGTAGAATGGACTCGGTGGAGAATCTGAGGTAAGAGAGAGCTTCTATGAGAATATCCTTTCTACAACATTCATTCGTTGGCTTTTTCACATGATGTTCCTTGTTGAATATAGTCACTTATTTAGAGTCGACGGTGTATGGGTAGGCTACTGACCCTCTTTATTTTGGTTATAGAACACCTAGCTAAGATCATCGCGTCCTCTTTATTATATAAGGTTCTTGCTGTGCAAACAAGAGCCATTTAATCATTCTAGTTAGATCCTTTGTGTTGTTCTGGGTCTTTCCACGGGAGAACGACCTCATCCAAGAGCTCAGGATTATTCCGAAAGCCACTACTCTTGATTGTCTCCTGCACGAATGACAAATCATGCTCGATAACAGTACCAGGGGCTCCTGGCTGTGGCTTAGACCCGTCAAAGACCCTTGCTAGAAATCGCATGAATGCAGATAGCACTGGAATCATGGTGTGATCAGTCTTATCCGCGGTATTTTTGAGGGCACTGATCAGGAGTCCTGGGGCGTAGTACGGAACGATCGCAACTCCATCGTCTGTGCCATCCACATTGAGTCCGCTCACTAAATCCTGCTTGATTGATGGTGACAGCTGGCTGAACGCCTGCTTGAATTGTTCGGCCTGTTCTTTGGTGGTAACACGCCCCATGCAAAGCAGCCGAAGGAGCGCTCGCGCCTCATCCGCTAGTGATGGGAGACTAAAGCCTTGCCGTTGAAGGTCTTTCGCTCTCGTTTCAAGGATGCGATCGTAGCATGCGCGCGGAGAGAGTATCCGGCCATTGGCAAAATCATCTAAAGCTTCCATTGCCACGATATACCCTTGAAACACCGGTTCGGTCATCACAATGCAACCGCGAGTATCTGCGTGGCCTCCTGCGCCAGCAACATCAAGGAAGGTCACCATGGCCCGCAGACTAAATCCTCGTCCTTGACCGAGGTGCTGTAGGATACTTAGGCTGGCAGGAGGACACTCGCCCTGTACAACCTGAGAGATATTCAGCGTTGCTCCAATCTGAAGGCAGCAGAGAATATCATTCTGTAGACTGGTTGGGACCATCTTGAGCGCAGGAACAAGGCCCATTTGGGCTGCCTTGAACACCAGTTGTGAGTGGTCTGCACCGGCTGAGTCACCGGTTTGTTGTTTCATTTCCTCAGCGAGATGGGAATCCTTCCCTATGTCATCAACCACCATAGCAATCAACAGCGTATGGAGGTCGTCCGCCGTGGGCAGGCGATGGATATAGAAGTCTCGTAGATGACGAAACGAGCTCTGTGTGAGTTTGATATCGTCTTTTTGGCCAGCGGTGAAGGTCGAATAGTCGTCTGCGAGGAGCCATTTGACCGCTAGCATGCTGACAAGAGTACGGTTAACTTCCGCAAAGTTTTCTCCATAGAGGACCGTCGAGGGTGTTTCATTTTCACCCTCCCCCAAACGACCCTTCGGAGTCGCTGTGGTAGTCTCCACAGTAGGACTTGCATTCTTCAGGTGTGACAGCTCCGATGGAAAAGCCGCCCCAAACAAACCGGTCGCATCGATGTCTGACATCCGACCAAAGTCGTCCAGTCCGATGTCCAGCAGCGAAGCCATGGTGTAATATTTTGCACGGCAGAATAGACTGATCTATTGTATCGGAACCAGAGGGTATGAGAGACAAAGGAATAAAAAAAGTGGTTGGAAAGTGGGAAGGAGGGGAACTATCAGGAACAGCCTCACAGTGGTGTTAAGTACCCGTGTTTGTGGGTCACGATCTTCATCAGATCTAATGAGATCTACCGATGGTTTTCAGCTGATATGTGACCATACGGGCTAGCTGAGGGTTTCCAGCCGTAACCAAGTGAGTTTTGCATGTGAAAATGTGAGCTTGAACGAGAGAAGAAACCTAGCCCTAATTGTCATCCCTGAACGGAGGTGACATGTGTGGTTTATACGGTTTATCTATGGTTCTTACAAGGTTCAGGTAGATACTGAAGTCCTAGTGGAATGAAAAACTAATCAACTACTAAGCCGGAAGTACAAGAAATGACTCTGTATGTACCCTTTATCTACTCTTTGTAGTAAGTGGCTTCTCCCACTTCTCCCAGTCCGCAATCAGAACATATGCACCTCGCGCCCGGCGTGGAACATAGACGGTAATAGCTTTCGGTTACGATCGAGATCCTTCACAGGCGTCCGTAACGGCACCGGGATGCGCTTCAGAGCGCCCTTATCGATGCGCGAGTCAAGATAATCTGCCCATAACTCTGAACCGAGGCCGGTCACCACCATTCCTGTCGCTTTGCCCACGTTGGCAACCTTGTCCCAGGAAACATTTTGCGTTACTTCCATTGCAAGCTCGAGAGGAGTCTTCTCAGTATCTTTTGTGTCGCTTTTCCATGAATGCAGCAATTTCTGCACCTCGTCACTGGCGGAGGTCATCTGCTTCTTCCCATAGAGAGCGATTTCAAGCGTATCGCAAGTGCGTGCTTTCTTCTCAGCAGTGAAGTGGTGCCAATATTCTGTCAGACCTTGTTCAGGGGCGGCGTCTTCGAAGCTAAAAGCATCTGTGGGAATTCGCCGTCCATAGAAATCGTTTCCAGCGCCTAGTTCCAGGCGGCAGAGGAACCACTTGGCCCCGGGAACACCTGTGAATCTTGACAGAACCCATTCACCGGCAATGCTGTGGAGATCAGGTTTCTGCACGAACGAAATCATGCGGGAGACCTTCTTCTGCTCGTGGCTCTTTTCCGGGTTGACTTGGCTCAAGAAACTATCTTTGCTTGACGGAGTTATGGAATTGCCTTCAGATTTAGCCTCTTGTTGAGCGCCTTGCTGGGAGTTTTGATGAGAAACTTTCTGCGCATCTTCATTGGTTGCTGAAGTGTCCTTGTTGTCGGAAGTCTCGTTGTTCTTCTTCTTGGAGGCTTCAAAATTACGCTTGATGACATCCACCAGATCAAGCTGCTGCTCGAGTATGTCCCGTTCACACGAGAAAGCAACCAGAGTGACGGCGAATCCAGTGCTAATGGTACACCAACCATCAATATACTGGCCGCTGACAGCGTTTCGGATTCGGGAACGTAGTGTCTTAGGCTCAACCATATCGACGATGATTCGTTGGATATCAAAGATGCCTCGGATACCGGCAGTGCTCACTGTGACTGGGTTGGGACAAACCATTCTTCTGCCTTGGGATTGCAACTTTTCCATGAGACCGGTTGTATTATTTGTGTCGTCGTTTGGGTTGTCCTTCTCGCGTACCTCAGATGTGTGATTGGATTTCGTTTTGGATGTCGTGTAGTAAGTGAGGACATCAAGTACATGCTGGATGTATGTGTCCAAAGGCTCGGTATCGTGCCCAAAGCCTGGGCACGGATCCCCCTTTTCTGGCGTAGAGAATTCTTCTTCCGTGGAAACACCGCTTGGTGTATCTGTCTCGGTTGCCTGCACACTCGGCCATTTTCTCCCAAGTGGCAACTTGGGCACTTCGAGTGACTTGACGGACTTGGGCAATGAACTAATGCGCCCCAAGCCAAATCTTCCTGGTTTTTCACTTGGTGTCTTGTCCTTGCTGTCCAATTTCTTCTCGGAGCTCTTCACTTCGTCTTTCGTTTTGATCTCTTCCTGTTCTTCCACAAGGGACGTAACGAGCTTCCTCAAATTTCCGATACAGGGCTTAAGGGTATCAAAATTAGCAAGCCTGATTTTCCTAACTAGGAAAACCAAATCGCCAAACACCGGATGACAGTCCGGGATTTTCTTTATGGCTTTCAGAATTTCGGTCAGGAGTAAGTTCACATTCGTGGCAATTTCACTTTGCCGCACCCGCTGGTCCCTGAAGAGTTTGAGAATCTGCTGGTTGGTCTCCGCCTGTGATTTAAACTTTGGATTGCTCCCAGGATCCACAAATGCATCAATGGTCGCAGGATACAGCGATCGTCCGTGAAGGGGACTACCGTGGTGTTTCCCGGTCCAGTTGAATACCGAAACATCGTTATATGAAATTACCACTTCATCCAGCAGCCGGGCCAGGGCTTTGGGCAGTCCTTCTGCCGGGAAAGCTGGAAATCGCACACCGAGGATACCCATCAAGGAGTACGCTTGGTCAGTTGGGACCGTGGTTTGTCGTGACGAAGCGGTGACCAGAGAGACACTTGCAGAGGAATCCAAGAGACCATCTCCAGTGATCCAGTTCGTCAAGTTCTCAACTTTGCTGAATTTTGAAATAGCCTTCCGATCCGCGATAATAGCCTCATCCGTCAAATCAACCAGACTAGCCAACATATGATTGAAGACGGCGATCCTTTCATTCAGATGACCTTCCTGGTCCATAAGGTTTGTCAGACAGGACCCATCGAAGCTTTTCTTATTCTCAACCAAGCCCTTCAGCAAACTGGGTAGCTTGGTACTGGCAGTAAGTACCGCCTTGCCGATCTGGGCTTCAGCCATTTTCTCTTTCAGATGTTTCGGCGGCGAGAATTCCAAGATCTGAAGCATAAGGGAGAGCTTTCGTTCCCGAGGCATCTCCTTTTGAATAACCTCGGGGTCGAGCAACTCCTCAAGTTTTGCCATTTGCTCAGTGGGGATAGTTTTGAAATTCTGGACAAATGGGTGACGCCGATAGCGTTGAATGAAGGGACGGAGGTGGTAGAAGGGGCCAATGTGTTCGATGGGTCTGACCAGATTCTTCCAATGCGAATTGACATAGTAGGTGACCTTGCTCAGCACCAGCTCTTGCAATGTCCATCCTCGCGTTGCCCATTCCACCTGGTTCTTGGCTTTCTCGGTCTCATCAGCCCCATCAAAGCCAATCCTCTCAAAATCCTCCATGTTGGCTTCTATGGGCTCATGGGAAGCGACCTTCCAATGTTTCCATTCTTCAATCCATGAAGACTCCGAGCGGGGAGTGTCGAGGTGCACCAGACAGAAGTCGGCATTGGCATACCAGTCACCCATCAAAGCCAGAGACTCAGTCAACTCATAACTGTCGGCCTTGTTAATACAGCAAGTATCAAGCCACACGTATCTTTTTCCTCCTTTGGGGAAGTGCGTATCGAACAGCCTCTTGGCCTGGGTGATTGAGTGATCGATCTTACGTGAAGACCGGATGTGTTGCAAGGAAACCAACAATTTCTCGATTCCGTAGCACAATTCACGATTGTCGTCAAAAAACTTGATTGTATCTTCTGCTTCATTTCTGGTTGTTGAAGCGGCCTGGAACTTCTCTTCCGCCTGTTTGTGCTGGATACATGCTCCTTCTTTCAGACGATCAATTGCCAACTGAACTTCCGTCTTTTCTGCTTCCTTCCTCTCTGCCCCCTTCTCTTCGTCCTCTTTCTGTTCTTTCCCTGTATTTGCTGCCTCATCTTCATTTCCGGCAACAGCCTCAGACACGAAAACCTTGGCTTGGGCACGATTGAGTTTCTTCCATAGATCTTCATAATAGTCCGCCTCGCGCTCGGCACTTGAAAGGTTTCCTGTGGCATCATGAAGCGCCTTTTGTGATCTCCCAAGATCATACTCGGCGCCATTGGCGTCGATAAACCATTGGAGAAGCGTTGCGATATCCGCAGGACGTTGTCCATCTTTTCTGGCTTTGACGTGGGGGAGGGCGGCTTCAAGACTTTCCTCCAATTGTCTGATATCAGACCTGCACCTGTCGATTACGTTGCTCAGGTCGTTCGAGTTTGACTTCGCCTCCTCGGGTTGCAAATCCTCAACCTGTGCGCCTTGGTCGCCGGCCTGGGAGCCTTTCTTAGGATCGAACGTTCTGGCATTGGCAAAGTATCCGTAGCCAATTTCAGACCCTTTCCAGCTGTGGGAAACGATACAGTACTGGTCATGTAGACCGAGGTTGAATGTGCTGACCATGTTCCTGGTCTCGACGTCGAACATGCGGAAAGGCATCTTCAAGTCTTGGTCAACCATGGCCAACCAGTCATCTGGGACACGATGATCATCGGGTGAAGTCTCGTCTTCATCGTCAACGAAGGTTGGCTTGATGCTGGGGGTGAGGAAGTGCTTTAGGATGTGGCGCAGCTTGTGGTTCTGGGATTCGTCCAATGTGACTTCTTTCAGTCGCTGCATGCGATCGCCGGAGTATGTGGCAATGTCTATGACCTCTTTCACCACCGGGTTGGCAGCGAACTTGTCTAGAACGGTGGACTTGATGGCATTCATTTTGAGAGTCCTGGGACGAGAGGAATTAGAGGTCTGGATGTGAGAACACACTTTAGGGGAGACACCCCAACGTTGTATACGTAGCTGAGCCGACTAAAGCGGGAGCACGGCGCATTTCAGCTGACGGTGGTGTAGCACTACTACGCAGCCGTTACCTCCGCTGAGACCCATCTAGCGCCCGACAAGTTGGATCAAAAACGCTGTAATTTCAGCTGCACGGCGAACGCCTTCGGAATTGCCACCAGTCTCATTTGCCTGCTGAAATTCAACATCTGGCTTATTACCATCTTAGACCCCCCATATTCAGTCCCAACACCTTACTTACTTACAATGGCTTCGTATCATCGAGTGCTGGAGACCTTTGGCAGATCCGTTCATGATAATACTCTGGAATGCGACACGTACGTGCAACTTCCAATTCTTTTCAGAAATTGCCTGCTAACAACCCAGTGACATTCACCCATGGGAAATCTCCATAGATGGAGAGCAATGGGCTGGCAAGATCCGACTGATCGGGTTTGTGGACGTATTCTTTCTATTCTCATACTCGGCCAATGCGCGGTTTGAGCATGGAATCATTGTCTACAGTCAGTTTCCCATACACGCTTTATGGATTGAAGCTAATATCTGTGTAGAGGATAAACTGGATATCGAGGAACTGGAAAAGCATATGCCCAAGAAGACGGGCAGGCCTGAGCACAGATCTAACCCCCCGCAGGCCTCCGGCAAACAGGGCGATACAGAACCGAGTGAGTGTACAAACGCCATTGCAGATACATGTGCTTATAAACGGCAGGTCTGGATGATATGGACCATGACCCGGATCAGCCAAACGCAGAAGCAAATACAACCAACGGACAAGGTAGCCAACCAGAGGAGCCGACTAAAGACACTGGCAAAACAGATGACCCCGCGGTGGCTGAATTCCGCAAAACCAGCGTCTTTTCAACGCGAAGTCTGGGCCACCCGGTTGGACTGCGGGTTTCGTATCCCAAATCCTCGATTCGCTTCTACAAAGTGGAGATCACCAAGCCCTGCAGTTGGGCACAGAGCAGTTAGTGCACCCATAATACTCTGACCCATGAGAAAATTCTAACCATGACAGAACGCATTATGCGAGGATTGAAGCCTCACAGTATCTATGACCTGATGAGCGATGTGATACGCTGCGGCATCATCACACAGGGGCAGTTGGTGGGCCATGTCTTGGGAGTTCTCCTCGCAGGTACTCGTCTGGACGACATGACGAAAAAGTATGTCGATGGCTTGACTTCTGGCAATGACGCTGGTCGGCAGGCATTGTCGAATGAGAAGATCTAGTTCGCCTAGTTCGGAGTATAGGGAATTCGTTGCCGTGTCAGTGGGTCAGCCGAGATACACTACATCTGTATCTACAGCTCAGGGTAGTTATGATTAGCTGGTTTGCGAGAGATGTGGAGAAGATGCGCGATCTTCGACTCTTCGTTTTCTGTCATCTACGGTGATTTGTGGATGACTTTGATGCTTATCCCTTCCCAGCCACCTTTAATTCATCCCAGTATATGGATACTCCACCCTCCGATCGTGCCATGCACCAAATGTAGTGTATTATCCCCTACCTCCATTTCCGAGGGTTTGGGCCTATGGGTCTTCACTCAGCTGCCCCACGGCTCATCCCAAGCAGAATGGACACTCCGTGCAGAGAATACTCACCCATGCTGTTTCATTATCGCCGAGTTGGGACCAATCAAAGGAATTCTTACTAGCATGCATGTATGCAGGCTGTCGCTACCCATGTATTCAAATTCCGAAGTTGCTTTTTAAACCTCCGGTCAACGTGGCTGGCTGAAGGTCGCTCGTTGCCCTTTTTCAGCCTATCTTTCCTTTCAATGTCCACTTTGGCCTCAATTCCGTTCCGCTGATCATCCCTTATAACTAAGCGGGTCGCTGCATGTAGAAACCCCTTAGGCCGTCTGGCCTACAGTACTAGTAGCGCCGTGCAGTAGTACTGGTGTCCTCCTCGATATTATTGATCTTCTTCATGTGGTTTTAAATTTTTCCCTTTCATACCTCGGAAATCTCTCACAAAGAACAAGCAAGATGGGCTGGTTTCCGCTCGCAGTCAACACCGACAAGCCCACTTGGAGCTTCGATATCGTTGGCTTGCTGGCGGTGGTCGGAGGATCGTCAATCGAAAAACATGCGCAGGCTATCACAGCATCGCCCTTTGGAGGCTTTCCCCGTCTGCTCCCCGCCCCTGAGACAATGCTCGACACCGACCGACCAGCTCGGCTGCCTGCCGTCAAGGATGTGACTGTTTTGGGTGTTCATTCCGGCAATCATTTTACGGAGCTCAACTTTTTCGCGGAAGTGATCCATCGCATTGATTCACTTGAACCCTTCGAGTTCCAGTCCTTCAAGATCAGCCACAAGAAAGAAGCTATTCAGCGAGATAATCTCCAGAAGGAAGCTGAATCGAGAGCCGCAATAGATGTTGAAAAGGGGAGTGAGAAGGATAGCAAGAAGCCAAAGATCCCATCCAAGGCCAGCATTCCGCTGCATAAATTTTGCCCGCTGAACATTGTGACGCTGGGCTCGATCCTGATCACAATCGCGTTATCTGTTTGGGCTGGCGTCAACCACGATGCCGTTGCTTTGATCGGCCTGGCAACTATGTCGCTATCCACCAGCACTGCTTGCCTGTCCTCACAGTGGCGGCCGAGACTCACGATCCGCACGTCGACCGCTTCTGACATCCCTTCAGGGGATGTCATTATCCGCACGCGGTCAGGGGCATTCGTGTTTGTCGAGTGTGACGAGAATGTCTCGCGAGAGCTTTACGGTGGCACCGAGGTCTGCGACTATGTCTTTAAGGGAGTGGTGCATCAAATTCTTCTCGGAACCAGTACGATTCTTCTGATGGCCTCAATCATCTTTTTCAGTAACAGCGGCTGGAAAATGCAGATCGCCGTCGGCCTCGCATATGTTATCCTGAACATCGCATACTGGGCCATGGCGCTTCTGACTGAACCGCATCATACCTGGAATATGAAGGAACGATATGATATCAAGAGGACCAACGAAAAAACGATCAGAGAAACCTTCACTGTCGTTATGTGGGATACAATTCAGGCAACAAAAGAGATCGACTGGATCAAGAAGGCCAAAGTAGCGCCAGCGACGAAGAACTGGGATGGGTGGTTGCAAGACGCGAAGAAGAACTGTGATAATCCGCGTTGGGATGCTGAGGGCAGGCGTAATGAGTGGATGGCGAGGAAAGATCTGTGATGAGTCCATAAAGATGAGTGACGCCGAACAAACTGAGACTGTCACATGTATCATATGTTTAATGTATTATGGAGAACTATATGGATCCCAAAAAGGGATATTCTGTATTACTTTTGGTCCTTCCATCAACGCGTCTGGGAATAGCAGAGCTCGGAATACATGTATAGTCGAATGGTCTTATAGCTAGAATTTCTCTGCTAGCTCGCATAGCCCCAAAATCAAGTGCATGTTGTAACTTCTAAGCGAGGGGAATCAATTTGCTAATTGTTCATTGGAGATATAGATTTGGTGGAGAAACGCCCCAATGCAGCCAAGACATCCGTTCAGCTGACGTTGCCAAAGATTGGACTTTATTGCCGATCTTAGTCTCGAATATCACAAAGTGCTGATGGATTTTCATTTCATATACGGAATACGGTACACTGTAAGACCTTCTAGGAATAGAGTAATGCAAAGTGCCTGGGTATCTCTTTTCTTTAACATTAGGATTATGGGACCCTCGGTGTTTTCGGTGCATTCGCGTCCCTTGTAGAGAGACTCGAGATGCCATATCCTGCTAGACTTGCAATCACTGCAATTAGGAAGCCAGCCATCCCATGAGGAGATAGGAGTAAAGAGAACGCGGGGATACTTCCTGGTTCCGTGAAAGGAATAAAAAGAAGTTGTCAGCGACGCAGGCAGACTACGGTTTTCCGTTTGAGTTGACCAGAAGACTGTCCACATCACTCTTGATCAACTCCTAATTCGGATGTCTCGTGTTAGATCTAGTAGTAGGTAGTCTTAACAGATGGAAACTATGACAATGCACTCACGTATGAAAAGAGCTATATTGAATATTGTGGTCTTTTCTCATGATGTAAAACCTGAATACCTGTTCTCACGGACTCCATTCCGTACACTTCAGCACGTTCGTACCACTGCCGGAACCGCTCCTGCTGTCGCGCCTCGAATGCCTCCGTGGCACCAATTAAAGCAGGCAAGAAGAGTGGTGCAGCCAGTACCTAGGTCTCAGCTTTCACTTCTGCGATTGCTTCAATGCTTTCAAGGATGTTCTGCACATATTGTCTCAGATATCGATGGCTTAATAGCCTGATACTCTGGGAGAAGTATATGATGAGCGCGTTGAGGAACGCTCGGGTTTGATGATAGATAATGTTGGCTACTGGCACGAGACGCCTTGTGTTCTGGCCTAGCGGAAGTCCCTGCGCCTAATCCGCGCGATGGTCATTCCTGCCGGTGACTGGGGTGAGCCATTGCAGGCGGGCAGTGTAGCCCTCGCAGCTGAGGCCCTTCTCAAAGCATTGGTGGCAACAGGGCTTGGGGTCATCGCACTTGATCTTGCGCCTGCGACATGTCCATCACCCTGTGAATGTCTTCATGCGCTTCCGAAGTTGCCTTCGGTTTTGCGAAGGCATGGGGTTCCGGCCATTACCCACTATACACTGTCCACGTTATCCAAATATGATGCGCAAGGGCAAATAGCGAATCGCAGTTCAAAATAATATATTGTGAAGAGGGAAAGAGGAAGAATCAAGGAAGTTCTCAGCGGAGACGGGGAGGGACCCACGCTTATCTTGGAGTGGAGCGGAACTCTTAACTGTGCGCGGAGACTTGCCTCAACTTCATTCTAGGCAACTGTCTCCTTTCCAAGCGCCAAAATGAGCAAACCCGAAGGCTATGATGTGACTGCCATACTCAACTTGATATCATAATGCGAAACATAAAAAAGCCAATGATGTCCGGGGAAATGCCAAGTCTCAGCTCTCGGGGAATAGGAAGGTTATAGCGGAGTAGAGTAGCCACTAAGACATTCGAGCTCTATCTCGGACTTCGTTGACACAACTACCTTTATTACATCTCCAACGTGTCTCAACTTCTCTCTCTACCCTCTAGCTTTGATCTGCTTCACAATGGCCAACCGCCAAAGAACCCTCGACCAGCAGGTCTACTGCATCAAAGACCTGGAACGCCTCGGCTCCGAGAAATTGGAAAAGACCTATCGCGGTAAGTGGTACACTTCCTAAAGTCATATCAAACAGAATACTGACATATTTCGCAGAGTATTATAATGAGGGCGCCATGGATCTCCTCACGTAGGCTTACACTTCATCCTCGCCCCGGGGGCATTTCGCTCTGACATGATTTATCACACAGATTGCGGTTGAATGAATCGGCATACGACCGCTACATGATTCGTCCCCGAGTGCTGCGAAACCTCTCAGGCCTAGATACCAGCACTCACATCTTCGACACGAAGGTCAAATTTCCCTTCGGGTTCTCGCCAACGGCCATGCAGACGCTGGCGCATCCCGACGGCGAGATCGGCACGTCCAAAGCTTGTGCTGCTAACAATACATTGATGGGATTATCGAATTACTCCTGCATCGAGCTGGAAAAGGTAATTGGACACGGCACAAGTAACCCCTATGTTATTCAGATGAGTCTTCTTAAGAATAAGGCCGCGATGATCCAGATGATCAAGCGAGCGGAAGGTGAGTTCATTTTTTTTTTGAAACACGAATACTATGATATATCGCTGACTTTACTTCTAGCCGCGGGCTTCAAGGCACTCTTTGTCACTCTTGACGTTCCCTATCTTGGTCGCAGACTGAATGAATTCCGTAACAAGTTTACGGTGCCTAAGGGCATGGAATACCCTAATCTTTTCCCTGGTGTCGATGTCACCAACCTCGAGGATGGCGATGAAGTGATGGCTTATGGTAATTATTGTCTTTGGGGTAATATCAGAAATTGTCCCGATTGACTAACATGTCTAAATGATAGATGACACTCTTGAATGGCCCGACCTAATACCCTTCTTCCGCAGACACACCAACATGCAGATCTGGGGCAAGGGAAGTAAGTAATAAACATCTATACCTAGGAAATCCTTGCTACTTAAGGAAGCTAACATATTTCGCCTTGTTCCCTGTGCAGTTTATACCGCCGCTGATGCTGAGCTCGCGATCAAGCACGGTTTTGATGGAATCATCATCTCAAACCACGGTGGCCGCCAGCTTGATAGTGTTCCTTCTTCTCTTGACGTCCTCCATGAAGTTGTCCCTGTCGCAGAGGGCAAAATCCCAATTGCCGTCGACGGTGGTATCCGTCGTGGCACTGATATTTTCAAGGCTTTGGCTCTTGGAGCCGACTTCTGTCTTGCTGGACGACCGGCAATTTGGGGCTTGGCTGTGAGTTCTCCGTCTCTCTTGTGGTCAAATTAAAATATTGTTTACTGAAATTCAACCGCGCGAAGTATAATGGCCAAAAGGGAGTTGAGCTGGCTCTCAACTTGCTTTACGATGAATTCAAAACGTGCATGGCGTTGGCCGGGTAAGTTTCAAATCTTATAATTTTAGACTTTGCTTTAACAACGTTGCTAACACCACTGCTGCAGTTGCCGAAACGTCTCTGAGATCAAGAGAGAGTCCATTTCGCTTTTGCAGTCTGATGGTCGCCTGTTGAAGTTGTGAATAGCACTTGTTGTTTTTAAGTCGGCCGGCTGCTCAGATCTTTTGTTAGAACGGTAGGAGATAATTTGAATCCATGATTGGACATAAAAGTTCGCATCAATTCAGCTATCATAACATATCATCCGGTAATTATTTCATGTATCATATTTTTCGTTTTGACATGGCAAAGCTAATCTACACTGATTTCACTCGACATATTTTACCAAAACACTCCAGGGTCCATGAACAGAATGAGGATAGAAATGACTCAGCCTTTCCAAACAGGCTACTGGCTCAGACGATCGGGTTATGTTAACCCATTATGGGCAAGTAACATATAACTAGCTCCATTTCGTGTGCGCTGATTCACCCGAAGACTAGATCAAAATCTATGGATACTATCAAAGCTCTATACATCGACATGGCATTTATTCTAAGTTCTAACACGAAACCCCTATTTGTAAGGGTTGTCACTAGTAAACTTAGGCTCCCAAAGCCCCTTACTCTCCTTAACCTGAAGCTGCAACCCCTTAAGAATACCGTAAACAGTACGAAGAGTAGGCATAGCAACACCATGAGCCTCACCCTCACGCAAAGGCTCACCGACAATATTCTCCAGCTCGAACAGATTCCCCTTCTCAATATCCTGACACATAGATGGCTTAAACTCAAACTGCATGTCATCATTGAAGATCACCTTGCCAGGAAGATCATCCGTAAGTTCCGTCACGCCACAAGCGCGCGCAGCAGCAAGCACCTCGAACATAATGGGAAGAATCAGGTCATCGATAACATGTCCGCTCATACGCATGCGTCGGGTATCCATGCGCAGGATTGTAGCGATTGGATTGAAGGAGCCGTTATAGAGGAGTTTACGCCAGCGGGCGCGCTGGACATCGGCGTCGTAGACTACCTCTAATTTTCCATTCGGGTTGTAGATGTTGATGTAGTTCTTTGCTGCATCTTCGGCGATTTGCTGGGGAACAGATTGGTTTTGGAATGGGCCGATCTTTTGCGCGTCTGGGTCGTCGTGAAAGATGTCGGCGTATGCGCGCTCTGTTGCGCCGACGGTGGATACGCTGCTAATGACTGGGTTGTGGGGGAAGCGGGGGATGATTGGCTTTTCGATGTTGAGGCCGTTCTGTGAGAGCACGATGGCTGTCTTGCCAGGTGTCACTGCTGGCTCGATGATGTCTGCAACTGTTGGCGATACGTCTGGGATGTTCTTGGTCGTTACCAGGATGAAGTCGAATGGCTTGAGGCCTTCTTTTGCAACGTTGGGGACACTCTTGACGACTGAGGGTTTGGTCAGCCTTTGCTATAAAGTGCTGTGGTTTATACGGCCGCTTATGGGAGCTTACTAGTTGTTGGTCGGAATCCCTTGATCTCATGTCCATACTGGATCGAATCGATGCTGATTCCGTTCTTCACGGCGGCATCGTAATTTGATCGCATCACTGCTGTGACGTCGGCCTTGCCAGCTTGCATCAGCGCATAGGCAGACATAGTGCCGACACCTCCAGTGCCGACAATAAGGACTCGAGTTTTTTCTTCCTGTGTCATTGGTGCGATTTGGTGAATACCTTGTTGTGGGGGCTATAAAATGCTTTGAAGGGAGAGAGCCGAGATGAAGTGGCTGCTATAAGGAAAAGCTTGCAGGATGATTGCAACTATCTTCCCCTCTTCATATTTACGGCATCGAATACCTTAAAATGGAAAGTGTAGATAGCGGAGGGAAGGCGAAACGCCGAGAATATGGAGCACATCGAGAAAGGAAAGCCACAGCGGAGCCAATTAGATGCTCCATAATGAGGATCAACATAGAGGGGCAACTTGACTTCATGTATCTTATGCTCTCTATGGGTGAGTTTCACTTGAATACTGTCTAGTGAAAGGAGACATATTTGTGCTTTTACTTTCGTCGGAACTTCAATATTGTTAGGTTTCGCACGGTTTATAGGACCAGCATTTTACGTTTATTTGTAAGGAAACTTCTATGGCTTTATTTACAATTGATAAAAGGATACATCTGAGGGGAGTACACTTACAGGCGAGCAGTAATACCAGCTTGCAAGCCCTTGATAACCTCGGCAGCGGCTCTCTCACCACTCCGAATAGCACCCTCCATGTAACCCTTCCACTCACCCGCAGTCTCCGTGCCAGCAAAGTGCAAGCTTCCACAACTTTCACGTAGAGCGTCGCCACCAAGATTAGCAATGACACCGGGAGTGAGCGCTGTGCACGGGCAGCCCCAGCCAGCCCACTCATCATGCACCCACTCGTAGGTTGTCATTTGCACAAACTCTCGCTGCAATCCGCCAGTTGAAAAGAGCTTCTCAAGTTGCTTCAGAAGACTGCGCTCCCGCTCAGGAGTAGAAAGTACTGCCCAGGCCCATCCAGGATCGCCAGACAGGAAGCATGTTAGGACGTACTTCCGATCCTCGGGACTGCAGGTCTCCCGAACCACGCTGGCTGGGCCAATAAATGATTGTGCAAGGCCGCAGAAGCCCTTCTTTTCCCAAAAGGGAGAGCGGAACTCCATCATGGCTTTGGTGTAGTATCCATACGTGGTCGACTCGGCCCAGACCTGCTTCGCGGGGGGCAACTTAGGGTGGAAAGCAATACTCTTCAAAGCAGGGCTGGGAACAGTGGTGATAACCTTCCGAGCAGCATATACTGCGCCACCTGCCTGCACCTTGATCGACTGGTCACCGCTCTGCACAACTGAGTGCACAGGGGCGGACAGCTTTGTTATACCCTCGGGTAGCGACGAGGCTAATCCTAGGGAGAAAGCCTGGGTACCTTGGCGGATTCGCAGGTACTGACCTCCATGCTTGCGATCAGATCTCATCTGCAGCAGACCTCCACCAGACTTGCAGTAGTTCAAAAAGTAAAGAGCGGAGATATCGCGAGGGTCCTGGCCCAGCATGGCCCGCGTCCAGACTGTGGCCGTAGCAAGTGCGACTTCGCTGGCTCCCCGGGACCGCAAATAGGCCTCGAATGTGAGAGAATCCAGAGAATCGTCATCGGGTCTCCATGTGTCAAGGGCCTGGCAATCTGCCTCGCACATATCGCGAATCTGTGCCAGATGTTGCCGAGTGTTTTCATCAAACTGTCTCTCAAAGTCAGAAACTGGATCATCAGACGGGGCTCCGGTGCATACTTGCGTTTGGAATTTCTCCATAGGCAAAGGCTGTGCATTTACCATCAAAGTCTTCTAAAACAGCATTTCCCTGCGTATTCTGCTCAATGACCTCTGCGCCGTAACGCTTCGCAAGGGCGTAGACCTTGCTCTGGTTTGTGTCATTAATCCAGGCAGCTCCAAGATCAATAGTACCGCCGTCCCTAAGTGGTGTGCTCAAAGTCTTGCCACCAACACGGTCCCGCGCCTCAAGAATGACGCAGGATAGACCGCTGCGCAGGATATCATGCGCAGCGGTCAGACCAGCCAGGCCGGCACCAATGATGACAACGTCCACGGTCTGGTTTACATTGGGCAGTGCAGGAGGAAGCGATGGCTCCGGGAGTGCAATAACAGCATCGACTTCGAACAGCCACGATGGTACTGCAAGCTGTGGCACAGGGACAAGAGTGATTGCTGGTCGGTGACCTCCCAAGAAGCGCTGGATATGGCGTGTATGCTTTCGGTTGGCGGCGTCATAGTTCACAATGAAAAGATTCAGTTTCGCAATGTTCTCGATAGAAGATCCAGTGGCAACGATAATCTTGCGTAGGTTGAGCAGAGCCAGGTGAATCTGCGACTCATAGTCGCTGGGCATTGATCCATCCTTCAAGCTTCCCGGTTGACCGGCGACATGAATAAGTTTTCCAGCCGGAGCGACAGTCGCCGGGGCATAGTAGGCGCTTGCGGTGTTTGACAGGTCGACTGTGGTGACGGTTTTCGACATCGTGAAGTATGTGATGTTGTGGGGAGAAAGAGTCAAAGCCCGATTGATGACGGGCTATATAGGATGACGGCTCTATGGGATTGAAAAATGGAAAGGTGTTTAAGGGGTGACTCCCAGTTAGTCAAAGAGTAGATGCGGCCCTTTTGACCTTGAGGCGGCCCCTCCTTCCTTTCCCTATCGCGACGCCATGCACGACATACCGACTACTGTTAACTTCGCCAAGTCATGTCATCAAAGCAACAAAGGCTATTGGGTCATGTAATGATGTTATCTTGTTCCATACAACATGAGATCTTCAATCTTAGAGTGGAGAAGTGCGGGATGTGGTTGCGCTGTGGCTCACTTTCGCTGAGACTTACCCTGCATCTATGAATTTCGGGATGATCACCGAACTTCACAGCGAAACATCAACCACCATCACGAAGGTATACGGAAATCAAAATATGTCTATGCTTATTATAATACATTTGGTTCACACAGAAGACTGTCTAAAATATTATACAGACGCTTCACTCTAGAAGCTCCATCACCAACTTGGGAATGCGAGATACACCTTCGCCTCTTCGGGCACTAACGGGAACAGCACAAATCTTTTCCTTCCATGCCTTAACATGGCCAGATGGATGCTCAACCGATCCATTTTGTACAGCCGACAGATATTCCTGTAGAGCTCGGTATTGATCCTGGGTGTTTTCCAAGTCTGCTTTGGTAGCCACCACAAACCAGGGCTTGAGGTGAAGGGGCGTCATCATCAATCGAGGCAGAGAGCCATCAGGATTGGTGTGTAACGTCAAACTGTTAGGCTCTCTGAATGGATTCTTTTCAGGTTCCGGACCCTCGTTGCTGAAAGGATTCCAGTCAATAACACTGTCATCTTCAGCGGAGTCGGGATCCATGTCGCGCACTCGCTCGTACTCTCCAAGCTCGTGCCACAGCTTCTTCAGTTCCTGCACGGGGTCACCATTGCTGAGATCGACCACAAAAGCTAGAATACCAGCGCGGTCAATATGACGGAGGAATCCGAGGCCAAGTCCTCGGTCAAGATGAGCGCCTTCCACCAAACCGGGAATATCGGCAATAGTAAAGTGGGTCCGACGAGCCTTTGACTCGACAAGTGGACGGCCCTTCATGTCATCGGTAATCACTGTTCCAATATGAGGGGAAAGTGTAGTGAACTCCCAGTTTCCAACGCGTGTCCGACTGTTGGTCAAGGAGCGGAGCAGCGTACTCTTGCCAGCGTTGGGTTTCCCAACTAGTCCAACATCTGCAAGAAGCTTGAGCTCAAAGTCGAGTTCTAATGTCATTCCGCCTTCACCACGAGAAGCGAACTTCGGCCGTCCCATTGTGCGCGTAGCAAAGTGTGGGTTCCCCAGCCCGCCAGCACCACCCGCAGCCAGAAGCAAAGGCTTATCCATGGGCTTCGAGAGGTCCAGCCAGATCGGTGCCTTCGGTTCCATCGCTGCTATATTCTGTCTCCGAGGATATGATTTCGGAAACTGCACCATGAGGAAGTCGGATGGTTTCGCGGAAGGATGAAGCACCCAGCGGTCGTGCCGAATGGAGTTGAATTCCGGCTCCTCCGTCTCACGCAGACCATCTTCTAGACCTTCAAGGTCGTTGGGATTTCCAAACATTTCCTGCTCCTCCTTGGAGACCTGGGACGCCTCTTCTTCCTCCCTAATGCGCGCCCATGCCTCCTCGACCGGGTCGTGACGGCTGATTTCCCGAACCACAGTGCCAACGGGAACTTGAATGAGCACATCATCACCTCGTTTTCCACCCTTACTTTTGCCTTGTCCATTTCTACCTCGGCTAGCTCGTAGAACACCTCGGCGAGCCAGCTTGTGGAGACTGGTCAAACCTTCGACAGTCTGGATGTAGATACCTCCTCCGCTACCACCGTCACCGCCATTGGGCGGTCCCTCTTCGACATATTTCTCACGGAGATATGAGACACAGCCGTGACCACCAGAGCCGGCATGCATAGTCACCCGACATTTGTCCTGAAAAATGAAACGCGAGTAATCCTCCGGAGGGGGGTTCAGATGCGACAGGTCTGGTGATGGCTCGTCGGGCACAACCTCATCATTAGGGGGAGGATCGACGGTGTCTGTCTTGGTGCTTTGCAAGGTATATCGCGCAATGCATGCTTTTTGTGGGTATTGTAGGAATATGCGACTGCAACTTGCTTGTCTTGAAAGGAATGGTCGTACGGGCAGGAAAAAACAGGGTCGTGGGTGCGCCATGTTGTGAGACCGGCTATCTCGCGCTCATTCTGCGGAGAAACTCTGTAACTTGAAGCAACTCCGTCGCAGTTCGAGTAAGGTAGGAAAGGAAATGAGCTATATGCAGACAATTGACGTTGGAGTGAATTCCAAGTTATGACTTCAGCGGATTTCTCCAACGCGATAAGGTCACATGGCGATAAGCCATCTATACCGTCACCAATGGTGCATAATAAGGTCTATCCAGTCTATACTTCCTAGGCTGTAAAGTCGGTTAAGATTTCAGACTTTTGTTTTCATTTTTCCGACCGCTGGTTCCTTTCTGCAACTTCAAACAGGAATCATATGATCTTCACGTAGGAGAAACCGGTTTCATATTGCAGACGTTTGCCAAGAATAAAGCAGCCAATACTCAACTGCATTTTCCCGTCACTTGCCACCGCCTCATCGACACCCTACTTCGGAAATTCCAAGTATGCATTGTACAAACGCCGTTGGGCATCAGCATATGACAAATGTAGGGCTACGACAGCTACCCCTGTCTCGTCTGCATCTGCGCGTTGCCGCCGTGACTCCCAGGCCACCCTGTCGAAATATGGACCAATGGACTGACTTGGACTCCTCTTTGAGGAGATTAGCTGATTTGATTCCGGATTGGATATACCCATAATCGCGCTAAGGCTGGACAAGTACTACGGTGAGTCGCCAACATACAGCAATGCAAAAACGGTGTGCTTCCGTTTGTTTGATTGGATTCTGACGTAGTTGTTTGCTCCGCGACTACATTCTCTAGATACAGATCATTAAAGACTTGCATTTTTTTTTCTGCTCTATCTCTATTGTTATTACCATGGTATCTGCTACTACGCTGCAGTATACCTCGGTAGATGTCGGCCACAACCTTGGAATCCTCAGTATCAACCTAATTCCTAAAGATGACATCGTAGGGGTATTTATGCCCCACTGAAAGATTGAATGACAGTTATCATTCCATCTCATGGAGCCTCACTTGCTTCGACATCCATCTGTTTTCCTAAGTCTGTACTATGGCATCTTCATCAAACAAGCAGTCGTCTTCTACCGGCAAAGCTTCTCGCCTCGATGGATCTGGTAACGTTGCAATTTGCATATGCTCATTGAGCAGCTGGAATCCACCGATGCGCGAATGCGTGTGATTTGAGCGCAATTTGACGAGATAAAGACACTCATATTGTCAACAAGAAATACTATCCAGGATCTCGAAGGAAAATTTGTACTGCTGGCGAAAACAATAGTGTTTCGGGGCAGAATAATGGTTATAAGAGCAGCCGCACTAATGTGTGTATGGATATATATCAGTCGAAACTGATAAAATTCCTGAAGTCTAAGTGGATGTAACACCGATAGTCATAACAATAAGAGAATTAACGACTCGACCAGAAAGGACCCAGAAACGGCGCGGTTGACTACTTTCGGCGTTGAGCATTACGATTATATGGTCCATTATTATTGTGTATGCATATATATGAAGACTAGGTGTAGGCTTGAGTAGATGCTGCTTTTCGAATTGTGTTGAGCCACAATCAAGTATCTACCCCTACCCGTTTCTTCCACCCAAGGCGAGCTACATGATCCATAGCCCGAGATGTCAAGGTGCCCTGAAATAAGTCTACAATATATCTATTCGAGCGAACG
This sequence comes from Penicillium arizonense, assembly GCF_001773325.1. Taxonomy (NCBI): domain Eukaryota; kingdom Fungi; phylum Ascomycota; class Eurotiomycetes; order Eurotiales; family Aspergillaceae; genus Penicillium; species Penicillium arizonense. The sequence goes on along the minus strand of NW_019173287.1, from coordinate 790,167 downwards.
ACACCCTCCAGACAGGCGATTAGTGCCTGCGTAGGACAAAACACTTCAAATTGCAGGGCCAGTGCCAGTCACTGGCGTCGTAGTCGACGAGTATTTAAAGTGACATCAAGTACGACACGAACGGGACACGTAACTACGACCAGGCTTCGTAATGAACTTAGACCGGGGGTGGTACAAGGATAGGATTTGGAATAAGTATCAACAGGGAAGCTAAACCTGTACAACATGATAAGAACGGAGTGTGGAATAAACCTTCTTTTCTCAATGATTGACGTGTAGGAGCTCCTATGGGGGATGTATCATAGAAGGCTGTGTTGTCTGTGTTGATTGGCCTGGCGCGCCTGCCTCTAATGTCAGGCTCATCACAGGCAGGAGTCCGTGATCCGCTGTCACATTTAGTGCACACATGTTAGGAGGTCGATCATCTCTTAGCTCCCTGCTCACAAAAGTACTATTCCAGGGCAGAGGTCTTGTTGCTGTACTTTTGTTGGTTGGCTCGGCTTGAGGTGTTCATGCATGTTTTACTGTTCATCTAGGTTCTATCTGGCGAAATCGGTGGCGGTACTTTTTAGACGTTCGTCTTCGATCTATAGTTGAAACTTTGCGTTGTATGCAGGAAATCGTGCATATAGTTTGCCTTTTGCGCCTAGGGCTTGAGTGTCTATTGAGTGGCTTTCTGACTGCTTGCCTAGGGACCTACTGTACTATTCGGTGGCCTACTTCCTAGATGAGGTGGCTTAGGTATATAGCTGATGTGCATACCTGAAGCAGCTTAGGGTAAGATTTGCTTTTGATTGGAATTACTCCGCCAAACGATAGTCATGCGCAGTGGGAAACTTCATACAGTGGACTCTAGATGTATATCCTACTTCAAGTGGAGAATAGTTCATCAAGAGGATAGGATAGGGGTTGCATGGACTAATCAAATTGTAAATCGACAAGTCAATAGCTCCCAAAATTCAATTGACACTTCCAAGCTAAAGTCAATTCCCCCTCCGTAGGAACAGACATCTAGCGTATACTATTCGACAGAAGCAACCAAGACCGCACACGTGACCACCAGATCGAGGAATTTGTCTAGACCGCTGCAGGGGAAATCCTCTTAATCACATCGAGCATTTCCGAAGAGCCCAGAATCAATGAATCAGCAAGGCGACAAAAAGTACATGTGCAATTGTACAGGTCCAGCTGAGAGACCAAAAGTCCGCGGAACTCGGCTAGGGCAAGGAAGTGGGAACAGAGAAGGGAGACAGGGGTGCTCACATGATCAAAAGAGGAATCGATAGTGTGAAAATCTTTGCAAAGACGAGATGTGATTCGTGTCCACTCCGCGGAACTTTTGTTTCATTCCCGTCACCGCGGCACCGGATTACTTTCCGTTTGCCACTGGGAATTGGGGGCGATCGTTCCTGTTGGTTAAACAGATGTAATTCCCATACACATTCTATTTACTGTAGACACTAATGTACTCCATAATATCCTTAACTTAGTACCGTGGAACTGGACTGCTGTTCCGCAACTCCCCTGGTGGGGAGCCCGAGAAACAGGCGATTCACACTTCTAATTGGACCGCGGAAATCCCATTCAGCTGCCGGACCAGCTCCCAGCTCCCAGGATTCGTCTCTATCTGGTACACACTAGACAGAAACGAGACATGCAAGGTTAGGTCTGGAGTTCGGATCTTGTCACACCTGCATTGCGCAAAAGTACCTGTCAAATCTAGTGTCGATGTATGCATAGACTTTGGAGAACAATCTCCCGAGATCCTATATATAAAGAAGTTTCGATCGGTAATCTTGCCGCCGACAGTAAAGCCGAAGATGTACATACTATCAGCCTCGGACCCATCTAGGACCTCGGGAGCTGGTCGCTTGGTGTACTTCAGCTCTAAGCTGACGGGTCCCACCTTCAAGTGCCCAGTATGAAAGGTGGCAAAAGTCTAAGGTGGGTATGCTATCATCTTCATTAGATCCAAACCCACATAGACCGAGGTACCGCGTAACCTGTCGCAAGCACAATTTAGCGCAAGGTTCCAGATCGTAAAGAGAGGGGAAAGTGGACTGCAGTGACGCTCGACAGCGCGATAAACTTCCAACCTTCTTTCCTCTCGATCGATCGGGGAGGCTAAGGGGAAGTTACGCAGCTCTCAAAGTACACATCGCAAAAAGGACGGCATGATTGTGGCGCCCTATTGGCAGAGTGGGAATGAACCCGGACCTTGAACCGAAAAAAGGCCGAGAAGCGAAATGGGAACCTGCATGACAATCCAAATCGAGATCATGATCGATTTGGCTGAAAACAAAGGAATCAGAATGATCCGCAATGTGCATACTACTACAGTATCACAGTCCTTGTACATACAGCTTGCGAGGGACGATGTTCAAACCCTTGTTCTCTTCCCCACTTAATGCCTGTTCCCTTTTGCTTTTTGGCGCTCGCTCTCTTTCATTCCTGGCGTTCTAGATTGTAAGCTCCCCGAAAAGAAAAAATGATACATCACAACAGAATTTTCTTCCCGTCAACCATTGCGGCACAGGCCCAAAATGCCTAGCCTGAGAGCTCAGCCCCTTTCGCAATTTGGCCCGATATCCTCAAATGTGGAATTGGGGACAGACAGATCCTATAAGCCAGGAACATATCTCCGTACTTACTTTTCTTTTGGCTTTTGGCTTTGCGAAGTAGCCGCGACGCCACACTTCCAACCATTTGGATTCATGCGATGTGAGAACCCGACAATGTGGTGTGGCAGCTGTCCTACGTCGATCATGGAGCCTTGCGTATGGTACGAGATCCGTTAGCGTTATCCAAAAAGGGAGAGTGGTGATAGAATGCTTTGGACAAACGCCAGACACGGCCTATGCCGCGTGTCATCGTGTATCGCCGACCTAGAATGTACCGCTATGGTTGATCTATAGAGTGGCTGAACCCGATCTTTGTTGTGGCGGTCATCGTGATAGTGGGGAGATGGACGATCTGGGTGATGGGTCGGCATGTGCGATAGATGCCACTGAGGCGGCGTCAATGTAAGTCGACCCGTCCCCTTGCTATACTGTTCTCAATTGGGAAGAGTTGAGGTGTATGATCCGGGGGTGATGCAATATTGTGCTCACTGCGGAATGAAGGAAAGATCAAGGGCAGTGCAAGGAATGTGATGGAGGGGATTTGCTTCTCGCTCTGGAATTGAGCGTAACATAGGAAACCTGCTTTGATTCTATGATGATGCCACGATGCTGTACTGTAGGGCTCGGGTGGACTTCGGAAAATCAGATGCCCAATAGTTAACAGTATTCCTGCAGATGTGCTATTCCGAGTACGAAGTAAACTCGCCGGGCTGTAAGTTCTACGTTATGAGTTCACTTGTAGAAGCCTTCACCGTCTTTTGGGATGTTCTTGGGCAACAATAACCGCGGAGGTCTGAACATCGATATGGGCTACATACGCAACACCGGTCCAAATCGCAATGGGGCATCGAAAATCCTCGACGATCAAGGTCGGACAGCCTACCCGCGGTGCAGACGCAAATGGCGGAGCTGTGAGGACAATGCCCATGTCGAGGACTTGCAGGGGTTGTAGTATACGGGATGCCAAGAACCAGTGATGTGAGTGCTCGAGACGCGATATCAGAGCCTCTGCAGCAGCAGACAATGCAAATAATGCAGCCAAGAGACACACCGCTTCATATCAACCATTCTACCTGGCTATTGATGCGGGCGGGACACTTCATCTTTGTTTACCACCCCCTATTGCCCAAGCTGGCGAAAATCGGTAGCAGGGATCTGATACCCACCATACATGGATGATTCGGTTGGCTGCAGTAAATGAAGCCCGCTCACATGATCTATAGATTGGCATAGATGAGACTACAGATTAACCCCGGCTTTGTTCGTTGGGTCGCAATCTTCCCACCCCTCCGAACAGTCCGAATGGATATCAAGGTCGACACGAATGTCGCTGACGGGACTGCGGCAGCACACAGTCGCGTGATGCATGCCATGCGGAGATGACAGGCTTTCCAAGGTCGTGGACAACAGGCGGTCACCGCTGCATCCGAGTGCACCACGTCGGGCCTTTGGGCGACGACAGTGTCCATGCGAAACCTTGGACAACTTTGACGGTTGTCATGATCATTCTGGCCAATCGTCCCCCTAGTTGGGATGCAAAGTGCACTGCGATCGATGCATGAAATGCATAGAAGAATTTGTCAACGCACCCTGCTTGTCAGACCGGAGCTTGTGTTGGCCCATTGTCACGGTTACCCTCGACTGGAGATGAGATAGTCCACGAAAACAAATCGCCGTGTTGTTTGCTTGGCCAAAGCAACATTACGATCCGGTTGTATGTAGGACTGACCGTTTGGAAGAATCGAGGGACTGCAGGTTGCAGAAGCCTTTGGTTCAGTTTACAATGACTTGCTCACACCGTTCCTTGAGTTTCCTTGTTGAGCATACCCTGAGAGGCTCAAGCCGATCAGAGAAGTATGACGTTACTGATTTGTTTCCCGATCCCTACTACCGTCTCACCGGCTTTTCAGTTGCCCCTCCCATCGCGTGGCTCCAAACACACTTCTGTCGTACATTGCACATCCAAAATGGAGTAAACTAGCCGTAGTATTGTTACAGGGAGTTACCAATAATAGGTTCCACTTGTGGCACCCAGCCCCTTGGGTCCCCTTCTGCTGGGTCGGGACTTTACCGACTTTTGGATATATGCAATTTACTTGCCTGACAACCCGATTTGCATAACTAGAATGTTGGCCGATCGAGGTGGCGGGATGGCGGGATATAATCCGGTGAGATTTCGCCACATTAGCCGTTCTGTATGTGCTGGGATTGTATGAAGGGCGGGAAAGGGGGCCATTGTTTACCCCGTCATGATCGACCCTCCAACGGCCAATAGACGAGGCTCGGAAGTGTCGGTGAATTTATGACAAGCTCAGCTGATTCTTTGATGTCTTCGAGAAGCCCCAAAATTGATAATCTAATTACCGGTACCAGTCATGGTGTAACGTTTTGTGGTGACAAGGACGATCATCGAATCCCTCATTAGTGTCCGTCAGACCAAGGTTTCAATAGCTCTTTCTTCGACACGGGTTCAAGTGGTCCCAATGGGACGGGAACCGAGCTATACGTCCCACGCTTGAATTTTGGGTTCTGGGAAGTTTGAACAGGGTTATCCCTTTTCCCCCTGCGCCACTAGGAGAGAGAAGGAGAAAGTAGGCATCATCCGACCCACCGCACTGGATTTTAAGTGACATCTTTTTGCATTCAATGAAAATTACCAACCGGGGAACACGGAACCCGAGTGAATGGGTAGACTAGGGAGGTTTTCAACGGTTTCGGCCTTTGTATGTGTACTTCTATCATCCAACAATAAGACCTCGGGACAATGAGCGGGATGGCGCTCAATACTTCGTACCAGGGTTTCCCCTTCCTAGATTGTACACCGCATCTTGTTTCCAGAACGCTTAGGAACCTTCGGAACACACTTAACGCGAAACGCGGCTTAATATTGTCTCTAGTTGAGAAGAGCTCCATTTTTCTCGATCCAATCAATGAGTTCACCCGATGACGTTCAGCTGTAACGATTTTATGGGGGAGTGCCGATCCTTGGTGAGTTCATTTCTCTTCCTGACCATCTGGAAAAGAGCGGAGACCGGCTAGCTTTTCCTTGATTTCTGCTGTGTGGAGAGTATGACGATGTGAAATTAATCCAGGTCTGGGTTGACAAAGAAAATCACATTTTCAGATTTCAAAGAATCAAAAAAAAAAATTAAAATTTAATTGCCCAAGTCCCTCGATCTTTGTCTAAGTTCATACTAGCACTAGGTCTCGGGGAGGCGCAGAGTGAGAAGGATGCTAGATCTATCATCTCACTAACTCGCACTAAAACCACCCCACTGGTAGAACAGAAAAATTCAGCGTAAGCCGATCAGCCCGCCACAGGTAACGAATTAGCTTTCGAAGATACTAAATGTAGGCCTAATGCTGTTCCCCGGGGCCCGGGGCTCAGGGCCGTGGGTCTCTAGACACAACTAAACAGGATTTGGTATGTATCAGCCTTTACCCTTTTTGCTGGATCTGGGGGATGGATCTGTCGAATCAAAGGAGGTGGGTAGAGTGTACTGAAACTTTGGCTATTATTTCCACTGTGCTAGTGTTACAATCCAAAATGATCTGATCTGATCCCTATCAATCATATGTCCTTTTCCCTTTTTTTGCCTTTTTTTCCTTTCTCTACCGGAACCCTCACTGGTTCCCCCCGTGGAAAGGAATTAAATAATTAAATCTTTGTACCTCACTTCGATTCCTCGTTTACCCATTGGTTCCACCCCCTTTCCTTACCTCCGGGGTGCTTCTTCCGTTTCCCCCTCTGAACGGAACATGTCAGGTTTCTACATCCCCGATCCACCCATAATAAAAAGGGTTTTATTTATTAAATAAAATTCAAATAAATAAATCTAAATAAAATAAAAATCGAGACCCACTTCGTTCGTCTTTATCCTGATCCAATGTTTGCTGCCATCTGCATCCTGTACAGCTGTAACCGAAATGTCTAGTTGTGATGCTGAACGGTTGACGTTTTAGTTCTTTGGCGCCTGATCAATCTATAGACCTGTCCACTGTCAACATCTATAATAGCTTCCCCTTCCCCCTCCAGATTTTCCCTTCCCTTCTTTGGAATGACTCTCTCTCCCTTCTTACACTTCATTGATTTGCTTTAAACTCTACCTATCCCCCTTTGCCGCTCCCATTGGGATTCTTTATAGATCCCTTTCCCATTCTTGAACCCTGTCCCAGCAAAGCCCGGCTTTCGAAATTATTGTGTCGATCGTGTGATATTTGTCAATTGATATAAACTCTCCGCCAAAAGATTGTGTCAAACATCCCTTGCAGGTGTCTCATTGTCTGTTGGGACCCTACGTTATCGGATCCGATTGAATTTCCAACCGCAGGGGCAGCAATGCTGAAGCCCTAAAAGCAAACTCGATCTCCTTGCTCCGAACCAGCTATTACATTCTCTCCCTTACTACCCTGAGGATTAACTCCGGGGAAATTGAGACGAAACACAAAAGCACCTTTCTGGTACTTTTTCCACTCCCTTTCCGGCACATTCAATCTACCAATCTTGAACGCGGAAGTGGGGTGTATCTACGCCTCTTGAAAGTTCCTTTTTTCAGCACATCTCGACTTCGCATCTTCACAATGTTTCAACTACCAGCTTGTCTACAGGGCCGGCGATCCTGCAATGGCTCTGACGATATGTCTACCTTTCCAATCCGGCAATTGTTCGTGTTAGGTAAGTGTGGTACTTTTGCGCATCGCGAAGTATAAACAGCAACTATATTGGCGATGCGCCGCAACCCTCTATAAAATAGAGAGCTCGATTGCTGACGCCGTGATACAGCCCTCGTCCGGATCTGCGAACCAATTGCTTTCATGTCCATTTTCCCATACGTGTATCACATGGTTGAATCATTCCATGTGACGGATAACGACCGCCAAATCGCACTCTACGCCGGCATGATCACATCCTCGTTCACTTTTGCTGAATTCTCAGCGGGCATGTTCTGGGGCCGCATGAGTGACCGGATTGGCCGTAAGCCAGTGCTCATCATGGGCCTGGTGGGCACGGCCATTAGCATGGTGGTCTTCGGATTTGCGCCCAACCTGGCCACGGCGATGATTGCGCGCGCCTTGGGCGGCTTGTTGAATGGCAATATCGGAGTGCTTCAGACGACGGTTGCGGAGATCGTGACGAAGAAAGAGCACCAACCCCGAGCTTATTCGATCATGCCCTTTGTGTGGTGTTTGGGGTCGATCATTGGACCGGCTATGGGCGGCGCTTTGGCCCAACCTTGCGACAATTATCCGGCCCTGTTCGCCCGCAGTACGCTGTGGGACAAATTCCCGTTCCTGCTGCCCAACCTGCTGTGCATTACAGTGCTTGTGTGTGGTATTGTGGTCGGTTTCCTGTTTTTGGAGGAGACTCACCCGGAGAAGAAGCACCGACGTGATCCTGGTCTCGAGCTTGGTCACTGGTTGGTCAACTTTTGCTGGGGCTCGCGCGTGCAGCTTCCTGAGGATTCCGAAGAGAAGTACTTCGGATATGAAGCGGAGTATGAGAGCGCTGAATCGCCTAGCCTTGATGCCTCGGATGCGGAGAGTGACTTGGAGGGACAGAAGAACCCTGCCCCCAAAGCCTTTACCCGACAGGTCATTCTCGCGATCGTTGCTTACGGCATCCTTGCGTAGTGAGTTGGCCATCCGATCAATCCGATCAATCCGATCAATCCAATCTATTCCATACTGACATCTTCGTGTAGCCACAGCGTATCCTTCGATCAGCTGATGCCAGTTTTCCTGAGCACCCCCAAGTCCAATGACGACGTGGTCCTACCCCTCAAGTTTACCGGAGGGCTTGGTATGGCCACGAAGACCATTGGTTTCATGCTTGCCGTGCAAGGCGTGTACTCAATGATCGCCCAACTGTGGCTGTTCCCCTTCGTGGTCAAGCACTTTGGTACTCTACGTACATTCCGCTTCGTGCTGCTTGCCTGGCCGCCTCTCTACCTGGCCGTGCCCTATCTTGTTCTCCTTCCGGCTAAGCTCCAAATGCTTGCTGTCTATGTGTCTCTGATCAGCAAGATTACTTTCCATGTCATCGCCTTCCCCGCTACCGCCATTCTCCTCGCCAATGCCGCCCCGTCCTCGAAAGTGTTGGGCTCCATCAACGGAGCTGCCGCATCGACTGCCAGTCTCAGCCGTGCCTTTGGTCCGACCATCACCGGTCTTCTCCACTCCAGAGGCCTGGAGAGCGGTTACTCCGTGCTGGCCTGGTGGGCCTGCGGTTTGGTCTGCGTCATCGGCGCCATTCAAAGCTTCTGGATGGAGGAGTCCTCGGAGCCTGAGCGGTTCAAGTCCTGCCAGCCTGAGACCAGTGAGACAGAGATGAAGCGTGAAGCCATCCCTGACTTTGATGCCCAGGAGTTTGACTCTGACGCAGAGGAGGAGCAACGCTTGCTCTCCTTACGCTCCAGCGTCGACCACGACTTCGACATCTCGCAACTTAACCTCAACACCGACAACTTCCTTAAACCTGAACCCGCTGTCACCCATGATAACCATGTCTAGAGCTGAACTTCCAATTTTCAGTTCCTTTTCCTTTTCTCTTCCTTCTGGCAAGGCATCTACATTTCAGCGCTCAGAGCACACGGATTTCCATTTTCGTCTTTTCACTTCTCATGATACCTCATTTCGCTATTGTTTTTTTTTTTTCCTTTTCTTTTCGTTCTCATGACTTTCTCTGAGACCAGGAAACGGCGCAATTATAGATGGTTGCATATGCATATGCACAAGCATAAAATTTGGGTCTACTTTCTATCTCTTCCTTTTTTCTTCTGTCATCTTGTCATCTTGGAGCATCGCCCGGTTATATTTATCATGATACTCATGTGCATCTGGGAGGCTATTTCTGATTTCTGTTCGAGTTTCTCATGCATGTGTCTTTGTTAGAGCGTATTTTTACGGACTTGCTCAATATTAACGGTCGTCATCTTCTCTATCATCTTCTCTACTCTCTGTAAATGTCTTAGTCTCCATCCCAGTGTCGGAGGATTTCATCCACAAACTTAGTCCTTAGCACTGTTTCACTTCACAAGCCAAGCCATGCTTACCCTACGGCGTCCGGACGATTATGCAGGTATTTCTCTCATATAACCCTGGCTACTGCCTACTGACTATATAGCCCACCTTATACCTCGGCACCTGTATGTGTTCCCCAGACATCTGTCTGACAGCGGGGAGTGGGGATACTCCACGCTAACGGATGTCGCCTACACCTGGACAGATGAGACTACCTACATATACTATATGTCAGATCATAGCCCAAAGCCACGATGCAGGTCGCTATCGCCTTCCCGATCGGCTCCAAAAGTCTGGGGAACCGAACCGAGTCCCATCGCCAGTGGCTTCCCGAGGGCAACTTGACATCTCCACCCTATCTCTGACTTTGACCTCTCTCCATCTTCGAGAGTGTCTCATCAACAAAATCGATCTGCAGTACTGCAGTGTTGCAGAAAAGAAGTTATCGCCACTTCCGGGGGATAATCTAAGTCCGTGTCGCGCGGCACTTGTGCGGAGTGCGGGTCAATTTCCCACGATTCGATTCGAGAGGAAATTGCAACTACCGAACAACTCTTGCAAGTCTACATTGCACACCACGCAACTCATACGCTCATTTGATCTTATCATGACTGTTGATTCAGTCCGAGGAGATAAATCGTTCCCGACCGCAGTCTCCGCAGAACTCCGCCATCGAGAGATGATCGCGACTCTGCGGCTCCCCCTGTGCCACAATGCCTAACGCGCCCTCGCCGCCCTCGCCGATCTCTTCAGGCAAGAAGAGATCGCACCCTTCAGATACTGCGCCGAATCCCGAGGCGACGAATTCCGCCTCCAACCCCTCCGCCCCCACAGTGCCCTCTACCTCCCCCGCGGCCACCTCCTCGGCCTCGTCCTCGTTCCGCAATGTCTCCGCCTGTAACCGTTGTCGCCTGCGCAAGAACCGCTGTGATCAGCGTCTCCCGCGCTGCCAGTCCTGCGAGAAGGCCGGTGTGCGCTGTGTTGGATACGACCCCATTACGAAACGGGAGATCCCCCGCAGTTACGTCTATTTTTTGGAAACCCGGGTAGCACATCTCGAAAAACAGCTGGCCGATAATAACATTGATTTCAAGAAAGTCGTTGCTTTCGACGAAGAGGAGGCTATCAAGGTGGAGGCTGATGGGGACTCGGCGCAAGCTCAGTTTGGTTCCGATGGTCAGGCTGGAAAGGGGTCTGCCGTGGAGAAAGCACGGAAGAATACATCGAAAGACGACGGGGATGGCTCGGATCAGAGAGATGGAGATATGAACCACGGTACGGAGGGTGACCCTCAGGATGAGGATAATTGGCGCCTGCATAATTTGGTCTCGAATATCGGCATGGTCTCTGTTCAGGGAACCTCCGATCCCCGATATCTCGGATCGACATCCGGTATCTCGTTCGCTCGTGTTGTCTTCGCCGCGGTCAGGAGCTCCCTCCCGGGCAACATGCCAGAGCGTGCGCCGCTACGCACAAGTGACAGGCTGCCTCAAAGCGCTGCTGCTGGTACGGGAGGAAGCATGCGTGATTCATTCTTCGGGCTGCAGACGAGACCCATGATGAAACGCGCAGATTTTCCTGACCGCGAGTTGGCCGAACGGCTGGTTAATCTTTACTTTGAACATGCCAATCCCCAAATGCCGATTCTCCACCGTGGGGATTTCATGGAGCTGTTGGACCGCACATACCAGCTGGAAGAGAAGGACCGCTCACCGCGCGCACAGTATGTGCTCAATATCGTGTTCGCCATTGGCGCTGGAATCATTTTCGACGATAAACCTCAAAGTTCGGACGATGAGAACCGTGCAAATCGGAACAGAGCTTCATCTACATCCAAAAGACAGAGACTCTCGAGTCATCAGTATCAGCCAGAGGAATACCATGCTTCGGCGATTGTTCACCTGGAATCGTTCCTTGGGTCGTCTTCTAGCGAGGGCTTTGGTGGATTGGAAGAGCTGCAGGCAGTGCTCCTTCTAGCCAGTTTCGCCCTCCTGCGACCAGTTGCACCGGGTCTTTGGTATATCGTCGGCGTTGCTATGCGCTTAGCTGTAGACCTTGGACTGCATTATGAGGATGGGACGGGGATTGATTCCGCAACAAAAGACGGAAATCGGGCCCAGTCACGCATTGATCCTCGCGAACGAGGACGACGAGAATGGGTGCGCGACCTGCGCCGCCGCCTGTGGTGGTGTGTATACAGTTTCGACCGTCTTGTCGCCACCTGTGTTGGACGACCATTTGGCATCAGTGATCAGGCTATCAGCACAGATTTGCCGTCTATGATGGACGATAAGTATATCACCAAGTCTGGTCTGCTGACTCCACCGGACGGAGCGCCGACATATAAGCATGTCGCATTCCACTACTTCAAACTCCGTCTTCTTCAATCCGAAATTCACGATGTCCTTCAATACCAACAAGCGCGTGCTGTGCGAAGAAGGGCCTCCAGCGCAGCCATCCTTCCCCACGCCGAACTCACTTCGCCTTTCTTGCAAGGCTTTGATTCCTTCCGCTCATGGCGCCATGATGTACACCGTCGATTGGTGGAGTGGCAAGAAACCGCTCCAACTCGCCCAGATACTGGCGTCAGGTTCTCCATTGAGTTGCTTGAACTGAATTATTGGCAAGCCATCATCTTGCTGTACCAGCAGAGCTTGACTGTACCTGCTGAGTTGGCCGGGGAGCTTACCCCTGCGGATGATGTCTCCAGTCCGTCCTTTTCCAATCCGGATGAAGGCGATGACGAGGATCATGTCTATCTTAATGTGGCCGAAGCTGGGCAGAAGGTCATTCGCATTTATCGCCAACTGCATAGAGTGCGCCTGGTGAACTATACGTATCTTGCTACGCATCATATTTTCATGGCCGGTATGGGTTTACATTTGCCCTCGTCTATCGGATCTTACTGACCTCGCACTAGGAATCTCGTTTTTATATGCCATCTGGCATTCGCCTTTGGTTCGAAGCCGACTGGTATGTGCTATGTGCCCCTGGTTTCTGTGTTTCCTCAGAATACTAACGCTTCACTTGCCAGACTCTCGATGAGGTAGACTTCACTGTCCTCGCCGCAACCTCTGTTCTAGGTGACCTGATGCATAAATGCCCACCCGCCGAGGCCTGTCGGGACGCGTTTGAGCGGATGAGCAAAGCCACCGTCCAGATGTGTCTATCAACAACTGGCTTCGGATCACAAGTCGACATGAGCCGCATTCATGCATCAAATGCCGGTAACAACTTACATACCGGCCGGAATCGCCAGCAGATGGACCCGCGACACCGGGCAGGCCAGGGTCAACCGCGGCGAGCTACACAAGCACGCTCCTTCCGTCCAGTTCCAAAGTTCGACATGAACTTGGCTGATCTCTTCAACGATAACAACCCGTTAGCAGACCGCTCTCGACCAGAGAATAGACCCGGAGGTCCTTCGTATACCCAACAAGAATCCACTGGCCGCAACTTCGCTGCAGAGAGATCATATGGACCTCGTAATCCGTCTATGGATTACTATCCAAAGTACGAAAACCCACCATCTCCACAGCCGCACCCACAATTCTACTACTCGACCTCGCCGCAGCAGAATGGCTCGCCGGGTACTGTTCCAAATGGCTTGCCGCATGCAGAGCCAGAATCGCAAGCGCAGCAAGGACTCAGTCTGGATTTCTTGGACTTTGGGTCGGGTGACGCCGACGGCCAGGGGAATATGGAGGGCGAGGCCAACCCTGAATACAATGCCATGTCTGTACCATCCCTGGGCCATAATCTCGGCCAGAATGTTGGGATTGACTTGGGTTTTGGGATGGCTATGGACTTCCAGCATGACTGGAGTGAAAATCCTAACTATGATCTCTTGGAGGGTTATTTCTTTGGCGGATCGGGGGCTGGCCCTTCTGGAGGGGATGCTTAGATTTTTATTATTTCTTTCCTCAGGTATTTCATTTCTCAGTTACTACTTTATTTTGTCGGTTTGGTTTGTTCTATTTTACCCATCTCGTGTACTGCTTTCCTGTACTGCTATTTCAAGAGGACCGGTGAAAAGGATTGGTTTCGCAAGGGTTGTGTATATTTTTTGGATTTTCTTCTCACTTTATACCATATACACATACATATATATATAACGTTATACCAAAATCTGCAAGGAATGAATTAATTGGCAAGGTGGAAGTTGTATACATGTAGCGGATGCCTTGGGCAGCAAAAACAAACACTCCCGCCATTTTTTCAACCCGCCAACACACCAACCTTGAATGCCTCAGTAGATCTCGCTTCCCGTTGGTTGTGATCTACGCTTGGGCCTAACTGCCTAATCTCATCAGGTGCCCACTTCGCCCTTCTATTCCCCTTCTCTTCTCCCCGCTTCCCCCGGTTTCATTTAGAGAGATGTTCATTCGTCGCGAACACAACCGATCCCCGACCTTCTCCTACCAAGCCGAGATCTGATTAGCGCCGAGACGCTGCGGCCAACCGAGACCCCGAGCGTACACCAAGAGGCTCTGCTCTGCCCTTCTTTCGATCTGGAACGGACTCGCCTGCAACGTTTTGCGACGGAATCTGCCTTGCGCAGGCCGCGGAACATACCCTTCGTTTCCCTCCTGCCTGTCTAGACCTGTTTCGAAGGATTTGCCTTCGTGCAACGGTCTCGACCATACTCGTGGGTTGAGCTGAACTTTGTGAACTGGACATGCATGGGACCGCAGATCGTTTGCTCGAACACCGACTATGCTCCTTGAGCCCGATACAGCCCCATAAACTCGCCGGAATCCCAGGATCAAGCTCAAGATGGTAAAATCCGACGTACGAAGGGATTACTATGCGGACCTCGGGCTACAGCCCAGCGCAGAGGCAGAAGACGTGAAGAAGCAATTCAGAAAGCTAGGTGAGCCCATGAATAAGTTGCGCGAATCGTTATGGAAGCATTCAGCTAACCAAAATGAAAGCGCTCAAGTACCATCCAGACCGGAACCCAGGACGAGAAGCCGAATTCAACGCGAAATTCCAAGCCATCCAAGCTGCAAACGAGATTCTTAGTGACCCCCAGCAACGGCTAAAATACGACACCGATCGTTTGCGCGCCGGCTACGGCAAGTTCTACGGACCCCCGAAGGCCAATACTCAACGCAAAACACAACCGTCTGCATGGGCTCGCCAATCGCCCACTTCTTCGGGCCCTCCTCCCCCAGACTGGACACACCCAAAACAGCAGACTGGACCATCAGCCGGTGCTCGGCGGTACGCGTCGCATGCGCGTGCCGGTCAGCAACAATGGCAGAAACAGCAGGATGATGGGCAAACAAGGGCTGATGCTTTCCGTGGCTTTTCGAATATGAGAGGTTCTCATGGATGGCAAGGATTTGACCCCACTACGGGTCGTGCTGCTGGTGCAGCTCCGGGACCCGGTGCACAGCGTCACCCATTTGGCAATTCCAGGCCGAAATCCGCGTTTGAGACTTTCCAAAAGGCATATGCCAAGACAGACGCTCCCAAGAAGAAGCAAGGCTTTGCGCCAGGAGCCGCTGGAGGAGATGAACCTATGGCCCGCAACACTTCTGCCTATAGCAGTAGCAGTCGAGCTGAACGACCAAGCAGCCAATACTTTGAGTCTGCTGTGCCGCCCACTGCAAAGAAACCAGCTGCTCCTGAACCGCCTCAGCATCCTTTCACGCCTGAGTTTGAACGGACTAGTCGAGGCTATTCTCAGACTGGAAAAGGTGAGAGGACTTTCGTTTCAAATACTCCACTGGGGCGATCAGAGAGCGTGCGTACACCTTCGGGGTCGTACCACCCAAGTGCACCTCAACCATCAACACCTACGTCTGGTCGATCTGGGAGACACCGGAGTGCTAGCCCCAAGCCCACCACAACCCCCAATAACTATGACTCCACCAGTGCGAGTGAGTCGGAAGACGACGCTGACGACAGTGAATATGTGCCCCGGTCAAATGGACCCAAACCCAAAGCGGTGCCCAAGAGCCGCCTCCGAGCGCACCAAAAACTTGCCGATATGTACCGCCAGGAACGACCAGGCCCCGGAACCGGTGAGGATCCCTTTCTCTTTATAATTCAACGAAGTCTCGCTTTCGATGAGGATGAAATTCGGGCAGCTAGAATGCTGCGATAAGGAGATCTACATCTATGGACATCGATATGCTGACTGGAATTACCCCAAAAGGACACACCTCGGATAGCGCAGCTTTCCCCAAGGGATCGAACCGGACAGATCAGCAATACAAACCTTCGGGTTCTCCCTTCACGGCCAAGTATGTTAGGTCCCCCTCTGCTTCGTGTTACTTTCTCTGATATATTGAACGTATAGGAATGACCCGTCAACGCATACGGAGCGTCCTCAGTCTACTGTCTTTGGGCGTAGCAGCACAAATGACTTGCACAAGAAGTTCTCTGCCGAAGACTGGCGGGAGCATTTGGGCCAGTTTGATTTATTCGGTTCGGCTTCGGCAAGCAAGGAATCACTGCCAAGGTCGCCAAATTCGCAGAGTCGGGGACGTACGAATAACCGACGGGGTACGACACAGACATCAACTGGGTCACCTCTGCCAAATCCTTTTGGCCCTACGCCTTTCCATCAACCATCACCCCAACAGCAGCAACAACCTACTCCCTTTGCACAGGCAAAGTTCTCCGCGGACTCGTGGGCTGAGCAGCTACGAAATCTGTCATGGGCCCCAGATGCCGAGAAAGCCCGGCAAACAAACCACCCTCAGTCTCGGAGCCCTAAAAAGCAACCCAGGGCCACCAAGTTGCGCAGTACTCCACAGCCAGCGAATGTGGCAACTGAAGCAGATGAGGCTAAAGAAACGATCAATGGCGAGGGTCCTACCCAGTCGAATGGCACAGCAGCGCCAGATGTTGAAGCAATGGATCTAGACTATGACCTCCCCACTCCGCTAGGTGTTCCGCCTGTATCAGCAAAGGTGCCCGTAGACGGATCAAGTGGTCCAGGCACTGCTAGTGCAAGTTATCCAGATCTGGCTTCTCAGGCAGCGCCAGATGCACCTCCGGTCAAGAAGACCAAAACTCCCCCAAGAGCAGAGGGCTCCGCAGCAAATGCAGATGCCCGTGCCCCTCTCTTCAACCTCGAAAATCTCCGCAACACCGTCCCCTTCTCTAGTACAGCCGGCGGAGGCATCGAGAACCTGGAAGACGTCCACGCAACGCTCCCCTTCCAGTCACAAGCGAAGCAGCAAAACTCCAATAAACGCGATATCCGACCTCGAGAACTCCAACTCCCAAACCCACCCAAACGACCCTGGGCCCCCAAGCCCGCACCCCTCACCCCAACCTCCACACAACCCGTTCTCTTGCGCGACAAATGGAACTGGTACGTCTCCGCAATGGGCACATACATGCACGAATGGAACGCCTTCAACCGCCGCATGCTCAAGCACTTCAACGCGCGGCAAGAAGCGAACGAAACAGGCCTGGCTCCAGGCTGGATCAGTGCAGTCGGCGACTCTTCACGTCTGAACATCAACGACGCAGATGATGACACTGACAGCAATGGTACCAGTGGTAAGACCAAAATCCGCGAAGATGCCGATGATGCTGTCGACGAGTTCCTTGTTCCTGGTTCCTCGAAGGGCGGCTTTAGTGCGTATCTTCGTGGCATCGAGGAGGATATTCAGGTGCGTAAGCATTGGGATGTTGCTTGTGAGATGCATCGCGAGTGTATACTTGATCTGGGTCGGTTGAGGGAGTGGATTCGGAATGGGGGGAAGGTTGTTTAGGTCATTGATCCTCCTTTATTGGATTGATACTTGATACTGCTCGGATGTACGATGAATGGGAAAAGACAAAGAAAAGAAGATGGCAGCTGGCATGTGGCTGGTTATTTGGTTTGGCGTTGCATGGTTGGCCTGGCTCTGCAGTGACTGATTCACATTCAGTATTCGGGGAGTTTGCTCTGGTTTGATCTGGTCCAGTGTCTGTACTGCCTTTCTGCTGTTGTCTTTTTTTACACCCCCATTTTAGTCTTCTTATTTTTCTTTTGTTCGCGATGCATGATCGGCTTGGTGTTTTTGTGAATACCCGGGATTTTTACCACATCTCCATAGATATATCTGATTCCATCAGGTTCTTTCAGTCTTCGATTTGTTGGTTCTTGTAGTGTCAGGGCTTGATATATCTAGTCAACTTTCTCGTTTCTCACTTGCAGAGATTACAACCAGCAATGCAACCTCTACTTGCAAACATTGCCTTTTCGCCTAAGTTGATTCTGCGGCTCTCCAACATTCGGCTTTTCCTTATTCAAATAACGCTTGAAATAAGTGGCCCCTCAAGCTCCTTTCGATTGGTACTAAAAGGGACGTATCTAATATAAACATCGTAGCAAGATATAAGGTAGGGTTTTGGTACTTCGTAAAGAAATCAAGCTTGTGCCAATACCAAACTACCGCAGAACGGAGTACTAAAGTGATCAGTGTCCATCAGTTCTATAAACAGTATGAAGCTGAACTGCTCACATGCACAAGCTCTGAAACCGATCATCATACTTGGGGAAAATTGTGGACCACCTGCAGCCAACCTGCAGCCGAATCAATAGTCAATCGCATACCGATCACAAACCCAGGATGATCACTCCTAGAAAGGGCGCCCCTGTAATAATGTTTGTGGTGACCCCTGGCACTCACAGGGACCGACGCAAGGGATAAAAAAGACAGATGGCATCTCCTTGCACAAACAGTCATTTCGCCCGCAACTTCAAAGTGGTTGAGATTATCAACAGTCTTTCTTCTCCTATCTAGTACCACGAGATCTTGGACTATCAACTGCGCCATCATGTACGGCCTGAAACAACTATCGCTTCTGAGCTTGATGCTTCTCTCAGTATCGGCCGCGAAAAAAGATCCCAAAAGAACACTTGTATGAGTCTCCACCTCAGGACACTGGATGTTTCTTGTTAACACAGTCGCGCAGGTTGGCATTGAGACAGCGGAGAAGAGCCGCGGTGTTGACGTACCACTGAATGAATGCCACGAGCTCGAGGAAGAGTAAGCCGAACTATCAACCATACGCAGACCAAGGCTAACGAATCATACAGAGACGTTCTCACGATTTCCCTGAAAAGGCCTTGCCGCCTCTTCACGTAAGTCCGAGGACTTGAACGAAGGGAAAAAAGCTAACAAGACAACAGTGGCCCCTTATGCACAGGTCACAACACCTTCCTCAGCCCCGGCGCGCACTCTTCCGAGGAACCGATCCCCGTTATTGAGTCGATCTTCTGCCAAACGTCATTTTAGGGGCATAACGGGAATTTGTGGAATCACTACTTTCTATAGTTCTCACCTGGTTTGAACTGGCTTGTATTATCATTGAACCTTTTTCTATTGCTAAATCTCCAACGTGACTTCTCATATCAGTCCGGGACATCGCTTACTACCACATTAATGAAACATTTCATTACTTTGCAAAAAGTCATCGTCTCCAGTTACCACTACTGGCCATCTCACTATGGCACCACCGTAACGCAAACCCACCTGTCGGAAGCAACGTATTTCCTATCGATTACATACGAGTATGGATGAGCATATGTTCGTCAATCTTGCATTTCTATCATTCAAATGTGTTATAATGCGCATATCTATAGCGAGGCCTCCTCCTCGTCCACAATCAAAACCTTGATACTACCATTTCTAGTATCAGCGCAAAGATGCAAAGCATCCTGCGCCTTTTCAAGCGGGAAGACATGGGAGACAAGCTTCTTCAAGTCCAAAATACCACCACTCAGACAGGCAATGGCCGGAGGCCATGTATCACGGTAGCGGTTAATGAAGCGAAGCTCAATCTACCAAAGTCAACAAGAGCAAAATTCACCCGGGAATTAAGAACTCACCTCGGCAAGGGACAAATGCATAAAGGGCAGGTTATTCATAATAGCCTTGCCCACGCCAATAACCATAACAGTACCTCCTCGGCGTGCGGTATACGCAGCAGTACACACACTGCTCTCGACGCCCGTACACTCAAGCACAGTCTCCGGCGCAACATACTCCCGAGATCCAAAGAGCGCGCGAATAGCCTGCGCATTTCCCTGCGCATCCTTCGTGCGATCAACCTGATAGGTAATACAAGAAGGAACAAACTCCTTGGCAAAAGCCAACCGAGCAGGTTCGAGGTCCGTGACAACAATAGGATGAGCTCCCGAGGCGCGCGCAGCAGCCACCGCAATTAACCCGATAGGACCAGCTCCGCAGACCACCACACCCCGACCAAGTGACAGACCGGCCGATGTGATTCCGTTCATGACAACAGACAGGGGCTCGAGGAGAGCACCTTCGGCGAAAGTCACGTTGTCGGGTAGCTTATGCAGCCATTTCGCTGGGTGGTTCTTATACCGCTGCATCGTGCCTTCGTATGGGTAGACGCCGGCAAACTGGACGTCTTCGCACAGGTTGTACCGTCCGTCGTCGCAGAGGAAGCAGTGTTCACATGGAACGCCAGGTTCGACAGCCACTCTGTCGCCTATTCCAAGTATATTAGCGCCAAATGTCGAGCGTTTCCATGCGTAATATTGCCTTTCGATATACATACCAGGCTTTAAGTGGGTAACGCCCTCGCCGCATTGCAGTACAATACCCGATGCTTCATGGCCAATAATGCAGTCGCCTTCGAACACTAACGAGCCAATACGCCCAGTCTTCCAGAAATGAATATCTGAACCGCAAATTCCGGTCGCTTTGATGTGAACTAGGGCCTCACCTGCCCTTGGGGCGTAGATGGGTGCTTCGACTGATTTCAGCTTGTGATCGGCTGTTACTTGCAGTGAGGGATTTGGGTGCGAGGCCTTGATGGCGACGCGATCGCTCACTTGTGACTTTGTTGGTGCTGCCACCAAGTTGTTCTGATCGACGAGTACCGAGGGAGCCATTTTTTTTTGACAAAAGTTACAGAAAGAGGAAGAGCTGTTCTTAAGTGTTAATGACCACTTGATTCAGTAGGTTGTGGCTCGATATACCCGTTCTGTTTTGTGGGGCCCCCGGTTTTGTGGAGTTGGCGACAGTCGGGGGTCGCGGGGGATCGGGAATTTAGTGAAGTATTTACATAGTGCGACATAGTAGAGGGATCTTGGGGGTAGGGGAAGTATGCAGCTCTTACTCCGGACATTTCACTTATATTGAAGGCAGGTACATCTATAGGTATACTTCGGTATCACCAAACCCTAAGTCGCCGGACTCTCATAATATTGAAAATAGCGTCTAAACACCAGGTCGCGCCTGCTAGGGTCTCGATAATCAAAATGACGCATTCACATCTGGTATGCTTCATTCCGAAAAATCTCAAAGACAACTCCGATGTCTTGAGGGGCGAAAGATGCCCTGTTGGGCGGGGCTGGCTATAACCTGATTAGGAAATATTAAGCATCACCGCGTGCATTATTTGAAGGAGCTCCCCTGCAGCTTTGGATTTCGAAATTTCGCATTGTACATTCGCTCTATACATCATGACTGTCGAAATTCAGAACGGCATCAGCCACAAGTCGGCCTTGCCTTTGGTGCAGAAGCTATCCAAGGATCATGACTTGGTGCTCAAGACATTCCGGTTGCTGATTGCCGACCTTTGCCAGCAGTTTAATGGCGGACATCCCGGGTACGACTCTCGGAATTGACCATAATCTTTTGCAAAACTAATGCGACTCTAGTGGTGCCATTGGTATGGCCGCGATCGGTGTTTCGCTGTGGAAGTATGTGATGCGTTACGCACCCCACACTCCAGGCTTTTTTAATCGCGATCGCTTCGTCTTATCCAACGGTAAGCTTGAAAAATGCGGACCCGGGTGGAAGAATCTCACTCAAGTATAGGCCACACTTGCCTCTTCCAGTACTCCTTCCTCCACCTTACCGGCTACAAGGCCATGACCTTCGACCAGCTCCAGTCCTATCACTCAGACCGCGTAGATGCGCTATGCCCCGGACACCCAGAGATCGAACACGAGGGGATCGAAGTCACAACTGGACCCCTGGGTCAAGGTATCGCAAACGCCGTTGGACTCGCTATGGCAACCAAGAACCTCGCGGCAACCTACAACCGCCCCGGGTTCGACGTGGTGAACAACCACACCTGGTGTATGATCGGTGATGCCTGTTTGCAGGAGGGTGTTGGTCTCGAAGCCATCTCTTTGGCTGGACACTTCCGCCTGAACAACCTCACCGTCATCTATGATAACAACCAGATCACATGCGATGGTTCCGTCGACCTCACCAACACTGAGGATGTGAACGCGAAGATGCGCGCTTGCGGTTGGAACGTCATTGATGTTACGGACGGATGTTTCGATATCGAGGGTATTGTCAGTGCGCTTGAGCAGGCTCGTGCATCTACCGATAAGCCCACTTTCATCAATGTCAAGACTGTTATCGGCCTGCACAGCAGCGTCGCTGGTACTGCTACCGCTCACGGTGCTGCCTTTGGTGCCAAGAGCATTGTCGATATGAAGACCGCGTATGGCTTCGACCCGGAGGAGCACTTTGTCATTGGTGACACTGTGCGCCGGTTCTTCCAGGGCCTGCCCGAGCGTGGAGAGCGATGGGTCCAGGAATGGGACCAGCTGGTGAAGGACTACTCTGCTCAGTATCCCGAACTTGGAGCTGAGTTTCAGTCTCGTGTTCGTGGCGAGCTTCCTGCGAACTGGCAGGAGAAGATCCCGGCCAGCTTCCCAGACAAGCCCACTGCTACTCGTGCTGCGTCCGGTCTGGTTTTCAACCCTATCGCTAAAGATGTGAACTCTTTCATGGTCGGCACTGCAGATCTCTCGCCATCAGTGAACATGATCTGGCCTGGCAAGGTCGACTTCCAGCATGTAAGTGGAACCCAATATTGCTATACCGAGACTCTTACTGACGATATATCTATAGCCCGACCTCCGTACAAACTGCGGCATCAACGGCAACTATACCGGCCGCTATATTCACTATGGTGTGCGCGAGCATGCCATGGCCGCCGTCTCAAACGGTCTGGCAGCATACTCCCCCAACACCATCATCCCAGTAACCTCCACCTTCTTCATGTTCTACCTATACGCCGCTCCCGCAGTACGCATGGGCGCCCTCCAACACCTCCAGATCATTCACGTCGCCACACATGACTCAATCGGCATGGGCGAAGACGGACCAACCCACCAGCCAATCGAGCTAGCCAACCTCTACCGCGCCATGCCAAACCTGCTCTACATCCGCCCCGGCGACAGCGAAGAAACAGCCGGCGCATGGCTCGCCGCCATCGGAGCTAAGAACACTCCCAGTATCATCTCTACCTCCCGTCAGACTTTGCCTCAGCTCTCCCAAACCCGCCGCGACAGCGTCGCCCTTGGCGCATATGTCCTGTCAGAGGACGAATCAGCTTCGGTCACTCTCATCGGTGTCGGCGCCGAGCTTTCCTTCGCATTGGAAGTTGCCGAGCAACTCAAGGCACAGAAGGGTATCACTGCCCGTGTTATCAGCTTCCCTTGCCAGCGCTTGTTTGAGAAGCAGTCTCTCCAGTACAAGCGTGATACTCTGCGCCGACACCGCGGTATACCCGCTGTCGTTATCGAGCCCTATGCTCCTAACGGCTGGGAGCGGTATGCGGATGCTGGCATCCATATCACACGGTTCGGTCACAGTTTGCCCGGCAAGGCTGCGTACAAGTTCTTTGGGTATGAGATTGAGACGATGACTACTAAGGTTGCAGGTTATCTGGAGCAGATTAAGGCTGATGAGCTGCTTCGGGGTGAGTTTGTTGAGCTTTGATTTTGTGATGGTTTCATGTTTGATGTTTTGGTAATGGCTATAGATTGGGCTGGGTATGGGCATGCCGGCCTGTTTTGTTCGAGCTGGATACGTATATATATTTTGCATATTCTTGTACATCTCTGTTTAAAATTGATGTTTTGAGAACTTTTATTTATCTTCAGATCTTATGTGTTGCGTATGAGAACTAAGCTTCTTTGCAGACTAGGCAGTATGTAGACAGTGGTTCTTCTTTGCGAAGGATCACTTGGCTCATATTTGCCCAACCATGCACCGAGTTGGAATGCACAACCTACAACCTTACATGAAGCCTTGGCAGTGACTAAGAAAATACGGCGAATGGACCTCGGAAAAATGCACGATGGTGGGGAGAGCGCAGAACCCCCTCATTTGGCAACGCCTCGCGGTGTGCGCTTCAGATTACTCGATTGGGAAGAGAGTATCGCTCTGTGGCCTGAGCTCTGAGGCATCAAATATATCCATATTGCCGTTTAACCAACTAAGCGCACCCGTCTATGCTAACCACTAAACTAAATCATATCCCATCAGACATTGTAGAATCGCCCCGAACCAACGTTCTCCGGCATATAAGCCCGTTCATCTAGAGGCTCATTGAATTGCTCGTTTTCCAATTCGATCGGCGAACGAGCATTCTGCTTCAGCCTCTTCTTCTCCATCTTCTTCTCCATCTTAATTGCCTTTTTCTGTGCCTTCAACTCTTTCTTCTCCGTTCGACTTTTCTTCGGGAAGCTCGAGTCCGGCCCCTGAAGAATGCGACCGGGGTGAAATATGTTCAAGGCTATCAATCCGAACAACATGGGCAAGGCATCAAACACGTATTCATACTCCTCATGCGTGAGAACCGGGTTTTTGGTCGATGTTCCCTGCGCATACTGTCCAATACGAAAGATAATACGAATCTGCAACAGAAAGTGAAAGTTAGAATTTGGTCTGATACATAGAGACAAAGTTCCCGGTACACTTACAGTGATCATCCCCAGCGCAAAATAAACCGAATAGAACAACCACCGCCAGGAGAACGCACCCTGCTGAAGCTTCTCCAAACCAAGCACCCCATCTCTCTCCATATGAAGTATGATTCGATGTAACTGGATCGCTAGCCCCGAAAAGCAAAGGATGAAGAATTCCTGCATGCCAATGCCGCCCATGTAGATGTGCAAACCGAGCAGGACGGTTTTTGTTTCCGTGCCGGTATTGCTTGTTAGTGAGGCACCTGCCAGTTGGACTAGGAAGGCGATTATGTCCAGGGTGACGAATATTATGCCGTAGCGTTGGGCGGAGATGCCTGCTAGCTTGCGTTGGGGGAGGTAGAAGTAGATAATGCGGCCGAGGGTCATGTATAGGAAGGCGTTGATCCCTTGAGCGGGTTATGTTAGAATATGTAGAGTGATGGGTAATTGGGATCGGGGTATGGTTCTCACAGATCGGTGCTAGTAGGAAGAAGATGGTGTAAATGGTAGCATAGTTCTCATTGTTCTGATGCCGTGTTTGAAGGGCTCGGAAGATAAAGGCTACTAGCTCCCAGGCTGAACCCATGCTTATTACCCAGGCGTATGGCTTACAGGAAAGTCAGCTACCGTTCCGGTGATGCTTTGATGGGAATCGAGTGAACCTTTTTGTAGATAAATGCTTGGATGGTGTGCATGATGGTGGTCAACCCATATAGGACACAGAATAAGATGGCGGCCGCGAACGATGGAACATAGTAGAGAAGGGCATCGCAAGACTCTGGTGGAAGGTATCCATTCTTTCCAGGAGCAACGCTAATACAGGTTACAGATGCTGTGGAGGTGGCCGTAGCCGATGCTGGCGAGGTAGTCGCGGTCGGGGCCATGATCGAATAGCTCTGAAGTGTGAGTTGATAATGTTCCTTCTAGAGGCCATTCTACACTGGATTTATATATCTCCAACTCGATGATTTGATTCTATTTTTGCGAATCGTATACTTCACAATTTCTGAAGAACCACCAACCAATCAACCCGACGGCGATCTCAAGTCCAGGCATAGGGTGAGATGGAGCCAAATCCAGCCAAGATTGGGGACCAACAGTGAACGAGCTGATTGACTGAATTCAGCACCAACTGATGTCTTCTATAATAGTTAAAAAGCAGCCTAATTTTTCCGAAGATCTTATTGGTCCGTTCGTTTAGTGAGGCCATAGGCTCGGGAGGCTATGTTTATAATTTTACGTCTTACTTCGCCCGTTAGGCATCGTTATTTTGTAGTCCACTTACAAGAACTTTTCATCTGTTTTCTCCGAGGCTGATATCGGCGCAGTTCAAAGAACTCCAAATATGAAGTTGATCCGATGACCTTCCCTATAAAATACCCCGCGACCGTCTAAACTTCATATGGACTTTCCCCACTCACCGAGTCAACCCGATTTCGTCCACGAGAGTTGTGATCTTATGACATATAAAATAGATCGCTTAGCCCCGAGGGTGGTATTCAGACGAATTTCAAAAGGAAATTCGGCAGTCATAGGACCAGATCATCTCTTGGAAATCATGATCACAGTATAGATATTCCTTGGACAGCGCTTCATGCCTGCGACATAGTAATCAAGAAGCATACAAGTCATGCGGGGAAATGTTTTCGGTTGCAACAGATAAGTTAGGGAACCAGTATTATGACGTATTGTCTGAAACTATTGAACTGTATGTCGGTGATTCTTTGTGACGTGAAGTACCTCGAAAGTCCGAAGGGCAAAACCTGGTTCAGCCAAGAGGACTAAATGGACCCTGGCCTGAGCTAATGCTGGTCTTACCGACTCACCGTACAACCTGCATCAAGCAAACCTTGGAAGGCGTAGAAATTTTCATAAGTTTAAGACGGTTAATGCTGCAAATCAAGCACAGAACACGGGGTGTTTTCAACCACCCCCTCTGAACATTTCACAAACATCAGATGTTCATTTCTGCTCAGTAAGAAGAAGAAGATAAGAACATCTGATCTTCCTAAAATCGTGGCTCGGAGACAGGGGGGTCGTTCGGCCAATAAAAATTAGCCCGCGGCCCATGCACCGACGCGGGGGATCCAGGGCTGTTGATGATCGACAGCGTGCTGCTCTTGCATATTGTAGTTGGACCATGCTGCACATGCGGCCAAAGGAGCATCTGAGAGGATGCTGGGGGTAGCTGCACGGGAAACGAAATACTTATAATGGCCGATTCTTCGATTCTAAATTTTCCAACTCAAACATGGCGCGTTCTTTGTTGCTCACAGCCCTAAGTCTCGGCGCCGCTGCGCTGCCCGCCTCGTCGGGTTCCAGCAATATCAAGAACATTGTCGTCTTGGTGCAAGAAAATCTCTCCTTTGACCACTTCGCTGGCGGTCTGGACTATGATTCTAGCATCGATGGCCCGCAGCACCCTCAATACTGTAACCCGGCCAATGTTTCTTTGCCAGACTCACCCCAAGTCTGCGCCAACCCTATTGCGAAGAATATCGCATCCGACGACCCCAACCACAGCATCTCAGGTGGTAACATGCAAGTATTCGGCACCTATCACCCCGTCTCAAAGGCCAAGCCCGGCATGAACGGGTTCATCAGCGAGCAGCGCGCCTCCTACCCCAAGGATGACCTGGCCCGGGCAGCAGAAGCAATCAACTACTTCACACCAGACCACATCCCAGTCTTCAACTCCCTCGCACAAAACTACGTCCTCTTCGATCGCTGGTTCGCCGCCGTCCCAGGCCCAACAAACCCCAACCGTGCCTATCTAACCTCAGGCACATCCCACGGCCACGGCAAAAACGACGACGATTTCCTCAAATCCGCCCTGCCTCAAAAGTCCATCTTCGAACAGCTCTCAGAAAAGGGCATCACATGGAAGAATTACGAAAACTCAACACAGTCCAGCCCTGCCTTCTTACCAGATGCCCTCTTCTACGACTGGACAGCAAAGAACGCAAAAGACAACATCCTCCCAATCGACCAATTCTACACAGACGCCAAAGCAGGAAACCTCCCCCAGTTCACATGGATCAACCCAGAATGCTGCAACTACATGTCCATGCACCCGCCCTCCCCAATCAACATGGGCGAGAACTTCGTCAAGGGCATCTACGAAGCTGTCCGCAACTCCCCGCAGTGGAACGAGACCCTATTCATCCTAACCTGGGATGAACACGGCGGTTTCGCAGACCACGTCTCGCCGCCCACAGATGTTCCCGCTGGCGATAGCTTGACTTATACTGAAGCTGCCGGAGACGGCGAGCAGTATACGTTCCACTTCGATCGGCTGGGGGTTCGCGTGCCGACGGTTTTGATCTCGCCTTGGGTTTCTAAGGGTGTTGTTCAGCATGCGCCTGGTTCGGGCAATGAGTTTACTCATACTTCTATTATCAAGTTTGTGCAGGAGCTTTGGGGGCTTGAGAGTCTTTCGCCTCGTGTTGATTGGTCGCCTTCTTTCGGTGGGCTGATCACTAATAAATTCCGGGATGATACCCCTGAGAGGTTGCCTGATGCGGCGGACTTTTAGGCTGGCTTGTTGATAGCTGGAAGAGGTGTTTTTTGATGATGACTTTATATAAGTTCAATGATAATGACCCATGAATCAATATGCTCGATATCAAACGATTATCTGTAATTTTTATTAACATTATATACATAGTATAGGGCTGGGGTATTATAAATGAAGACAAAGTTCATGTCTGTGCCCTTTCAAATCTCCAGCAAAGGAGGGCGATCAAATAGTTTTTTATCCGCAACCCAGTTCATCATTCACAATGAAAAATGGTGTTCTCATTTGCGCCAAAACAATTTCCAGCCGTTGCCCGACTGCGACCGCTGAGTGATAGCAGAGTTGCGAGTGTTCACGCGGTCAATATCATAAGGATTAGCCTCGTAAGTCCCAGTCCGCTCCAAAGACGACTGAGAAGAGAGCGACGCAGCATCAGCATCAGTCATCGCCTCTGGAGCCTGAGTCCCATCCACAACAGCCTCGGCCACTATCTCATCTTTCTTCTCATCATTGTGACCTTTCACATTCGCCTTCCTCGCCAAAGTACGCATGAAATCATCAGCCTCAGCCGCATACCTGCACTTCCGACGAATAGCAGGACCATAACGATAAAAGATAAAAGGGAACGGACAACAAGCAAGCGCCAAAAAGGCAGGCACGCACGACGCCCAGTGAATCCCAAGATTGTGATACATATATGTCGTAAACAGCGGGAACCCAGCACCAAAACACGACCGAATAATCGAGTTGGCGGCCAGCACAGAAGCAGCATAGATGGTGTACGCATCAATGAGATAGTTCATGATCCCCAAGAAGACAAACACCATTCCAAATCCAAACGGCGCGGTTGCAAGCACACATACAATCCACGGTATTGATGCGGAATTCGTCCATGCGAACCAGAATAGCCCGATGGGAATGGCGAGACCTCCCCACATTGTGGGTGGGAGGCGTGCTTCGGGTGGTGCGAAGCCGTTGTGTGCTTTGTGGATTTTCACGTAGCGTTTGTTGTCGTACATGTTTACGCCTACCGCGGCCATCATTCCAATCATTACCGCTAGGAACGGGAGACTTCCGACTCCTTCGCTCCAGCCGCGGATTTCTTGGAAGATGATTGGGAATGCGTCGAAGAGCATGTATAGCGTGCCGTAGACGATGGCCATGTAGAGGGATAGGAGGAGGACGATGGGTTCTGAGAATAGGAGGATCCATGGGCGTCCGAGGGCTGTGGTGAATGCGTCTCGTGGTGATACTCGGCCGCGCTGAATCTCGACTTTGCTGCGGTAGACTTTGCCCGTGATGGCAGATAGTCTTTGCGCCCGTTTGGCTAGGAGTACTGGGGCATATGTTTCCGGGATTAGGAGGCTCTCAACCATCCAGATCAGACCGGTGAATACTGCCAGGAATCCTTGGACCCATTGCCAGCCGGCATTTTCACCTAGGAATCCTCCGATCACAGGACCCATTGTTGGACCTAGGAACGGGGCACCAGCGAACAAGCTCGTCGCTAGACCTCGATGTTCAGCGGTGAAGATATCAGCAATGACACCGCCGGCATTTGTGAGAGGCGATGAGCCGAAGGAACCAGCGAAAAAGCGGAGAATAATCAAGGTCCAGATGTTCTGCGAGCCTGCTGCACCCGCACAGAAGACTGAAAGCGCAAGAAATGTTATCAGAAAGACGAGTTGGCGACCGATGAGTTCACAGAGTGGCGCCCAAAGCAAGGGCCCGA
Organism: Penicillium arizonense; assembly: GCF_001773325.1. Lineage (NCBI taxonomy): Eukaryota > Fungi > Ascomycota > Eurotiomycetes > Eurotiales > Aspergillaceae > Penicillium > Penicillium arizonense. The sequence continues at coordinate 760,570 of NW_019173287.1, read as the reverse complement.
CAGCAAATCCAATCACGAACATTGAGACTCCCAAAGTAGCCACTTCCTCGCTCGTATCGAGATCGGTGACCACTTCATTGATACTACCAGCGTAAGCGGATGATGATAGTGATACGGCGAATGTGGCAAAAGCGACGGTAACGGTATACATCCATTTCAGAGTCGTGTTGAACTCCATAGGATTGCGCGGGTCGTTGGGGATCCATTCGACGACATAAGGGTCTCCTTCTGTGCCGGAACCAACATATGGATAGTCGACGATTTCAGGGGTCACCACGCCCTGGTCTGTTAAGATCCGCCAGTGTGGTATCCGGCGTGGGAGCGCTGCTTTGACAGCATCACTTTCCGTATCCTTTGCCATGGGGGGATTCTAGCGGGAATAAGCTCATAACCGGGGGGNGAAGCTTTTTAAAATAACTAAAATACCAAACTGTGAAAGGTCTGCATAATTTGGGTCCGATAAGAAACATCTGATGCTTGCGTGACGAGTGGAGTCCGATCGGATACCTCTTCGGCAAGCCGAGCATCTATATACTTGGCTTTCGGCGACCGCGGGCCGCGGCTGGTGGAGTATTCGTAGTCTGTATTTTGTATTCTGTATTGATTCAATTTTGACATTTCTCAATAACCTCCTAGGCTCTGTGAAAAAGACATTCATAATTCATTATCAGCGGGTCATGGCGATCCCTAACAATGTGCGAATCTACACCAAGTGAAAAGAATAACTGGATTTTTGGGTCCTCAAAAATTTTCGATCGGCACTTGCAGCTTTATGCCATTGCCGGGCCCAGAACTTTAACCAAGTCACACCCATCGAGATAATTTACATCTGCATCTGCATATTTGTGGTCAATCGTCACAGTGGGTTCCAACATTCTATGCCATCATGCTAATTAGTTAGGAATTCTACCGACGCCTGTTTAGTAGCTGGCCGTGGACTAAGGGTTGGCAAATACGAACACGTTTATCATTGTATTCTGTACGACCACGCATTGAGTCTTTGGGGTCAACCTAGGTCTAGGAGGTATTCATGTCTAGGATCCGGCCTCGTGTCGGTGACTGCATTTATCCGACCTTTTCTTCTGATCTCGCGCTTATACATTAGCATTGGCATTCAGAAAATACAAGTCGGTGGTAAATGCATTAGCACCATTATACCATTCAAACTGCGCGAGACAGGTATCTGCAATTTACAAATTTCTCTACGCTATACGAAGCCCGCTCCGCAGTTAGCATGTTTACAATGGTACACAATAATTTGGCACTCGATTTACATTGAATTCATCGATTATCCAACTGTTATGCTGAATTCTTCATATGTCCAAAATGGTGAAATGATAAAATTGAACGGCAGGGAAAGTTACGCTTGGTGTTCGTATTTTGGTCTGTCCTTGCTATATATATCTGGTCAGAACGCTGGAGCGGACCGCGAATTTCCCAATCCACCACTCAGTGACCGTGTAAGAGAGATCCTTAGGTGACCAAACATTGTCCAAATTGAAAATACAGCGTTAGCCTTCAATCATTCTACAATTTACGCTTATGCCGCTGCAATCATATCTCGAAAGGGGTAAACCGCAGGAACAAGTATACATGTACCCCAGGGTCCACTCCACATCTACGGATAAATTGCGCTGGCTGACAGCATTGTGCATCAACTCAGCTAATATCCGGGGAAATATGGCATCCCACCCGGGTGATACACAGTGGCGTCCGACAGGAAGCTTAATTTCACTTGTTTGTCCACGAATGAAATCGCGCAGGCGGGTTCCAGCCGCTCCCGATTCGTGGCAATTGCTTCTGTCCCTGGGCCAGCGATGCTCCTCCATTCAAAGTCGAAACATGGCCCTGAAAGATGAAGAAGTTATGCAGGGTCTGGGACGGACCGATGTCCTCACTGAATTAGGAGCGGCTTGGCAATGTCTCCTGAAGAAGCGAAGCGGGAGGAGGTGTAAGGCTGAAGACGGAAAGTATAAAATGAACCGTGGGCTGCTTGGATGTCCATAGCAGACTATCACGACTTGCATTGAGCTTTGTTACTCTGAGTATCGATTCACCAAGATCTTGTGGTTCATTATGATTGCAGGCAAAAGCCTCTACATTCTTGGCTTTTTGGGGGCCATTGCAAATGCTCTCCCAGAGCCAGCGGTACCCCAGGTGACGGCACCAGCAAAGTTGGAAGAAAGAGCGACCACTTGCACCTTCTCTGGATCGAATGGTGCTTCCTCAGCTAGCAAGTCGAAGACCGCCTGTTCTACCATTGTGCTGTCCGCAGTGGCGGTCCCGTCGGGGACTACCTTGGACCTGACCGGCCTGAAAGATGGAACAACGGTAGAGTGACCTATATCCCTGGTACGAAGGACGCTGCCAATACAATTTCTCATCTAGGTCATTTTTGAGGGCGAAACAACCTTCGGCTACAAAGAGTGGTCGGGTCCTCTTGTCTCAGTCTCCGGAACAGATATTACCGTCAAAGGTGCATCGGGAGCGACTCTGAATGGAGACGGAAGTCGCTGGTGGGATGGAAAGGGCTCGAACGGTGGCAAGACGAAGCCGAAGTTCTTCTATGCCCATAAAATGTTTTCTTCCACCATCAGTGATATCAAGATCATCAACTCTCCAGTCCAGGTTTTTAGTATTAATGGAGCAAAGGATCTCACCTTGAGTGGTATCACCATTGATAACAGCGACGGCGATGTCGAGGGTGGCCACAACACCGATGCCTTTGATGTGGGATCAAGTTCGGGTATTACTATCACCGGTGCAACTGTCTACAATCAGGATGATTGTCTGGCGGTTAATTCTGGAACGGTATTGACTAAACACACAATAAAATAGACCAGTCGCTAATGTGGACTAGGATATCACTTTCACCGGAGGTCTCTGCTCGGGAGGTCATGGACTTTCCATTGGGTCTGTCGGAGGGCGAAGTGACAACATAGTTGACAACGTGCACATCGAAAACTCGGTCATCAAGGACTCTGACAATGGTATGTGAACATAAGAGGCGAGTGCTGAAAAAAATTGTCAATCTCACTAACACTAACTCAAACAGGTGTACGAATCAAGACAGTCTATGGAGCAACTGGCTCCGTCAACAACGTCACTTACAAGGGCATTACGCTTTCCGGGATCGCAAAGTACGGCATTGTGCTCGAGCAAGACTACGAGAACGGCAGTCCCACTGGAACCCCTACGGATGGCGTGCCAATTACCGGTCTAACTCTGGATGGTGTGACAGGCACCGTGAAAAGCAGTGCAACGAACATTTATATTCTCTGCGCCAAAGGTGCATGCTCTAACTGGACGTGGAAAGGTGTCAGTGTCACCGGTGGAAAGACAAGTGGCTCTTGTTCCAACATCCCAAGCGGTGCAAGCTGCTAAGCGAGCCAGAATTGTACAGTCCTGCAAGATAGCTATCTGATCTGATAACGTCCAACATGTTCGTTTGACGAGCGAGCTGGTATAGAAAATGCAAACAGAACAAACTTGATATTCGTTCCCCATTTCTAAGGCCACAAGGCTCCAAGGCCATCTTGGTATGACTTAGCACCCCAAATCAGGCAATAATCATCACACGCGCCATGGTCCGGACGACATGAGCATCCCCTCAAGTCATCCTTTTCCAAAGAGCGTCAGTTATTCAAACCGGGTCTTTTTCCTCCGGTAGTACAGTCATTATTCGACGCGTGTTCATGCAGGATATTGGATAAAACAAGAATCCGCCGACCCAGGAGATGCATGACCGTGGCCAGCAGGGGTTTCAGGAATTGATGGGCATATGTCCTTGAATAATATGACAGCATGAAAGCCTCAGAGGGTGTGGATGAATCGTCCGGTAGGCTGACTGGTTAAGCTTGCATTAGCTCCACTGACAAGAATGTCATTGTGAACAGCTCCCCTCTTACAGAGAGCAACTCCCCAGGCCCTGTGACATTACCGGGGAAAAGTCTTACCAAAAAAGGACCTAATCGAAATATCTGCATTCACAGATAAGGGAGCTCAAGATCCATTCCAAGTTTCAACATGACGCTTTACCCCTGCTCTATGGGCTTGCTTGAGCTTCAACCACCAAGGGCACGATTCTCTCACCCTTTGGGCATGAGATATTCCCCTTTGGGACTTGCATCTGCCAATAATACCGGGTTATCAGCAGATAAGTCTCCGAGAGCACCAGTTCTGCTATGCAGTAGCCCGATCAACATTCCATTTCCTAGTTAATACCCCGAGCGGGGCGGTTCGTGCACCCGCAAAACTGGTCAAGCCATGACAAGGCTGTTGGTATTTTCCCTGGATCATTGCTGGAGCAGATAACGCTGCCGATCGGCAGTGTAAACTAGGGAAAATGAAGTGGTTTCATCATGATGGACCGCGGGCACCATGTACCTCATATATGAGGTGCACTTTCAGTTCAACATTGACGCCTGCAATCCATCGAATTAAGATCACAGTCTCACCAATGAGATACTGTTGCACACATGACCTGGCGAAACCTTACTGAAATGGCACCTCTAAGGAGTTAGGATCACATTGTTGGGACCAAAGTCCGCCTGAATTCCAGGTATGTGCCTTGCACTAGCTTATTGGAAGGAATCTTGTCAGAAAAATTTATTTCGTCATGCCGATAGCTCTGATTAGCTTATTTTTCCTATAAGCTCCTGCCCTAGCTTTATTTTTTAATCATTGCCTGCGACAGACCCCTTCTTCAAGGGAGGTTCGACCGTGTTTTTCGACACACTACATTTTCAACTGAAACATCTTCCTATTAATTGTCTGGGAAACTGAGCATCATGGAAGCCAAGGACTATCCTCCCAGTTTTACTAGTCGGAGTACAGACTTTCTTCCATCAGATCAACAGTCCGACAGCAGGATTATCACGGATGACGAGAAGTTACCTCCTGTTGATGGAGGTACACAAGCATGGCTATTTCTTATAGCTTCTGCAATGCTTGAGTCTTTAGTATGGGGTATGTAAGCTGATGCTATTGCATGTTTTGGATGGGAGTTGATAAATTAGCAGGTTACGCTTTTGCATTTGGAATCTTCCAGGACTACTACAGTTCACATCCGCCATTTGAAGGGTCGGGGCATATTGCTGTTATTGGAACTTGTGCCATGGTGAGTCGTCACGGAATTGCGGATGGCACTGGATGTAATTAATACGTGATGTAGGGCATCGCGTATCTCCTCGCTCCAGCGGCAATCATTTTCATGATTTTGGTGCCTTCATTTGCTCGGTGGGTATCTACAGCTGGCGTTTGCATTATGTGCTTCTCTTTAGCAATGAGCTCTTTTTCCACCAGTGTGACGCACCTCATCTTGTCACAGGGAATTGGCTTTGGCACTGGTGGTTGCTTAGCATACACCCCCACAATCTTGTTCATGTCAGAGTGGTTTGCCAAGCGAAAAGGCCTTGCCTTTGGAATTGTCTGGGTGAGTGATCTATTGCGTTGCAATCATTCTATACCGAATAAAGCTAACTATGTTTTCAGGCCGGGTCCGGTTTATCGGGTATCATTTTCCCACTCGCTATACAATGGCTACTTGACCAGTATGGAATAGAAGCAACACTCCGCATCTCAGCAGTGACTCTATTCATTCTCGCCGCGCCTTTTCTCTACTTCCACCGACCCAGAATCCCCATGACTGAGGTTGCGTACCACAGACTTAACTTCCATTTCTTATACGACAAGACTTTTATCGTTTACCAACTCGGAAACACCCTGGAAGCAGTTGGATTCTTCTTACCGACAATCTACCTCCCCACATTCGCACGCAGCCTCGGAGCCAATGACTTTATGGCCTCGCTCACCGTGACCCTGGTCAACCTGACCACTGTATTCGGCTCCGTGTGCATGGGATTCCTTTCAGACCGGTATCATATCACAACATGTATCTTGATCTCGACTGTCGGCACCGTCCTAGCCGTCTTTTTCCTTTGGGGCTTTGCCACTTCCATCGCGCCCTTATACATATTCTGCATTGCTTACGGCCTCCTCGCGGGCGGTTTCTCGTCTACGTGGGCGGGTGTTTCCAACGAAGTACAACGCGCCAACCCCGCCGCAGACGCAACGGTCATCTTCCCATTCATGGAGACTGGCCGTGGAATCGGCAATGTCGCCAGTGGTCCGCTAAGCGAGGCTCTCCTCAAAGCAGACAACTGGCGCGGACATGCATATGGTGCCTATGGGAGTGGCTACGGTACACTGGTTGTCTGCACCGGCGCCACTGCGCTGACGGGTGGGATCTGTGTTGTGGCGCGTCACTTCAAGTGGATATAACTGTGTGAACTGTGCCTATTGTGCACACCGAACATGTCGTGAACGGGAGTTGTTCTATATAAGTTGGGTTTATTTTCTGCTTGAGACAGGTTGAACTGGGTGATAAATAGGGTTGGTTTTGTGAGACAATTCGTCAATATATGTGAAAAAAAAGATATGCTACATATATACCACTTCACTTGGCAACTGTGCTTTGCGCTAATGAGAAATAATTGCACATGTCCCCGCGGATAGTCAGATTCGAGATGTGTGTCCGGCTTACTTGGTAATCCATCCCCAGACCCTCCAGTACCAGGGCTTCGGAGGTCCCGTTACCTTCTCGTAGTGAAGACGACCAGTATCAAGATCAGCCTCGGCCGAACGAACAAACGCAGGACGGAAGATGATCTTGTGTCCGGCGTACAACACAACAAAGACGATAGGGCAGATATAAGCGACAAAGAAGTCGGAGACATTGAAAGTCGGGATGAAAGCCGTGAAACCCTGGGTCAGGGCGATGAGGATGTTGAAGAAGAGGCCGTACCAGGCAAGGTAGGGCTGGAGGACGGCCTTGTAGGGAAGGGTATCGCGAGAAATGTTACGGGCAGACAATGCGCGCATGAATGCGATGTGAGAAGCGTTGATGCAAGCCCATGTCACAAACCCGGCAACACTGGAGAGGTTGACGAGCCAGTTGAAGACTTGGCCGGCGTCGTTGGAAACGTTCATGAAACCCAGCAGACCGAATAGAGCAGTGAATGCCACGCTGATGTATGGGACACCGTGCTTAGTGACCCAGCCGAAGCAGGCCGGGGCGAAGCCTTCGTAGGCCAATCCAGTTAGGACTCGACTGCCGCTATATACGTTTGAGTTTGCGGCAGATAAGACCACGCTTAGAAGGACGGCGTTGATCAAGCTGGGGAGGATCTTGACTCCAGCTAGATCGGCTGCGATGACCATAGGTGAGGAGGAGGCGTTCGTTTTGGCGGTGGCGAGTCGGCTGTTATCGTATGGGACGAGCAGGCCGATGAAGAAGATGGTCAGAACGAAGAAGAGAAGGATGCGGACGAAAGTCTTGCGGATGGCCGAGGGCACAGTCTTCTGAGGGTTTTCAGTCTCGCCGGCCGCGACACCAACAAGCTCAGTGCCTTGGTAGGAAAAGCCAGCCTGGATAAGGACAGCCCAGAAGCCAACGAACTTGCCGATGGATTCCGGGGCATCGATCATATACGTAGCAAATGCTCCTGGGTTGTGCCAGTATTTGAAGCCGATGTAGCCCTGCTCTCCGACACCGACATCGATGCAAATGGCAAAGATCATAAACCCGATGACGGTTGCCACCTTGATAGTCGAGAACCAGAATTCCAATTCGCCGTAGAAATTGACGGGAAGGAAGTTCAAAGCAGTAATGAAAACCCAGAATACTCCGATGAAAATTGCAATATTCAAATCTGCATTCCAGTACTGAATGATGGTACCGGTGGCGGTTAATTCGACCGCAAAGGTGGATGCCCAGTTGAACCAGTAGATCCAGCCCATAGAGAAACCAAGACTGGGGTCTATTAGGCGCGCTGCATATGAGGTGAAGGCACCGGGGATTGGGATGTATGTTGCGACTTCGCCGAGGGAGCTCATGACCGAGTATACTATGGAGCCGACGAAGATATAGGCGATCAATGCACCTGCGGGTCCGGAGTATGCGATTGCAGTGCCACTGGAGATGAAGAGTCCTGGAGCAAGTTAGATTAAGCTATTTTTGAGCTCAAAATGGCTGTGTACCTGTTCCGATTGTTCCACCTGGATATGGTTAGCACGTTGCTTGTGAGAGGCGAGACGAGAGACATACCGATAGCAATCATCTGAAGATGCCGGCTCTTCAGTTTGCGCTTCAGCTCTCCGGGGTTAGCCTCGGGATAGCTTTGCTCGGCGTCCGCTTGCTTGGTATCTTGGAAGGCATTTTTAGGCTCGGTTGATATCTCGTTCGCAGAGCTCTTGATGTCGCCGGTGGAGGCGTCGTTGGAAGCCATGTCGGACTACCACAATTATGTGTCTCAAAGCACCGCAAATGCGATGGATTGACAATAGAAAACAGTCGAGTTATTAAGAAAGAGCAGACGTTGAAATTTTTCATTCAAGGTCGAATTTCCGTTTTCGCTTGAAGAGTGGGGCTCGGAGGCGTGGAGAATATTTCTTAGGTAAAAAGTCGAACGATCCGGAAAGGAAGGACTTGACGATATATTGGTGGTTGATATTGGCATTTACTTGCTGTTTCTCTCTAAATTACATAGCTAAATACTGTCATATCGACATGTCGACGTATGGTAGCCCTTAAGATCAGCCTGCAGACTTAAGCTTAAATGTTTGATAGAACGCCAGAATTTTCCATGAGTGGGTCTATAAGGCTACCTGCCATTGGGACTAAGATGTATATCACTCTACAGGGGCTCAACACTTCGCAATCGAGTGTATGAAGGCGAGAAACAATAAGTGAATTAATTCAATAGTCATGTCATAGTGTTGCCTGCAACGTTAGGCCGCAAGCCTTCAACATTCTTACATTCCTTGACGCATATGCAGGGGGTTCTGAAACGAACATGTTTCATCCTCTGGTTCAAGTTCCATTTGAATGCTAACTACAGAAGACAAAGTGTCAAACCAGCCTAGATTGACCTCGATACCTGGCTATTTAGTTCAGGGGTCAGATTTTGGCTTTGGAGTGCTCATCAGCGATGTCTTTCTTCTTTGGGCCTGCGAATCCAAATATATACGCGCCAATTTTCCGCATCTGAATCTCCTCTGCCCCTTCAGTGATGCGGTACCGACGGAAGTGACGATATATATGCTCAAAAGGGTAGTGTCGAGAATACCCATCGCCCCCGTGTATCTAATCGGTCAGTCGTGTCTTATCCGTGAACTATCTGAGAATGCCAGCATACCTGAATGGCCCGGTCGGCAGCCTGACAACACAGTCGGTTCGCCCAGAAGTTACACATGGCAACTTGATCACTCAGTCGGCGCTCAATCTCTACCCATGGTCGTTTTCCCGACGACTGACATTCAGCCACAACACGATCCATCTCCCAGCTCGTCTTGAAGATAAACAGTCGCAGCATCTCAACCTGGGTCATAAGCTCAACCACCGGGAACTGAATAGCCTGATTATCAGCCAAAGTCTTCCCCTCGCCCCATATCTTGCGTGACCGGGCGCGTTCAATGCTCCGATCCAGACAGTACCGCGCAGCCCCGCATGAGCTGGCCGCTTGACGAATTCTATTCTCATGCACGAAAGTCTGCGCAATGGCTAGTCCCTGGTTAACGGATCCCAAAACCGCCGTCTCGGGCACCCACACCTGGTCCAGCTCGACGGTTGCGTGGTCAGTGGGCATATTGAGCGTCCACTCGTAGCTGGCAATGCGAAGTCCTGCCGTGTCACGGGGAACCAGGAAAGCCGTGATCCCTCGTGCAGATCCTGCTTGGCCGGAGGTCCGGGCGAAAATGAGAAAATGCGTGCAGTGGTGCGCGCCTGTCTGCCACTTTTTTGCCCCCGTGATTTCAAACCCGCCTCGGGTCTGGCGGGCTGTTGTGGACATGTATGTTGCATCACTTCCGTGGTCGGGTTCTGTTAGGCCGAATGTTGTTCGGAACTCTCCTTTCAGACGTGCTGGAATGAGGGTTTGCCTTTGGTGTTCGTTCCCAAAATGGTGAAGCATTAATACGTCGGGGAAATTCCCCACGATGCTGTGCTCGTTTTGTAAGTCATTGGCTAGTCCTAGGCCACCGCCGTATACTGGGTGTGAGGATAGGTGATATCGGATAGCTGACATCCACAAGTTGGTGTCTGGATGTGACTGGCCGCCGTATACTCGAGGCAATGCGAATCGGTAGAGACCAGCGGCATCGGCTCGGTTCCTCGCCTCACCTAGCCTAATCAGCCTGGAGCCACTACCGATATTGTTCTACTTACCTAACAGCTCTTCCCATTCCTGTCGTGGATTCCCGTTGTTATCCCAGTCAGTTCGTGCATATTCACGACGGTGATCGAAGAACCGATCATTGTCATCAGCATGCTGCAGCGGCAGGATATTTGAATGGATAAACGAATCTATAGACTCTAGGTGAGCTTTAAGCTCGGTTGGGAGCTCGAAATTCATGATGGCAATGCTTTATGGACGATTGTACTCGGCCAGGCTATCTATATGATGTGTTCCCCGCATTCGGACCTCGGCGCGCATCTCGTCTCGGTTGACATGTTGACGATCAAGTGGCTAATGACCAAAGTACAACCGCAATTCGAAGCAAAATTAATGCAATAGTAACGAAGAATGTGATGAGTTATCTATGACTTGAGAGTGAAAATAGCCCTTAGGATGTCATAATGACCCTAAACCATATTGACATGTCCCTACCCTCACCCACACCACCTCGTTATAACCCCCCATTGCAGCAACAGAAGACCTTACTCAAACAATTTCTCACCCTAGTCAGTATACTTCTTCTCTCTCACTCTTGGCGTCTCCCGAAATCGCCGCCACAGCCAAAACCCAAATATAGTCAACACAGTCAACGGTACAGCAAAAGCAAGATAAAGCCACCACCACCGGGAAACGACAAAGTCAGACCGAGTTGAACCAGGAGACGTATCAAAAGCGACCAAGTTCGTCCCGAACAAGCTACACACGAATGTGGCAGGGAGGTAAATCAATGTCACGGCCGCAATGATCTTCATAGACATACTGTCTTTACGTGCTTCGCGCGCTATGCTCGCGCTTTGGGTAGCTATGCGCAAATTGACCGTGCTATCATGCCCTGTAATTAGGTTATAGAGAAGCGTGATAAAGTTGTTAGTCCGTTGACGGAGGTTGAGAATACGGCGATGTCTGTCCTCGCAGAAGTCACGTAGAGCGAGGAGATCATCTCGAACACGGTCGTGGACTCTGTTTTTTATGTTTGCACCGCCGTTGTAACGCTTCGCTAGCCGACCGAGTCGTGTATGGTCCTGTAATAGATGGTCGATGTTTGATGTGTCCCGCTGGTTATTGTGTTCGAGTGTGATTAGGTTCCGAGACATTTTGTGTAGCAGTTGGACGTATTTCGAGAAGCGATCGGAGTCGGTTATCTCGAAGAGCGAGCCTTGGTGAAGCTGTGTTTCGATCCATAGGAGCCATTTGACAAGATTGTCGAGCTCGGTTGATCGCGTTGAGAGGATGTAGAATAATATCGCGGAATGTAAGGCCAGTGGATGCAGGCTTGAGTCTCCCTTGCATCTGCAGGTGCTGCTGTTCGTACAGGAACAAGGCTCGGATTGTCGGAGGCCTTCATAAAGGCCATGTACCAAATTGCGGAGGTCGCTTTTTGCCTGGAGGAACATATAAACACTGTGACCTGTCGTTATATCATGGCGGAAGTAAATAGGCTCAGGCTGATGATGCAGCACCATGTCGGTCGGGCCTCGTGAACTGATGGTTGGGGTACTATCAAGGGGACTGGTGTTGTTCGCTACATATGATAGTGACTCTGAGACATTATAGCATATTTCTGTCTTCGTGAGCCCACAATACTCACTTTCAATATTGGGGAAAGGGGTACCGACCAAGGCACGGTCGGCCTTTGATGTCAACACATCGACTGTGATAACCAGACACCAACGGCGAAGCCAAAAGAGCCACGGATTCAAGATTGATATCCCAATATTCCTCAAAGAGAGAATTGACCTCCAAGTCCCCGGGGAACGACCCCGCTTCAGGGCTCAACAGTCTGACACGGATCAACAGAAGCCAGCAAAGTCAGGAGGAAAAAGCATACATAACATGCAGAGGGCTATGTCCTTTGCTCTCAGCGGGTGCCTCTGACCGCAGTTGTTCCTCAAAATCAGGCGATTCTACAGGACGTCAGAGCGTGCATTGGCTGCATCGAGGCTAATCACTTACCGGCCTGGTCCAGGACTGCTAGTGGGCAAGATGCGCCTTGCTCGTGTGAGGCAACCGACCGACCGCAACACAGAAACAAGGCATACTTTAATGCCGAAGGATCGAGTTTGGACGACATGGCTCTCAGATGATGGCTTGTTCAGCCCATGAGGTCTGCCAGCCCCCGCCCCCACCCTGCAGTGTGATGGCCCTGCAGACCTCAACCAGGACCCAGACAGTCGGAACATGCGGTTTGTCATGTCGCGAACATGTTGAGTATAAATCTATTCAATGCCGACTACTCCATATATGAACCAGAGGAGTAACAAAATACTGTATAACGTTATCGCGGGCCCAGACGCTTGGCAAAATGAACCTCGGCGTCATGCCACAGCCTGACCCAGCTTGTCGGGAACATGATTTGAGTAGAGAGGGATAAAAGAGGGATAAAAGAGGGATAAAATTCCCGCTCGAACACGATAGGGAAACTCAAATGGTCGATCTCCCTATTGACAGAATTCATAGTTTTATACCCTTTTCACGCGGGTGTTGAACGTGCCTCCTCAAAATGCTACCGCATCAGGGGATTGAGTCTCCTGAATCATGAAGAAAATTATGAATAAACAACGGCTTTGTGCGGGTACTTTGACGTCTTATTACTATTCCTAATGGGGAAATAAAGCCTTGGCTTTAATCACAATCCTTGCACCTCCGCATCATTTAGGTCCTTCAGATATGTTAAAGGGTAACTATTACGGTTGAACGCGAGTATCCTGGTTGACAATAGTACAACATGACTCGGTTGTGTCTTATGTTCCCATAAAAGATCACTACGCTTTGTCCTCGTATTCACCGATGAGCCTGTGATGGTTCCACTCAGTCCCCGTGCACATAAAATAACTTTTTGGGACGGGATGCCAAATACGGATATCTTCTATGGATGACTCGAGACGATCCCGGTGCTCTGGACAGGATTTTCCAGACCCACGGGCAATTTAGCGTCGCTTTTATAAGCCACTTCTCCTCCAACGGATGTCCCGCGATAGGTTGAAGATATTATTTCTCATGCACGGCGCCCCAGAGGTTCCCTCGCTCTCCTTCCAAAAGCTCACAAGTCCAACGCAAGAGAGTCCCGACATCATGGGTTCCAATCACGCTTGTGTATCTATTTGGTCTAGTTGCATTATGTCGCATCATGTCTTTCTTCACTGTTTTCTGACAGGAGTGGCCCCACAACCACAGCACACAAAAGGAGCCCTCTAGGGCGAAGCTGGGGTGTTTTTTTTTTTTGGATTTCTTCACCCTTGCTCGCAACTGGAATTTCGGAACATGACGTGGTGGCATCTCGTTGTCGCGCAACCATGCCTCGCCCTCGGCGTGGTTGGAGCGGGCTATCTGCTTTCCCTGGCCGTATATCGGCTGTACCTGTCACCAATCGCTCATTTCCCAGGACCTAAGCTGGCTGCATTGACCATGTGGTACGAGTTCTACTACGATTCATATCTTGGTGGTCAATATACGTTCGAAATCGGCAAAATGCACCGAAAATATGGCCCGATTGTGAGGATCAGTCCTTATGAACTACACATTGACGACCCAGAGTACTACGACGTTTTGTACTCTCGAGACAAGCCTCGCAACAAATCAGTACACCTGACCGGCATGTTTGGAGCACCAGACTCTGCCTTCGGTTCTGTCGATCACCGTCGTCATCGCATACGCCGACAACCCATGAACCCATTCTTCTCCCAGCAACGGATCCGACACCTTGAGCCAATGCTTCGTGGAATGATGGATAAGCTGCGCAAGGGAATGAAGGCCTGGAAAGAAAGGAACACACCTCTGCATATGTATCATGCGTTCAATGCCTTCACTACAGATGTGGTTGTGGAGTATTCCATGGGCGAGTCATTCCACTATCTAGATGACCCTGAGTTCACCCCACAATGGTCTAAGACAATCCAGTCAATTGTCCAGATGGGTGTACAGCTGAAGCAATTCCGCTGGGTCATAGGTTTTTTCGAATTGCTTCCACGGTGGCTAGTTGTTAGCCTCAACCCGGACATTGGCCCGGTTATCGACCAGAAGGTAGAAAGTCTCCGGCTGGCAAACTTGATCATCGACAGTGAAAAATCCAGTGCCAACTCGACGGATAAAAAGTCCGGTCTGCCAAAAGACACATTGTTCCATGCGCTGCTGGACAGCAAGCTTCCTGCGGAGGAGAAATCAGCTAGTCGCCTAAGCCAGGAGATTTTCACGGTCATCTCCGCGGGCGGAGAAACGACTGCGAAGAATTTGACGACACTCACTTTTCATCTTTTGAATAATCCCGACAAGCTGCAGAAGCTACGCGACGAATTGAACCGCCTTGATCCTAATGGGACGGCGTCTTTGGTGGAATATGAGACAATGCCCTATTTGGTAAGTGCCAATTTATGCCATCGGTCGAGAACGGACGATTTTTAACAATAGTAGACATCGGTTATGCTCGAGGGACTAAGGTATGAATAGCTCTCTGTCGTCTTGCTATTGGAAGCAGCACGCTGCCAAGTGCATTGTTATTGACCCGTTCTATAGACTCACAAACGCTATCTCGACAAGGCTTCAGCGCAGCTCGCCAGTTGATCCTATGAAATACAAGGACTGGGTCATTCCACCTGGAGTAATATATCATCTGCGACTCTATCATTCATTACACTAACAATACAACATAGACGCCTGTTGGCATGACAAGCATATTTATGCACCATAATGAAGACATCTTCCCGGACTCGCAAAGTTTCATCCCAGAGCGCTGGATGGATCCAGATCAGCGGAAGTACCTCGAAAGGTACATGGTCGCCTTCAGCAAGGGCTCCAGACAATGCATTGGTATTCCGTACGTGATGCTCCCCTGACTGTGTGACCTGGAATACGAGCTAACATTTATTGGCCAGTCTCGCGCGGGCTGAGATTCTTTTGGCTGTGGCCACAATCTTCCGTGAATTTGAGATGGAACTGTACGAAACTACGATCGATGATGTTCGTATTGTGCGCGACATGTTCAATGGTCACCCTAGAGAGGGAAGCCAAGGTGTTCGTGTCATGATCAAAGGGTGGAATGAAAGTCCCGCGACAAGCAGAACCTCTTCATGATTCTTGCTCTCTTTTTGTTATTTTGCTGCTTTCATTAATGTACATACAATGACGACCCGACAGAGCTAACCAGACAGAATTCGCTACTTCACTATCTCCAAGCCCGGGGTATCCCCGCCTCCAAAGACATTCAAGTGCGTACTTCTGCTTGTCATGACCACAATATCTGGCTAGACTGAAGCTGAGCTGGGGGATGGACTAGGCGCAAATTTCTAGACGAGGGTCTTACCCTCGAAATATCATACCTATTCTCCAACCGCTCGATGATCATTCCAAATCTTCTAAATATAGCTGAGCACTGGCCAGGGGCGTAGTCAGGTTTGCAATCTCCTGCTTTCTCCGCTTCGTGACGGTCAGCAACGAAAGAGCGGGCGAAAGAGAGTAAAGGAGCAAAGACGAACACGGAAGGAAGAGGGAAAGGAAAAGAAAAGAAAATGAGGCGCGTTTAGCCAGACCAGTTAATCAGGAAGAATTTCGGCTGCCCAGGTGGCCTGCAATTTTCCGAATCTTCAATCTGGCCCGGGGTTCAACGAGCTCCGCTATTCCAAATACCCGCCAACGGGTCTTCCTGGGACTTCATGCGGTAGTATCTGCAAGGTCATGACATTTGGGCAGACAGTTTGCCTTACTAGCGTGGCGCTGTGACTTGTTTCATAGCTAACGAATGGGTTAGCGTGATCCACTTGAAACGTGTCTGAGATCACCGTATACTTTGAATCTATTCATTTCGACAATCTCCAACCATTTAAAGTACATCTCGAGTAATTCAAGGTTGCACGGGATAGACGGTTGGCGAAAGGCGTTTTCCTCAACCCCTTGGGCCTTTTACCGTAGAACCTGCCGAACAGACACCGAGCCCGGGACACCAGGGCGATGTGAGACAAAGTCATCATATGTGGTACCAGGACAACATGCTCCTCCATACTTCGCTGGCTTTGCTCCTGTGTAACGGATTCCATGAATCGTGATGCACCTTGTACCAGGGCTATGGGAACTCAGCTTTGGGGTCATGGATGCGATGAAAATCCCCCCTGGGCTCTTGTCTGCATATCCGCACGTCTATACACATGTTGTGCGAGTGCTCAGACACTTTCACCTCGAAAGTGAGGATATCATAGGCACAATATGCCAAATCAAGCAGAGACAACCAATCACTCTGAATGACCGTGTCCAACATAACCAAGGCTTGTGTTCCAAAAAGTTTCCAAAGGAAGGGCATATACGCAGTGATACCTATCCACGCGCTTTCCTAACCGATTCCCTGGGCCCTAATTTCCAATAGAACTGCCTTTCCTCGAGCCTGAAGTCTGTTTGGATGCGCTGATAGATAGCATTTGAACTAACTGATCGGTTCCTGAGGACTATCTCTATTGGATTAGATATAAGCAAAAGTACATATGAGACTGGGGTCTCGATCACTGACGACAATCTTCCTTCATATCATCAACATACAACAGGTATATTCTTGCTTCAAGATGCACCCGACTCTCAACTATCGGCACTCACGGCGGTCCGCTTGTGATAAATGCCGCGGGCAGAAGCTGCGTTGTGAGCGTGGCCATATTAATGGCATGTCTTGTGAACGTTGCCTCAAGGCTCAACAGCCATGTATCACCAGCATAAGCCACCCAGCACCAGTCTTCCTTCCAACAAACCATGATCAGAGCATTGTTCAAAGAGATCGGGAGAGTCAATTGTTTGGCCATAGCCCTGATCTGATATCTATGCTTCCCAATTCATCCGGCGCGAAAGGGACAAGCTTAGTTCTGCCATCATCCACGAACTCAAGGATGCCCAATACGCTACAGTCAAACTGCTGCGACGATCAGATTTTACTGTCATATGTTTCCGGAGTAAACGCCTTTCCGTCGCCCGGCGATCTAGCCTTGAGCATACCGCTAGATCAAAGGGGCTTTCCAATTCCCTTCGAATCGTGGGGTCATCAGCAGCCTTGCTGGTCTAAGGAGAATTATAACGTGGTGTGTCGATATGTTGAGTATGTTATTGATCGGTCAGCTACTAACTTCAGAATAATACAGCCTCCTCCTGAAACTGCCTTGCCAGAGCTCACACATCATTGTAGTGACGAATCTCTTTACTCCCCGATTCTTGGTACTAATATCTCAATGGATGCCGGAAACGAAAGCATATCAACTAGCCAGCAACCCATATATCCCGGAACAGAACCATTCCTTGGAACAGAAGATGTCCCTGAATCCTTTTGGGGCCACCTTGAGAACCTCCCAAACCCGGCCGAACGTCTTCCTAGAGTGCCCGCCCAAGAAATGCCCACATCTTTCCGAAATATGCGGAAGGAGATTTTGAAGTTGAAGATCGAGCTTCTCGAGGACCTAGAGATGCTGGAAACGGACGCCGTGGCGCTGGCATCCGAATCCCTTCTGAATGACCTATTCAATCCATCCGTCGCGCGGCTCGATCTTCCAACCTATCGCATGCTCAACCATTCGTACCGATTCTTTGAAATAATTCAGTCTCTGCACAGAGTACCTAAGACGTCCAACTTGACTCCTGCTAAGTTACCAACGCAGAGTCACTCTCAGGGACTTGCAAATTCAAGTTTACTATTTCAAGACGTCAGCGACACCAACTTGGATGAATGTGCGACTACAATATCATCCCATGATTCCAGTTACCAAACAGCGATGACATCTTCCCCGGATCGGACTGTGGTCACCCCAAGTCCGATACACGATATTGCAGTGTGGCTGAGCGTGTTAGAAGCACATTGCTATCTGGTTCGCCTTTACCGTGCTATATTCACGCGTTTGTATCAGCTCTTCCTCATCATCGCTCCTGTCGACGCGCAAATGTATTTGCTATTACCCAAACTCCAACTTGGACAATTTCACACGGATGGCAATCTCGCTGTTCAAGTCCAAGTTCTCGTTGATCTCTGCTCTAGCATGATGGGTCAGATCCACGAGGTTCTCGGGTTGCCATCAAGCTATGATCAGACCCAGGAAGAGAGAGAGATTCGCTTACCTGCAGCAGTTGGGGAAGGCAACTGGTCAACCGCCATCCGAGATCTTGTCTTGGCGCAGGAGCAAGATCCGTATGAGATGTCTTTGGTGGATCTAATGAGATGCTTACGGCAACTTGCTCGGGATCCTGCTTTTCATTGATTGTAGGGTAGCTGGAGCTCGCCTACATATTTATTTACTATTTCCTATGTTTGCATGAATTATTCTTGATATTGACCAGTTTAATAACGGATTTCTTCATATAACGGGTCGACATTTATGCTACATTGGGGACATTGGGACACAAACTTATAGAGATAGTGCGCAAATCTCAGCTACGTGTATAGTCGAAGAGAAAGTGTCAAGTAGGATGCTGATGAATCTCCCTGCATTGAGGCCTCTGTCACTTCTTAGCGCTCCCTCTCTATTTCGGTGCTCAATTATTGTCACTGAGGAGAGGTGAGCAAGTTGCAGGACACATGATGCTACTGGATGGAAAGTCATGGTTCAACTTCAAGTATGAGACATAGATCGCCCACTCCCTGTCATGTAACAGTCCGTTCAGCATGTACTGTACATCATCATTCTGTTCGGTCAAGAAATCAGTAAGTGCGGCTAAAATCGGCACGCAAATCCCCTCCCATTCTAACAACTTGTGTTTGACCATCAGTACGCCTTTTTTTATACCAACGCTCCTCCCTGCTACGCAGATTTCTGCTGTCTCTCTGTATTTGTTTCTGGAAATTCAGCTTCGGGTTCGGTACGGTCCGTGGCTAACGTTCCGGGATTGGTGGGTTTAAGGTATGTAGAAACATTCCAGTTGCGACTGATCAAACATAGCTGTGTCCAGAATGTATGAATATTTCATAGCAGCTGCGGGGTCGCTCAGAGGTGCCTTTTCCCCTTCACCTCATTGCTTTAGATTGCATAGCCCTTCCCTAGTATGCCTCCCTCTTCCATGAGACTTTCTCCGACCGTTGTTAGTATTAGAAACCATGCTAGAAACCATGGGTGGTAGATTTAGCCGAGTATGCACGACTACTAACAGTCCATTACACCGATTAATATAATAATTCAAAAGCCAGTGATGGGCAGCGAGCTTTGTCGATGACCCGATAGGCTAGGCTATGAGGGCTTCGCGGAAAGAATTGCTGATTGGTCCATTTGCGGCGTCTGCATTTCCCAGGCAATAGCACGAGTCATACACTGCCAATGCAATGACCTCGAGTTGCATCAATCCTATCGCCACTCCTAAGCTTTCGGTCATGGTTCAGACCGTTCTAGGACGTTCCGAACATGGTCCACAGTAGATCCACAAGTATTTCCTCCAACACCCCAGTGGTCTCAGAACTCTAGTATTTGCAGTGGACAAATGTCCACCGAACTTAAAGTCAATGGGCAATGTGGAATACGAGAGCAACGAAGTATAACGCATCTATGTTGATGTTTTCGATCACTGTCATGACATCACGAGGCAGTAAAGTACTCATAAAATCACCTTACTAATGTAGGTTTGACATATCTAAACCCTGCTAATCCCATCTTATACTGTCCTATATTTATGCCAGTGACTAGCACGCGTTTGAGTCTAACCTAAATTTACCAAACATTGCCCCTTGGTTCCAGCAATTATGGTTCGAAATCTCACCCCAGTTGGCGTCGGGCCTGGTGATACCGACGCTCCAAGAAAATGGCCCAAAAACCCCGAAGACGCTGTTATCAATGACATGGACTCTGGTGCACTCGTCAATGAATTGGCGAAACTTGCAATTCTGCCTGGGAAACTTGACTTGACTCCCGACGAACAGGAAGCCTGCAAGAAAAACCCCGACAGTCTAATTTGGACCCTCCGTGGAAAGGAGCCGCTTCCTAGGATTGAGAAGGGAACATATCGGGGGACTCAGCTCGCGCTCACTAAGCTCTACGATCTTATAGAACAGCGGTACTTACACCAACCCTTTTTCTAAATCATTTTTTCCCTTTTCCTCCTTCAAGTTGGCTAATATGCTAGACAGATATGTGTCCTTCATGGATGTAGCCCAGGTCCAACCTTTGATTCCGTCGACTCTGGCCCTGGAAGATAAACGTGACTTCTTTCAATTCACAAAGAGTGAAACCGACGGCTTTCCACCCCATCTTAATCTTAGCCTAAACAAGAAATGGGTAAAAGCTGGGAACGAGCCAGACCAGGACGAGGAATCAACCCTCTCTCAAACTCATATTTTTGATTTTGGACGCCTGATTCAGTTATTCTTGGTCATGAAAGGTATTCTGCCAAGGTTGATTTATGGTGGTGTAGGCACACCCGACGCAGGGAAGACGCTCGCAAACGTGGAGGAATATAATAAGCAGCAACGCGAGAAGTCTGGACACAACGATATATTCAATCGTCCCAACGTGGGCGATTTGAAAGATTGGTACAGCGATTCCCGATTTGCACAACAACATTTTACAGGGACGAATCCTACAACAATTGAGCGGGCTTCAAATGATTGGATAGATCACTTTATCCAAGCCGCAAAGACATCCGATGATGCAGTGGCTAAGAATACCATCACTGATCTCAGTACCAGCTGCCGAGAGTCCTTTTACATGCAGGATTACAGCTACTTTCGCAAGGCTGCTGGTATGGAATCGGCTGCCGACATAAAATGTGAGGACGAAAACAACAAAGGAAGCTATCGGTATGGTTGCGCGTCGGTGTGCCTATTCTTTCTCAATGAAAAAGGCCAGCTTTACCCACTAGCTATTGTCACGGATTGGCGGGGCAGTCTTGAGACTTCCGTGACAATCTACAACCGGGAATTGTTCAAGCGGACAGATATCCGGTCAGGAAGCGAAAAGCATGACCCAAAGGTGACCGTAACCGACGAGGTTAATGACTGGCCTTGGAGATATGGTAAATCTCCCGCACCAAATACGTTCCCTACGTTGTGCGCTGACTCTTCGGTCTCGGTATAGCCAAGACATGTGTGCAAGTTAGTGACTGGCTTCGGCATGAAGTCACTGCACATCTTACACGTACTCATTTGGTTGAAGAGTCCATCATCGTCGCCGCCAACCGACAACTTGAACCCGAGCACGCTGTGTTTCGGCTACTTCGTCCGCACTGGCAGAAAACCCTGGCACTAAATGGGGCTGCCCGGAGCACTCTCGTTCCCTCTGTCATTCTCCCGATAATAGGGTTTCAGCAAGACGAAACCCTTGAGTTTATGCAGAACGAATACAGGAACTTTGACTTCGAGGGAAGCTACGTACCAACAGATCTCGGCGCACGGGGGTTTCCTCCAGAGCAACTCGATACCCCAAAGTTTCACAACTACACCTACGCTAGATGCATCAACAGCATGTGGAAGAAGATCAGGGACTATGTGGAAGGCATGCTTTCTCTGGCTTACCCAGGGCCCGATGCTGATAAGCAAGTCAAGGGTGACACATCTATTCAGAATTGGTCGAAAGAGATGCAGTCTCCCGACGGTGCCGATTTGCAACACTTCCCGGCCATCGGCACATTCACAGAGCTGGTCGACTGCGTGACGATGTGTATTCACCTCGCATCTCCCCAGCACACGGCTGTGAATTACCTACAAGACTACTACCAGGATTTTGTGATCAATAAGCCTTCCTGTCTTTTCGCTGAGCCTCCAACCTCTCTGGAAAGCCTGCTCAGATACACCGAGGATGACCTTGTCAAAGCGCTGCCTATAAATCATACTCATGAATGGCTTCTTGCTTCGCATGTTCCATACATCCTCAACTTCAAACCGAACCAGGAAAACGAAACGCTGATCGCGTACGCTCTTTCGCAGTGGGACATTTGTCGTAAAAAGCCCAATCCTTCGGATGTGGAAAAGAAAACCACAGCTATGCTCTACAAATTTTATCAGGCGCTTCAAGGTAGCGATGAAGAATTCGACCAGTACGCACGCGCGAAAGACGATTTCGATGACATCCCGTACAACGTGTTGAAAACAGATTGGAATGCGGTGTCGATTTTGATCTAGGCATGTCAGTATGAATATTACGGCTATAGTCTGGTTGCACCAGTGCATATACATTCGTCATCATGCATCCGAGATCGAAATTGAAGAGAGATAGGTTGGCTAGGAAAAAGGCCATAAAAAAGTACATGCACAATTGATTTAATGGACTTCCATAGTTATAAATTGCCTGGATTAATTTGAGTTTGCAATTCGAAGTTGTTTTCATCCCGTTGGTTGCCATATGCTGCGCGAAATACGGTTGTCAAATGGTTCGTTGTCAACGAGCTCTGCGTAAAGAAATTGAGGAGCAAGGACTAAATTATGAAGCAATACGATTGTGGCAGGGGGTAAATCAAGCACGGGAAAGGAATCTGGCTTCAAGACACCAAACTTCCATAGTTCTCTATACAAACCTGTTAAACGCCACTGAGGAGCAGAAGTGCATCCGGATGGCGGTTAGATTTCCTAATTGGGGTTTCCGGCCACGCCGCCGAATTTAGGTATGAAATGAAGCTTATATATGCACATTTATAGTCTAAGAGCTGTAAATGGTACTGCTTCCGACCTCGCTTGCTAGGACCATTCATATCTTTGGTGAACCTCACCGGTCTATGACCTACGCTCCAGGATTGAGATTTCCCCGCGGGGCCCTGCTCGAAGCTGCTCCGCATCCAAGTCAACTCTACGGAGTACCGGTAACCTACTTTACTGGGATCGGCCGCTGTTGCGGAGAGTTACCAAATCTGGCTGTCAATCGTTTGCGGCAACCGGATTCTACACCGAAATATTTCAGAAAGAGGCTATATAAGTTCAAGGTAGAGTCAAGATGTCAGGGTTGCTAAGCTGTGCGAATTGATCAATCATAACAAGGTGCTCAAGACTCTCAAAATGAACAGACTTGTTTCACCGAAGTGTCTCAAATGTCCTACCTTTCGCGCCGGTAAATGCACGGGGAAAACAGCCAAGCGACTTGTCGCAACTGACGCACCATTCACTCGCAAGGACAAACAGGAGGGCGATATTTCCTCAGTATTCTCAACTTTCTCTGGTAGGAAGAGCGCGCCACTGCCCGATCGATTTCGTGACCTGAAGCGAAGCTTGACTGTGGGATTCGAAGAGGAGATTCAGAAGTCTTGGGACGATCTAGTTGAGAGTCTGAAAGTCCGGACTGAAGAAGTCGCTACCAAGCGAGAGGCTGTACGTTCGTCACATATTCCTGATTGAAAACTACATACTAATAAAGTCAGATCATTCCTCAACTAAACTTTTCCGATATTCAAGCGGGTAATGTAGCTCCGGCCGATATTGAAGCCATTCGACGCACCGGTGTTGCCGTCATCAGAGGAGTTGTGCCAAAAGGCGTCGCTGAAGACCTCCTCTCCGATGTTCGTCAATATTTTGATGGGCATGCTTTCAAAGGCTTCCCTTCTGAAACGGAGAAGAAGGTAATATGTTTTTGTCAGTTCTTTCTGAACTCATAGTGACTTGATTCAGGTTATTTACGAATCCTACTGGAGTCCTTCACAAGTCAAGGCGAGATCGCACCCAAATATGCTCGCCACGCAGTCGTGGATGAATCAACTCTATCGTGCCGACGCAGACCAGAAGAGTAAGACACTCTGCAATGAGAACACGTACCGGACTTCACTGACGGAACTAGTTGATCTCTCGGTCCCGCTCACCTATTGTGACCGTGTCCAAATCCGTCCACCTGGTGATAAACACTTTGGGCTTCCACCTCACGTTGATGGTGGAGGTGTTGAGAGATGGGAAGACAACTCTTACAACCATGTCTACCGCAAGATCTTCCAAGGAAAGGTATGTGTATGCCATATTACTTTGCGAGTATAGTCAACTAATATCAAGACAGTGGCGGGAGTATAACCCATGGGATCTGACTGGCCGTCTTGACGCCAACATGAACATGTATGAAGCACCAGGAGGTTGCTCTGTCTTCCGAGCCTTCCAGAGCTGGCTCGGACTGTCTCGCCATGGACCCCAGGAAGGTAAGTCGCTGTTACATATAAGGCTAGCCCAATGCTAATTGCTCGTAATGCCAGGTACTCTTGTGGTCCATCCCATCCTGCAGCCCAGCACTGCCTACTGGATGCTTCGACCCTTCTTCAAACCTACTCGCAAGGGTTCCTTGGATGGATGGAAGTTTTCCCTTGATGATGAAGAGGGCGAAATTTATCTGCATGGTGCCAACCCGGGAACTGCCCAAGAGCATACCCCTGACCACCATCCCCATCTCAACCTCAGCGAAACTATGATCCCGTACCCTACTGTTGAGCCAGGTGACACCGGTATGACTATTGCTGATTGAATATAGCGAGCCATGCTAACTTTCTTTTATAGTCTTCTGGAGTGCCGATACAATTCACGGTACGGAGACTGTGAACACAGGAAAGAACGATGCTTGTGTGTTCTATATTCCATCCGTCCCGCTGACCCCTAGCAACGCGGTATGATTATGATCCAAATCAAGCGTATACAAAATTGGCGCTAACATCACATAGCAATATGTCGCTCAGCAACGCGATGCTTTCTTGAAGGGTGTTCCCCCACCAGACTTCCCCGGTGGTCTTGGCGAGTCCCAGTTCTCTGACAGAGCACAGGTTGGAGACATCCAGTCTGAAGCTGGCAGAGTAGCTATGGGTCTGGATCCTATCAAAGCCAACGGGAAGAACGACGAGCTCGTGCAAGAGATCAACAAACTTTTGGGCCACTAAGCGGCTGTAAATTTGGATTATGGGCGTATGCAGCACAAATGTATTTCTTTTCAATCAGTTGTGGCACCAAGTTAAATTGATTCAATGAATCACAGTTAGTATTTTCAGGCCATGCATCTATCTTGCCAGGGTCCTCTTGATAACGATGGTTCTTTGCTATGTTGTTTCTAAATAGGGCCACCAACGGACCAACGACATACTGTATTATCACGGACCGCCCATTTAACAACAATCAGTCCTAGAGGACACGTAGACTGACTTATAGCTGATTATACATCTGGACAGAAATTGATTTGGTGAAAACCGAAACACCAAGTTGCCCTGCATAGTTCCGACACCGAGTCCGAGTCCAATTTGAATTCGGATGTCATGTGCGCAGCATTTAATTTACCAGGCCAAACGCTCTTAAAAGGATCGTTTCTGTCTAACAAGCAAAGCTATTTATCCAACACAGTAGAACATACCCTCGCAGCATTTGTTCAGAACTTGGAACTTGATACGAAATTATGTCTGCCCTTGAGTCTAAGAATCTTCCCGACATCACCGGAACTTGGATACTGGTAAGATCTCTGGAGTACTTAAATGTTAAAAGAACATGCATTGACTATCATATTTAGAACCGGAAGTACTCAACTGATCCAGAGGATGTCTTTGCTTTGGTAAGTTCCACCGTATAAGGGATCTGGCCGCTGAGCGCTCACAAGAAAATAGCAAGGCGTCCCTTGGATTGTTCGCAAGGCCTTGAAACATGCCCGATTGTCATTACAACTCTGGCAAACCAAGTCCAATGCAAGCTCAGGAGGAGAAACAGATGGCAGCCCAGGACTGACTGACGCCAGCGAGCCAGTTACAAGGCTTCGCTTGAAACAGGTCGTGAGCCCCGGGAATTTCGACAGCGAAGGAACGTATCCTGTTGATGGGACCCCACAGGAGCTTTCGCTGCCGATTTTCGGAGACCTGACGATGCGCTTGCAGTTTATCAACACTTCTGGGATATTGGAGGACGTCATCCGTGAAAAGTTGGAGAAGTTCAGTATCAACAAAGAAGTGATTCAGGAACTAGCAAAGAATTCCACGAAGGGTTGGGATGCTGAGGTGATTTGGGGGTTTGAGGAGATTGAGGGGAGCAAGTATCTTACCAGGAACATCAGCACCACTAAGGGCAATGACAAGGTCATTGCTAGGATGGTCTATCACTTGGAGAATTAGACTTGACTGTATGAAGCTTGGTTGCTATTGGAAATAGGTAGCCGCATAGACTAGATCATGGAACGCGAAGAGAAGTTTCTTGCCCGGAAAATAATCTCAATTTCTCGGTGTTTGGTGATTTTTCATCGCTGAGCCTTCTAAAATAACTCTGTCGAATCTTCTCTTGAATCTGAAGCATAACGGCTGAGGGTTGGTTGACGGTCAGAACCTCTGATGCTGGGGCTTGACATTAGATATGTGCATGTAGAATAGTCAAAGAGCCCTCAGATATTTAGATTCCTAACTCCGCTACTTCACTGACACTAAGAGCTATACTACTTCTCCTGTACCATTGGCACAACAAGTTTCTTCCCCGAAACCTTTCCATTCCGGAGCATGTCCAACCCATTCAAAATACCCTCAAATCCACCAGGAATGGTTTCAAATGGGCAGGGTTTGATTCTTCCCTGATCAATGAGACCCTGGACCGTTCGATACCAGGACCGAGCCCATACTCCAATCTCAGGTCGGGGTGGAATGCCATACGGGTCTGGAAGCTCCACACCTCGTCCAGAAATAGCACCTCCCATGACAAGTTCGTGCTTGATTGTCTTGCGTGAGCAAAGGCTCTCCTGATACTGTTCCAGAGCACAGTACCGGCCACCTGTACGACCAATGGCTGCATGACACAACCGCAGAGTCTTTGCTTCCGCAAATGGGTCGAGCACATAGCGCAGGGTACTCTTGGTAGCTGCTCGGATATACTCCGCACATGTTGGAGAGCTATAATCAAATACTAGATCTGCCCCATAGGATTTTACCAGGTCGAAGTTGCGAGGGGAACAAGTGGTAATGACTCGGTGGCCACATCTAAACAAATAATGTCAACGGTTATCCAGATATATATTGTAGGGTTTAAGCTCACAGTTTGACCATCTGGATGGCGAGAAGACCAATAGTGCT
The DNA here is from genome assembly GCF_001773325.1 of Penicillium arizonense. NCBI lineage: Eukaryota > Fungi > Ascomycota > Eurotiomycetes > Eurotiales > Aspergillaceae > Penicillium > Penicillium arizonense. Next base: position 733,421 of record NW_019173287.1, on the reverse strand, counting down.
ACTGCCACCATATACCAGAACATCTTCGGATTTGGCTGCTGGAGTGTCCAAAGTTCCAGGGATTTGAAGTGACCAAAACAGGGCAACGCCGAGAGTTGCGATTGCCGTACCAGAAATGGATGGCGCATTCTCGAGTGTCATTTCTCTTGGAACATGAAAGGCAAGATCAGGCTCGGTCCGAATATACTCGCAGTAGGCTCCAGACATTGCATCTGAGAGGTTTGATCCCTGAACAGCCCCAAAAGCTCTATCGCCGAGCTTGAATCGGCCTTGTGCTGCTGCCTCAACACCAAGCGCAACTACTGTGCCAGCATAATCACAGCCATCCCAGAGACCTGGAGTGGGAAACCTCAACGGCATTTTGAAATCACAGGGATTCAAGGCAACAGAAGCCGTCTTCACGAGCATTTGGTGGGGCCCAAGTTCTGCAAGAGGCAGACCCGGAGTGATTTGAAGCAGTCCCCCTTCATGTTGAATGATACCCGTCTGAGTAGAGGGCAAGTTCGATTGGATTGCCATAGTAGATGAAGGTTGGCGATATAAACGATACATGAAGTTGAAGGGAGGATGTCTGATCCAAGGTGCCCTCCAATCTGGGGGACCGAATTATATAGATCGGGGCATGGCAAACAAACTCCCGGGAACTATAAATATAGGTGATCAGTCGGACATTTTTCTGGGCATGCACTTTGTTGAGAGCAGCGTCTTCCAGTCTGGCCGAACCTGTGATATGTTTACACGACAAAGCTTGGCAATGCAAGATACAACATCTAGCTCGTCTAATTCAAAAGGGAAACACCTGACGCAGTGGTTGTTGCAGGGTCTTACCATTGTGAAAACAAGTTTATTGCTTGTACTTCGCAACGTCGGCCTACCAGAGATTTGATTTGCCAACCCAACGGCGGCATAAAAGGGCTTTCACTATAATTGTTGCCCATACCTTTTTAGCCATTCGTGAAATCGCAAATATGACCAGCACAGACTGCAGACTAAAAGCAAATCTGGTAATCGAATGCTCTAGATGAGACGTAGACCGCTGGGTGAGACTAAAACAATTGATGTCAGGGTATCATAATCCTGGAATCAGTGCGGAGGAATTGGACTCCATGCTTGTCTGTTGCAACCGTCAGCACGGTCGAACTCATTACTCCGAGCCAGTAAGCTTTTTCTTAACCAGCCACCTTGAGTTGCAGGTGATGGCGTTTAGGCGGTGCCAAGGAAAATATTGCTAAGTCCTACGTGTTAGAGCCGTGATATTTTGGCTGGCAGTCTGCCATCATCTTGTAGAGGCCTTGTCATAGGCTCCCATCGTCTTACGCATAGATATCTCGCCATTATATCCAAATAATTCTAGAGACCTAACATGGAGAACAACTTGGGTTGCATCATACAGAACTATGGCCATGGACTCCACATGCTCTCGTTCATGGCAAAAGATACAGAATTTGATATTTGGCGTTATCTGGAAAGGAAGGACCACTTCGTATTGGATATGTGTACGTAGGGCATATTGATAGCTATTTGGAATCCAAGTTATATTCGTCTTCAATTCGGTTCTATATAGCCTTCGAAGTATTACATCCTTGCTTTCCTTTGTCATTCTTGTGTTTGACAATAGCTCAATTGGCCATATCATTCCGGGGACCCTCTTCAATGACTTCCAGTAACATCTGTGCTTTTCACCAATTTAGGAAGAAGCACTTGTCCATCCGATGCTGTGCGGAGATACGCTGCCAGCAATCGACTCATTCCTGCTTGCTCGGCATAGGTCACCCACTCTTCTATAGTAACAGTCTGGAACTCTTGGCCAGTTCCCAATTCCATCAAGGGCATAATGTCCTCCTGTCCAAGTTGCATCTCACCAGACTCATACAAATATTTGACTGCCTGTGAATGACTGAGACTGGATTCGTGCACGGCCTCGAGAAGTTGACTCGCAACAGATTCGACAGATATGAGATCAAAGACCCCAGACCATGAGCTCGAGTCCGGCACTTTGCCGGTTTCCTTGATGTATTGAATGACATTGCCCATCAGGTCAAGCTCTGGTGCATCGGCACCAGTGATGCTAGATGGACGATGAATCCACACAGGAAGACCGAATTGTCTTTGGATGTTCTCCAGATATACCTCACTCACCCATTTCGCGGCAATGTACCCATCGTTCGGGGTTGATGGAGGTGGGAACGATGCCACAGACAATTCCCCGAAGCTCTCCTGTCCAGCAAGACGAGCGACACCGGCTGTGGAGACAAAGTGGAAAGGAATACGCCGAGGCAAGGCGAGTTTGACAAGTTCCTTGGTGGATGCCACGTTTATCAGTTTGAGGGTCTGGTAGCTTTTCATGAATGAGACATCGGCACCATTGTGAATCACGATGTCTGCACAAGAAAAGATTGAGCTGGAATCAGAATTTGAGAGTCCCAGCCGAGAAGCTCCCAAATTGCCCTTGTGCAGATGAACCTTCGGGTGGGAGAAGATCTCTGGGAGCTCGGAGGATTCTTTTCTGACAGCCAGACAATGGATAGAGACAACGTCGGTGTCATTCAAGAGCAACCGGAGGAGCTCCTTGCCAAGGAAACCAGTAGCCCCGGTAAGCACCACGACTCTAACACCAGAGGGAATAATGTGGGTAGCCCCACCGCTCAGAGACAAAGCAAGACTGGAATCAATCTCAACTTCAGTTTTCCAATCAACTTCCAACTCTTGTCCGGGGTAGGACAAATCTTCAATGGTTGCAGCCATGCCTCGGAGTGTGCTTGACTCAAAAAGTTGGTGCAGAGCCATGGATAGCCCCAGGCGTTCTTTTATCAGAGCTTGGAGATCAACAAGGGCGAGCGAAGTTCCACCGACATGAAAGAAGTCTGACTTGGCCTCAATTGAATGATAGCTGGCAAGCTCTCGTGGAAGAGCCTGTTTCCAAAGCTGGCGCAGTGACTGCTCAGATTCCTTGAGAGTGTCATCATTTACATGTTGGGATGCCATAGATGGAATGGGGAGTAAGCTGACCGCGGCGCGGTCGGTTTTGCCGGAGGTATTCTGAGGAATAGTCTCGATGGGGATTAGAGCAGCTGGTCGCATATGCTGTGGCAAAGGTAGCTCCCGGGCAAGGCGCTTGAGGAATCTGAGTGCGTTTTCGGCCTTATCTGCAGCTGTCATCACAGCAAAGGCAACGAGAAATTTATCCGAGCTGTGCCCGGCATCGGAACGGACAGATACCACAGCCTGGGCAATAACTCCGGCGGAAGAATTGACAATTGCCTTCTCGATCTCCTCGACGTTGATCCGCATGCCTCTCAGCTTGATTTGATTATCACCATCCATGCGCCCCAGGAGTACCAATCCACCGCTCCGGGTGAGCTTGCCGCGATCTCCACTTCGATGGATTGTTGTCCAGTGTTTTTCCTTGAAAAAGGGGCTTGCATATCGATCAAGTGCAAAGCGGTCATTTGTCTTCACGTTATCGAGGTAGCCCTGGGCGACTCCAGCGCCCCCAATAACCACTTCACCAGGGACTCCAACCGGCACAGGGTTGAAGCTTTGGTCAACAATGTAGACGGAGTAGTTTGGCAATGTAAAGAGGGCTTGCACAGAAGAAGCAGCGGTCGAATCCAATGGAATGTGGGTACCAGAACAGGCGATGGCAATCTCCGCCGGCCCGTAGCCATTGATCAACGTCAGTCCAGGTTGTTGTAGCGCTTTGAACTCCTCGATCAGGCCACTTGACACAAATTCACCTCCACAGATAGCGGTTCTCAAGCAGGAGTTAGTCAAGTTGGAGTGACCGTGTTGCATCCAAGCGAGATATTCCGTCGGAGTTGCAAGGGTGAGAGTCACATCTTCGGAAGCGATAAGTTCGGTGAGAGCAACGGGATCACCTCTTGCGTGGCTGGATGCGATCACGAGTGTTGCCCCATTGCAGAGCGAGACCATGATCTGCCACAGAGACGCATCCCATGCGTAGGATGACTGATGCAGGATAGTCTCGTCTCCTTGCCTGACATTCCACTTTGCACTAGATGCTTGGACATGATGGATGTATGCCGAATGGGAGATCATAAGACCCTTGGGGATCCCGGTGGATCCACTGGTATACATGATGACTGCGGTATCATCTGGTGCTGCCATATTGGAGACAGAGGTTGCAGTAAACTCGCGCAGGTTACGCACATCAATCGGCTCGGCCTTTGTGTACAAGAGGCCATAGTCTGATATGGTTGCGGTATCAAGCAGAACAACGGGGGCATTGGTTTCTTTCATGATCATTGCCAATCTTTCCATTCCTACCTTCTTGTCAAGTGGAATGTAGACGCCACCGACACGGAGAATGGCTATAAGAGAGCAAATCCAGTCTGCGCTTGGAGCCTGGAGAACCCCGACACGGGTGCCAGGACTCACTCCGTTGCTAAGTAGCTCGTTGGCAATCATATCGACGCGACGCTTGACCTGGGTGTATGTGATTGAAGTTCCATCATGATTCTTCAAAGCGATGCGGTTGGGATAGAGATTAACCATCTCATCCAAGCGGTGAACAATAGTGGTCGGCCATTCCTCTCGAAGCTCGGGTCCTGTAAGACGGTTAGATAAGTACACAGAAGGGGTGATGTGACTTGCCTCGTCCAAGAGTCACTGCTTCCTCAACATCATCCTTCGAATACAAACCTGGCCAAGTCACTCGGGTAGCTGGGTTCTGCAGAAAAGATTGAACCAGATTGGAGTAAGACCGAAGTAGAATTTCAGCGTGATCCATACTATAGAGAATTTCCTGGACAGACAGGTGAATGAGGGTCTCGCCTGCGCCCACATTGGCAACATCCAGACTGAGATCAAATGAAGTCTCACCACCGCCCAAAAGTGCACCATCAGCAAGGCATCCGCAGAAACTCCTGGACTGCTCAATTTTAGGACGGTAGTTGAACATGGCCTGGCAAAGAGGATTGTGGGAGGCGGATCGCGGAACGTCAAGTTCCGTCAGAATCAGATCAAATGGCACACGCGAATGCGCAAATGCGCCCTGTGTGATGTTCCGAACGTCTTTCAGAGATTCTCCGAAGGATTGACCTGGGTGCTGGGAGAATTTAACAGGAAGGAGGTTCAAGAACAATCCAACACTTCGCAGAATGTCGGCCTCGGTGCGGTTTCCATCACCCAGACCAATACAAATATCGTCTGAATCAAAGAAGCGCAAGAGTAGAATCTGCCAGACCGCCAGATGGAAATGAAAAGGCGTGGACTTGAACATTCGGCAGCACCGTTCAATCGCTTCGGAAGTATTGGCATCAAGACGCATTTGAGCAGTATGCGATCCAAACCGGGCAACCTTGGGGCGGACGGATTGAAGGGCGAACGGGAGCAGAGGGATCGCTGGCGGGATTTCAACATACTGTGCTCGCCAGTAAGCCAGCTCACCTGCCCAGTCTCCCTCTTCATATTCGCGGATTTGCCTCATGGTGAAATCGGGGTATTGAATACCGTCCTGGGAAAGAGGTATACCCTGATAAGCCTTCTCAACATCAGACCAAAACACCTCAAAACTGATCCCATCCATGTTGATATGATGGAAACCGAAGATCATCCAGTGCTTTTCTGGGCTGAGTGAAAGGAGCTGGACACGCATAATTTCACCGCTGGCAAGGTCAAACTCATGTGCCTTCATCTGCTTCGAGGCGTCTTCGACTTCCTTTTTTTTGGAAATTGCAAATTGTTCCAAGCGCAAGTTGGACTTTGCCCAAACACCTTGCATATGGTTTTGCTTGTCATCAGTGAAGAAGAATGTACGCAAGGCTTCGTGATGCTGACCAGCAGCCTCAATGGCTCTAGCAAAGTCATTGACCTTCAACCGACCAGTCAATTCGAATGTCGGTGTGATATTGAAAGCAGTCTTATCCTTGACTAAATGGCCCAGAAACCAAAACCGTGACTGTCCATAAGACATTGAGGCCGTCCTTTGAATTTCGCGACTTGGGGACACCATCTCACTGTCATCAGTGGAAATTGACGAAGAAGTGTCTGCATTATCTTCAGAATTGGAGTCACTGGTATTCAAAGAAGCTGCTGAGCTGCCACTATACGTGTTTGCTGTGTCCGGAATTGCGAACTTGAAGGCTTCGAGGGTCTCGTTTGTATCTGGCGTTCGGACATCCTCGGAAATATCAGTAGTGATGTTTGCGGCTGGCACTACAGGAGCGAGCTGGTGCGCTGGAACTTTAGGGGGCTGATCACCGTTGGTGAGATTAGGAATCAATGTCCCCGGAAGGACCTCGGCAGCTGTGGCAAGCAGCTCTCGAATCGATGCCGCATTGAAGATCTTCAGCACCGGCATGTCTACTCCCAATTCCTTGAGGAACCATGAGCGAAGGTCAACGGCGACCAAAGAGTCAACACCAAGTTCATCTGGACTCATGTCTAACATGGGAGTAGACGGATCAGCTTGAAGAGAGGACTGGAGCTTCAAAACAAAGCCGTCTACACGGAATACTGTTAGTTCTCAATTTATTGCAGCAAGTTCCGGATCACAGTACCTATCAAGATTTCCATCACTTCCTGCATGGATGTCGCCTCAAACAGGCGTGTCTTGATCAACATCCCAGATTTGCCCTTCTTGTCAGAGACAACAAGGCTGCTCGACTTGGAGACCAAATGCTGGAACATGGGGTTGGAAACCCAACTCTTAGACTCATCATCATCGATTCTAAGGCCAGAGCACAACTCGGCGGCACCCACACGATCCAAGCAGGATAAAACACCCTCGGCAAATACCTCGTGGAAGTCTTGCTCGGACATCCAAGAATGTCCAACTCGGTACAGATATGACTGTTGGCCCATGTTCAATTCTCGGGTAACATACCCGTTACCGACAATGGCACCGATGTTGATTGCATGTCCTGCCAAGCCACGCTTTCGGCGTTGTGCAGCTAAACTTGCCATAAACATGTTGGCAGCGTTATACGCCACCTGTCCGGGGTTTCCTGTCATCGCAGCCATTGATGAGAAGAAGACCATGAAGTCCAAAGTGTTTTCTGGGAATAGCTCGTCGAGCAGGATACTACCGTCAACCTTGGGGCGAAGGACCTTGCCCAGGCGAGGAAGATCCAGGTCAATGAACATCGTATCCTGGAGAACCATAGCACCTTGTGCAACACCAGCGATTGGAGGCATGCTATCACATATCTGGCGGTAGGTTGACTGGACAGATTCACGGTTTGTGATGTCACTGAATGCTGTCAGTCCATTCCTGACACGAGGAAGGAAAAGCCGACATAGAGAAAATAACTTACTTTGAAAAGACACGAACAGTGCAACTGGCCGTAGCCATCCTCTTCAACCACTGGTCATCAACCTTGGGGTTACGACTTGAGAGTGCGATATACCGTGCACCCTGTCTGGCCATCCACTGACACAGAGACAGACCAAGTCCACCCGTAAGTCCAACGAGCCAGTAAGTCTTGTCCTTGGAGAACTTCACCTGTCTGGTGGCTGGGCGGACTTGAACAGCAAGCTTGGATTCACCCCAGGCAATTAGGGACTGCTCGGCCAGAGGTTCTTTTGTGCGAATGAGGTCTTGTAGACTGAAAGATGCGAACCTGTGCAGGTTCACCGGCATCAAGTCATACTGCACTCTCATCCAGACATTCTGAAGCTGCATGGACAACTGACCCATGTCAGAAGTGAGTTGCGATTGGCAGGAAGTCGTAGTAAGGGTTGTCTCATTCTCAAACGGATAGATGGCCGGTAGGCACCCTTTGAGAACCGAAAGCACATCATCATTGCCCCCCACTGTGACAAGTCTGGCGATATTCCGAGGAAGTTTGGTGATCAGTTCACGTCTGGTGGTGTTCGGGTGGACTTGGATCCATGGCCAGGAGCAAGGACCTTGCTTCGTGGTCAGAAGAACCAGCTGTACGCCCCTTTCGTTCGCATGCTTTGTCATGACTGGAGACAGAGAGTAGTCGGGATCCAAAACCGCCAACGCCGTGCCAGGTTGAAGCTTCCGCAGCATGGAGAGAGACAGGAAATGCAGATAGATGGTGAGCATTGAACTAATGGCTTGCTCTTGAGAATCTCCGCAACGCACTGCTAGACTATGCGGCACATGAAGTGGAGACTCCAAAGTATGCGACAGAGCAACCACTCGCTCCTTAGTCCGAGCGTTGTTTCCAACAACCAAGAACAGACTCTCTGTCTCGGTGATGCGGACAGCTCGAAGCAAAGAATGTGTAACATGAATTTCGACGCCATCGGGGAAAGATAGCGAAGATGTAATATCCTTCTCTTCGATTTGATATCCCATTTCAGATTGCTGGATAGTCACAGTGGACTTGGCACGTTCAACGTCTTTAATTATGAGCCGCCTGGAAGAATTGTATCTGTCATTTCGGCAAGAGTTGAGACGGAAACGAGGAACCAGGAACTTTCCGTTTTGGAGTGCGATTTCTCGCTCATTGGACCAGAGAATTCCATCAAGTTGGCCACTCTGATCCCAAATTTCGGCAGCCTCTAGATGGAGGAGCTTTGTTGCGATGGTTTTTGCATCCGCTTCACGCAAGGAATGAAGGTTGAGGAAGTGAACGTGGAGGTGGGTCATCTCCATGAGCAGTGTACGTTGAACACCAGTGAACATGTTGCCGTACGGGTTATCGCCTTGAGCTCCATGGCCCAGCCAGAGTACATTCTTGCTCCGTTTGAACAGTTCCTGGAATGAGTTAAGGTTCTCGGGCGTTATGTTCTTGAGAACCGGCTCATCAAGCTCGATCAAACTGATGACGGTTCCCATAACCGGCAGGTCTGCGGAGACAATATCGCTCAAGGAATTGGCAGTATGGATGTTGCCGTAATGGCGACTAACTGCGGTCTTGATGTCAACGGCCATGGCTGCAGTCAATGGGGTCTTCCCTCCAATAATTGTCAACGAGTCAACACCGAGTGGTTGGTGGATATGGGCCAAGGGGTCACGGAGGTAGTTGATGCGGCCGTCGACGGCCTGGGTAGCCATGGCGGAGAAGGGCAGAAGGGAGGTCGAGGAAGATGGCGCGAGAGCTTCCAATCCGGAGAACTTTGCCTTTTGCATTAGCTGATCCCATTTGCTCTCACTGACACAAGGGGATAGTGTTCTTCCGTCCTCGTGGCCCCGCCACCAACCAGGTAGGCCACCAAGAATGAGGCCGAAGCGCATAACATCGGGGTTTGTGATCTCCAACATGATCAGGTAACCACCGGGCTTGATAAGCCTACGAACGTTTGAGAGGGTAGCCTCGAGATTCTTCGTGGCGTAAAGGGCCAAGGGAGCAATCACCAGGTCGAAGCATTCCGCTTCGTACCCCTGTTCGATAATATCCTGTTCAATGTCCAGAACCTTGAATGCCATCCTGGATTGGTACTCCGAGAATTTCTCACGGACATCATCGAACTGGCTGTCCAGAATATCAGAGTATGTGTAGGAGGTGAACGCCGAGCCCATTGCAGGCAGAACTCTCTCGGTGGCGGCGCCAGCGCCAGCGCCTGCAAATTATCAGTACATAGTAAGGTCGCAGACATGAACAGAAACTTACCAATCTCTAGGACGTTCAGGTGGGGATATCGGTGGCTGATCTGACTAGACATGCGGGCAATTTCTCCAAGGTAAAAATCAATTCCAAGAGTTTTGGCATAGAAACTACCAAGCATGTTATCTTGCATAAGAATTTCAAGCAGGTTCTTCTCACCGCGAATGATAGCAGGTAGATTCTCGCCAATTGCAGAGAGAGCCTTGACATCGATGCTCTCAGCGTTACTATAAGTTGGTTAATATGTTGCAGCTTTTGGCGCTTGCTCACAAGCTAGCAGAGGGGACCCCACCGGTCCAAAATTGGAGTGATATCATCTAATGTATCGTTAGCCCATTCGGCCTTTGCAATCTTGTGCTTTCCAGAAGCAACAGAAGAGATGCAATGCTGGGCATAAGACAAAAGATGGACATGGTTCCAGGCGGCCTTCGCACGTTCCGACCGGGAAATCGAACTATAAATCTTCTTGAAGTAGAAGTGAGCGATGCGCTCAAGATCCAATCCCAGGATATGGTCTTGCGGTGTCACTTCTGTAGTGGCCTTGGTGCCGGTCGGCCCATCGACATCCCAAATCACCTCCGTGAAGAAGGGAACGTCGTTGGCAGGTGTCAACGGACTGAGCGGAGTAGTATGCAACCCTTCAAGTTGAACCAAGGTATGTTCTCCGTCTGTGGAGAAAATATCAACATCACCAGAGAGCTCAGCAAACCGGGCATCCGTGACTGTGGAGTAGAACGGCATAGTTGCCCCAGGCGCGGCGAGGGCAGCACAAGCAGAAGGGTTCAGACGAAGCCTGTCAATTCGAGTAGGCAGGTAGAGGGTGCGTAGACGACCGTCTCCTGGGAAACAATAAGCCAACATGATCGACTGGATGGCACCGTCGAGTGAGCCCGGGTGAATGATCAATGGTCTCTCATGTTCATCAACTTCTGGGACAGCAATGAGACCTGTGGCCTCGTCCATCTTCCTGCTTAAGCCGGAGAGGGCCTGGAAGGGACCCGTATAGCCAAACCCAAGTTCAGAAACTGTGTTGTAGAAACGGTCAGCTTCCAACTCGAGGAAGATTCCATGGGTTTCCGGTCGAGGGGGGAGAGTATCATCTTTTGGATCGCCCAATATAATTTGCAGTGAGGCAGATGCATGCAGGGACATATTGGATGATCCCTTGTTAGCGCTGGAATGACAAGCAAAAGACGCCGACACTGAATCACTCCGGACCTCCTCGATGGAGAGTCTGAAAATGGTCTCGACTCCACCATTCTCCTCGAGGACCAAGGCTTGGCCAATGATCACATCATGGAAGTCGATCAGCTTCACGGACTGCAGACCATACTTCTGAGCGACTGCCTCAACTGCCGCTGAGATATACCCGGCCGCAGGGAACACCATCTGTCCCTGAACTTGGTGATGAGCCAGCCAAGAGACTTCACGGGGATGAAGGTAGTTGCGCCAGCGCAGCTCTTTGTCGGTTCCGTCTGGGCATTTAACACCAAGCAGAGAATGGAAAAGTTCACTCTCAGTGCGGAAAGCAATGGAAGACCGAGACTCGTGCCAGTAAACTCGGTCGTGATCCCACGAGTACGATGGAAGTCCTTTGATCAATGCCGGTTGTTCAGTGTTCCGTGTGGCCTTGCTCTCGAAGCCGGCAAAGTCCACGACGCTCTCTCCTAGTGATAGCCACAAGGCGCCAAGAGCGGATGCGAAGGCTTCCCGGTCATTCTTGCCACGGTTCAAGGTTCCCGTGTAGGGTAATGATTGACCAGACACTTCTTGGATAGTTTGCATTGCGGGCCCCTTCAGCGCTGGGTGAGGTCCAACCTCCAATGCCATGTCAAATGGGCCGGCGGCACCAACGGCATAGGTTACTGCCTGGGAAAATAGAACAGGATTGACCATGTTATTGCTCCAGTAAGTGTCAGCAAGATTGTCGTGGACGTCGTCGATATTCTCGCCATATACACTGGAGATCCATGTAGGGCTGCCACTGGGCCGAGACTGAATAGTTATGCCACACTTGCGGATTGCTGCAATGTAGGGTGCTGCACAGGATAGCATGTGGTGAGAGTGGTATGCCTTATCGACCTTCAAAAGGCGCGCAAACTTCTTCTCGTCTTCGAGAATTTCCTGGGCCTCGTCAATCGCATCTGCATCGCCAGAGAGCGTGACACTGGCGGCGGAGTTGCTGGCCGCTACGCAGATTCGACCTTCTAGCGAGGGCATCTCGCAAAGCTCCTTGGCATCATCGAAGGATGTACCCGCAGCCATCATAGCACCCTTCGGTCCTTCCTTGTCGTTCGCATACTGAAGGGACCATCCGCGGTAGTAAGCAATCCGAATAGCATCCTCTTCATTGAGATAACCTGCAACGTATGCTGCAGCAATTTCACCAGATGAGTGGCCGACAACAGTCTTGAACTTAATATTAGCGGCGTGGAGAAGTTGGACTAGGACAATCTGAACAGCGGTACACAGGGGCTGTGAGAATGTCGCCAGACCAATTTGGGAAGAATTCTTGTCTTTGAGAAGCTCTTCACTCAAGGACCACTCTGGGCGATGCTCTACGGGCAATTCCTGTAGGGAGCGATCAAGACGAGCAAGACATTCCCGTGCCATTGATGAACTCTCAAGCAGCTCCGCGCCCATTCGAGCCCATTGTGCACCTTGACCCGTAAACACACCAAGAATCTTCGGCTCACGGATAGTTGCTGTCTGGGTGGCTGGTGTAATACCAGTGGATGATTGCACTGCATCATCTAGTTTTGCAACAAGGCCTTCGGTGTTCGATGCAGAGACCGCGAGCCGCACCGGCAATGTGGACCGGCGGCAGTTCAGAGTCCATGAGAGGTCGCGCAAATTGATATCAGGGTGACTCTTGATATATGCCGAGTATGCAGCCACATTTCCGAGAAGCGATTTCTCAGAAGATGCAGAAAAATTGAACGGGGACACAATTCCTGTTTTGGCCTCACTCGAGGTACATCCAATCAATCGCGGGTTGTACTCTTCCAAAATGGCATGCGCATTTGCACCGCCGAAGCCGAAACTGTTAACACTAGCACGACGGAGAGTATTATCTGGGAGTTTAGGCCATTGCTTGGCAGCCTGGGCAATCTCTAGGTCATTGTAGAAGGGTCGCACTGTTGCACTCAACTCGTTGAGCAAGAGGTTTGGCGGGATCACTGCATGTTGCAATGCTAGTGATGCCTTGAGAACGGCCGCCAAGCCAGCTGTACCTTCGGTGTGTCCGATGACAGTCTTGATAGATCCAACATACAAGGGGTCTTCGTGGCTACTCTTCCGGTGGTAATTAGCGGTCTTTCCGAAGAAAGCAGTGCTGATGGCCTCGGCCTCGACTGGGTCACCGGCAGGGGTACCTATCTCTTGTTAGCAATATTCCCCACGAGATTATTTCCAGATACGTCAAAACATACCGGTTCCGTGAGCTTCGAAGTATTGCGGTCGGTCACTGGGTTTAGAAAGATCGAGTCCAGCTCGAGCATATGTCGTCCGAATGAGATCCGCCTGAGCCACAGGGTTCGGCATGGTGATTCCTTTCGTGCGACCATCTTGGTTGGCACCTGTTTCCCGGACGATACACTCGATGTGATCACCATCAGCCAGAGCAGCACTCAATGGCTTGAGAATGACGGCAGCGATACCGTCACCACGAGCGTATCCATTAGCATCCTTGTCCCACATTCGCGAGCGCCCTGTTGGAGAAAGCATCTTCAACTTGCTCTCTGCAATGTACTGCTCAGGTCCAAGGAGGAGATTGGTTCCGGCGGCAATTGCGACATTGCTCTCGCCACTTCTCAGGCTTTGCACGGCCTGGTGTAGTGCAATCAAGCTAGAAGAGCAGGCTGTGTCGATGGTCATGGACGGGCCGCGCCAGTCAAAGAAGTAAGAGATTCGGTTGGACAGGATACTGCGCGCAGTTCCGGAGGCAAAGTATGTAGGAAAGTTCTGGACATCTCGTCCTAGCATATCGGCATAGTCGTTTGTCATCAGTCCAACATAAACCGCGGTGTTGGATCCCTGGAGACCCTCCATAGGGATACCGGCAGCTTCCAAGCCCTCATAGACCGTCTCCAGCAGCAACCTCTGCTGCGGATCAATCGAGTTCGCTTCGACTGGCTTCGTTCCAAAGAACTGGGCGTCGAACAGCCGGTGGTCGTCGGACAAGAGGTAGGAGTGTCGGACGTTCGTCGTGCCATGGTGCAGACCATCAGGGTGGTAAAAGGCCTTGGTGCTAAATCGCCTTTCCGGAATCTCAGTCAAGACGTCACGGGGGTCCTTGAGCAGATCCCACAGCTTCGATGGTGTTGTTGCATCACCAGGAAAGCGACAGGCGCTTCCCACAATGGCAATTGGCTCCCCAGTTTGTTCACGATCACCCGTCATTGTGTTGGCAGGGTTTGACTGACTTCTTCACAGGCTGGTACGACCAATTGTGCGACTGTCAGTATGCAAAGAAAAGTCTAGAGACTATGAATCATGGACAATCGGGACAAGTAATGCTCCGCAACATTCTCCCTCCAGCTCCAGGGACGGGCAGCGGTACATATCAAGGTTCCGATGCTCGCTATGGTGGTCGGATTGTGACATATTCGGGCATTGATTCTCGCATCATCCTGTCAGTATCATTCAGCTGGTTCCGACTCCGAGTACCTTGCTGGGTTTGTGGTATGAAACGAAACAAATCACGATTCGAACAAGGGGGTCCACCATGTTTCCGCCATGTGGATTGGGCTGTCCCTGCCTCGTGTTGTAAACGAACTATTGACATATAGTGGACAAATTAGAATTGACGACTGCGAAACAGGCTGTAGAACCTGTGGCGTTTCCGGCTTTTGACTCGGTTTGAATCTCAAGACCGACTCCGAGTCCGACTGCTCGTGCCTGGAGGTGGCACTAGATCGTAGTATTGACGTCCAACCCTCCTAGCATCATATTTTAGACTCGGAGATATCCCAGGCCGGATTGCAATGCGTTGCATAATCCCTTGTTCCTTGGTGGTCCCCTGGTTTGGTTTCGTATGTTGGCCACCACGTGCGACATCAGCAATTTTGGGGCCTTTGCTGCCAATATTATGATAGCTAAAGCCCGGCAAACTTTCATCCAATGTCTCACGATCGGTACAAGACATGGCCGAGATTCGAGCCGATCTCACTTTGATATCTTGGAGGAGACACATGACCCACCATTGCAGGTCGATCCCAAAAAAGGGCAACAGACTATAAATCCTAGTGTCTGTAGAAAACATCTGACATATGCATATGCATATCATGATCAGTTATAACCTGCCTAGATTGGAACTCTGGTTCCGCATCAAAGTGCCTAGCGTTGGCCAAGGTGTTGGTAAGATTTGACCCCTGGTCATGTTTGGCTTGTTTGCTTTGTCAACGCGTTACAACATCGCATAGAACAACCCTGGAGTATCATAAATTAAATTCTCCGTGGCTGTATCTTAATGTCGTTATGTTACTCGTGCATGCAATTTTGCCTAAATAGCAGTGGCTGACAGGCGTGATCGGGACGTGATTGTTAAAGCGCTTCAAGGAGTATCATTCATTATTCGCCGCCACATCTCTGGCTGAGCGCGAGCTATTCAAGTCGGTCTTAATAGATATATACAAATTCATCATTTTGACGGTCGGTCAGATCCTGGAAGGCATTATCTCCAACCTGGACCGTCTCCTGACCAGCCTCTTCCTGGTTACCCTCCTCCATCCCATGGTAATGGTTTTGCATGGAGTGGTCAACAATCTCAGCCTTCTTGCCATTTCGGACACGGCGGCGTGCTTGTTGTTTGTTGAGAAACCACAGGTTAGCCCACTGGATGAGGACAATCGCAGTTAGGGCACTGAAAATTCCCAGGCACGCGCGCAGTCCCGGGGTATAGGCGGGTTTGTCCTTCGCGTTGAACAATAAAGGACCAATGATGTTCCCTGCGGAACTGGAGGCATTGTACAAACTCATTATAACAGACTTCTTGGTTGTTCCTGCAGTATTGCCGATGATCCATGTCACGATTAGGGGGTTGCCACCGAATAAGAATGCAAGCAGGTAGTAGCCGGCCAACAACTCGCCCTGCACTGATTTGGTTCTGGGAACTGCGAACAAGATTGCGAGGCCGGCTATCGTTGGGACCATGAAGCCCGCGAGAATAGCACTCTTCACGCGGGCTCTTTGGGCGAGATAACTTGCCAGCAGGATGATGATGAATTGCAGTGCGCCGAATGGCATGGTAAGAAGGGTAGTTCTGTACTTGTCGTAACCGAGTCCACTCAGAATGAGAGGTCCGAAGATGTTGGTCACGCTGGCGCCGATGTTGAGGAGCAAGGCCATGGCGATCCATAGGTAGGTCTTAGGCTCGAGGCAGGCCTCGTAGACGTGACCCAGCTTGAATTCCGTGTTGCCTGCTCCAGTTTGGTTGGCCCTCAGACGCTCCACTCCCTGGGCTTTCTCTTTCTCGTTTAGGAAGCGAGCAGTTGCGATGTCATTGTCGAGGCGCCAGTAGACGATTGGGGCGGAGATGACGGTAATGAGGCCGACGACTAGGAAGATGCTAACCACAGTTAGAATGAGGAACTATCCCTCTCACGGGGGAAAGGGGGAACTTACATTTGCCACGCCTTCAACACATCTGACTTGATTTGTGCCAATCCGTACGACAAAGCAGCAGCAATGATAGTAGCCAGACCATTGGTACTGTACCATGCAGCGATCCTGATCGGCTGCTCAGCACGACGATACCATTGACTGGTAATAACGCCAAACAGAGGCAGACATCCAGCTTCAAACAGACCAAGGAAGAAGCGAGCAGCCATAAGTTCATTGAAGTTGTGGCACGCAGCCATGCATGTCTGCGCAATACCCCACCCAAGACACAGAGACGGCATCAAGATCTTATGGGGGACCTTAACAATAAGATATGACGAGAATGGTTGCCAGGCCAGCTGTGCAATGGGGCCAATGGATCCAACGAGAGAGTATTGATTGCCCTTCAAGCCCGTATCCGCCTGTAAACCGAAAGTCGCACCGTAGCCCAGGACTGTCTTGTCGAGGATCTGTAGGAAGTACACCCAGACAAGCACAACAAGAATAGTCTTATCGGTCTTTCGACAAATGCGCTTGCTGTCCTCCTCGGTCATGTGGACACGCTCGATACCGCTGTTGTCCACGGCCTTGTCACCCTTCTGCTGCTCGGCGGTCTCATTGTGGATAACGTCTGGTTTGGACATGGTGTTGTCCATTGTGAAGGGCGACGTGTGAATGGGTAATCCTTCTTGGCCAGCTGCAAGGGATATATAGGGCATCCCACCCCACGCCCTCGTCATCTATTCCTGCTTCCCCGTGTTCCCCCACGTCTCCGCGTCCGCCACAAAAAGTCAAATCGAGATCACCCCACAATAGTCAAAGCTCATAGCGAGTGAGCTTTGCCACATGTCGACTAGGTTGTTTGCTCCAGACCAATCGTTTACAATCTCCCTCCTTTCCGAAAATGCGGGGGACACGGGTGTCTTTTCCCTTCGGCCATTGCCGAGGCAAACCGAAACTCGGGGTCGTGGGGGTGCCCATTTTGCTTTCTTTCTCTCACGACTCGGGTACTGAAGAGACCGATCACTGGGGTCGGCCTTTGTTAGAGCCGTATCTGATCGTGGTGGCGCACAACGTGCCGACTTATGCCCCGAGTAAGGGTGTCAGCCCAGATATATATCCATCACATGCCCTACTTCATTTGCCGTCGGTGACTAGTCTTGGTTCTGTCAGCCGCGATAGTCCAAGCGTCTTGGGTATTGACTTAGAACATACTATCCAGCGAACAAAGATGGAAGACACGATCAAGTTGACCGACGAACCCGAGATCTGACAGCCTCAGGCACGTTTCACCCCACGCCAATTTCTCCCACTCCGAATAACCTCGCTTATACGAGAAGTATAGTCTACAGCCTATAATTGACAGCTGTTACCTAGACAAAACAATGCAAACTTCAAAATTCCCCATCACCCAAAACAAGCTCAAAAATTGAAGGAACCAGTTCATGTTTGATATCCCAATTCCTAACTCCGAACCAAAAGACTCAATCTCGAGCAGACGTTACTCCAGAAATCACTCTTTCAGCGAATCATGACCCAATCCTGAAGTGACCGGTAACTCTTAATATTCTGATCACCATAGCCCTCTGCTCTTGCGCCATAATGCCTCCTACAATAGGCGACGACTCGACGTATCTGCGCGAATTCCATATTGGCGTAGAATCCCCCGTTTTCCTGCATAAGATCGTAACGATTGTGATGCCTAAGCTCGAGAATGCTGACTATCCAACGGCCGCTATTCATTTGCATTAGCCTTCTCATTCTTACTTACCCCGGAAAGGGCCTGTTATGCGCCCGGGTAAACACAATTCGGCTGACCTTCCGTGGTCAATTGTTCCGCTTGATTCGCCTAGCAAGCCTGAGGATACAAACTGTTCTTATTCAAGCAATTCTTAGAGTTCTTCCGGGCTCATGTTCACGAAGTTATTGAATTCTCTAGGTAAGTTGTTTGATGTTGCTTTTTGCTTTTTATACTGAGTTTTGGGGTTACTTAATAATGGTGACGTTGTCTTTGGGCATTGTTTCGGTTGGTAATAAGTGTTTGGAAAATTGGTGTTCAACCCAATACGTTGAATATGGAGAAAAATAATGTTACTGCTAGGAATTGTGACTTTTTTGGGTGGGGGGTGGGGGGGGTTTGTTGGTTTAGACTGTTGGATTGCTACATTTTACGTCAAAACTTGGCAGTCATGTTCAACTACTCAGTCATTATAACTAACTTAGGCGGTGATTGGACATTGCCAACAGGTGGCTGTGGCAGCCATAGTGGCTTAATATTAAGATTATAGAACAATACTCGGTGTTGTACTCCCGCGGAGATGTGTGAACTTGACATGGATCCTTATCTTGCCAAGACCCTGATTCTGATAACCGCATGAACTGTGACTCGACAAATGTCAACAAAAAGAACATGATCGCCAATGCGTTATCGTTATCCACAGCTTTATCTTCAAATAATTGCCTGTAGTTCAATAATGCGGAGTTGTTCTAACCCTTATGCCGGCAATGGTCACGGAAGCTTGGAAAGATAAGCCTTATACTCGAGCTGATGAATAGATATATAACCATGCCTTGGATGTTAGTCCATCTCTATTTACTTAGTAACTGCCAGTGAAATCAATACCTTTTCTCTCTTCCACAGCCGAGTGGGTCGCATACACAATGACATTCGACGCTTTCTCCCCTCGGGAGGTGACCGAGATGGTCTCAAATGCCGGAGTCCTCAAGGGAAACATGCGATTAGACAAGGTGTTCATGAGCGCAGTCTCTGCGGGCGCTTTGCTTGCCTTTGCATGCGGGACTGTAATTAGCACGAATGCTACACCATGGTTCCAGACCAATGCCCCGGGTTTGATGCGAACTATCAGCGCAATGGTCTTCCCCTATGGCTTGTGCATGATCTTGTTGACAGGCGCAGAGCTCTGCACGGGCTCTTTCATGGTATGATATAGCTGGGGTGACATACTCAATGACCGAATTATGCTGTGGCTAACATGCGTATTCCAGTTTACCACAACAGCCGCACTCCACAGACGCCTACCGTGGACAAAGATGTTGATCCACTGGGTAGTAACATTCCTCGGAAACCTAGCCGGATCCCTATTCATCGTGGCCATCATCTTCGGATGTAAGTGTCGAATCTGCCCTGCTGTCGCGTTTCATATCGGCGTGGCTAACAATAGGATCGAACAACCTAGACGGCAACGTATTTTCAGCAGAACCATTCAAATCAGCAGTAATCTCGTTCGCGACCAAAAAGCAAGTAACGCCCGAATTCCACATGATCTTCTTGCGTGGCATCGGATGCAACTGGCTAGTATGTCTAGCATGCTTTTTCAGCCTGCAAGGCCGCGACCTAGCATCAAAAGTGATTGGCATCTGGTGGCCCACATTCGCATTCGTTTCTCTGGGTTTCGACCACGTTGTTGCCAATATGACATTCATCCCGATGGCGATCTGGGTCGGAGCGCCGGATATTAGTGTGGGTCTATACATCTGGAAGGGCATTATTCCAACCCTTCTAGGGAATATCGTTGGTGGCGGTGTATTTTGTGGTAAGTCATACTCTTCTTCTTTTTCTTCTAGAATATGTCAAATCTCCACAAACGGCTCGGGTTTCGGGTCCAGCTTCTAAAGCCGTTCTGGGTACTTTGTTGACGTGGGTATCGCGCACGTCCCTGTACGGCTTTTGGAGGTTGCGGGTTTCGGAGCTATGCTGGAGCTGTTTGGATTCGGACTGACTGGGATAATAGGTACTTACTATTGGTATATGTACCTGCTTGACTTGAATTCTTTGCCTTTGTATGGCAAGAAGCATTTTGATAGCCCGCTTCAGTCGGAGCAGGCGACGCTGAAGGAGACCGATATTGAGGCTTCGGCTGGTGTCATTGATCATGAAACGCGCACAAATGCGTAGAGACATTCAGTCGCTGAAATGGAGTTGGACGGTAAATTTGCATTGCAATATGTCTTAATACTTATGACAACTTAATATAATCGCGATCGCTCGGCTTTTTGAGATCTTGTAATTGCCCAATTTGTGTGAATGCCGAAGTCGTGGCTAATTTAACAATCCAAAAGACCCAGAGCATAGTTGCGACTAGATGTAATCTTTAGCAACACACATCTGATATTGGGCAATTCGCATCGGTGACTAAGTGTGTTGGATGGGTATTGTGGTTTCTAACGGTGTTGGATGAAATTCGGGAGGTCATGGGTTGATCCCCAAACAAACATTTCACCCCTGAACACTCAATTTCCGCCGAACAACACTCGCGAGTGATATGAGTCGCTTGTGCTTGCGAGTATATGGCAACTTGTTGCGCAATACCTTCTCTGCCATATGTCGGGGTAGCAGCCGACCAGCCGTGACGACAAGCCGTCACTGAGTGTCGTTTCACTGAAGCATAACACGGGCCAGATCCTATATTTCAAGTTGATATGACGCGATATTACCAAGAAAAAATGTCTCTGTATCCCCAGTCACACCAAAAAGGAATTACTATGCGTGTGTGAGGTTATTCGCCCATCAACAGCGACCGGCGGCGGCCACGGCCGATCGACACGACGAGCCGAGAAACTACAACCCTACGACATCTAGAGAAATGCCGAGTTGCTGATATATAAGGATCGAAATCCTCTCCTTCGGAGAATTTAAATTAACTGTCTAAGCCACGAGGATACATATTCCCCTAACAACAGTCTTCTTTGTGTTTAACTAGTATCACATCCCTATCATCATGGCTCCGGGTCTCGTGGATTCAAGTGCTTTCCCACAGCCTACACCGAAGCCAGTCAAGTTATCTGTCTTTCCAGATGGATACAAAACATCTGGACAACACCCTCCTATCTATTCACAAGTCCGCCCCTACGCCGACTTCCCCAAATTCCAAACGGGACCCACATTGTGGAAGGCTGAGGACTATCGCAACAACCCCGAGTTATGGACGCATACATTCACAGCCGAAGAGATCGAAGAGATAAGCAATGCCACTGAAGACTTTATCAAGAGCGGAGCTCCTTTAACTGGCATTTCAAGGGTATGATTGACTACAGACATCGCGGACAAAACTAGTATTGACCTTGTCCAGGCGAACTTCCACCTCCCAAAGTTATCCAACCGAATGGAAGAGCTTCGAAGAGATCTCATTGATGGCAAGGGGTTCTTCCTTTTCCGAGGTCTTCCGGTCCAAGAATGGGATCTCCAAAAGTGCGCGACAGCGTATATGGGCCTGGGCACATACCTAGGTTACTTTGTCAGCCAGAATGGACGAGGCCATGTCCTGGGACACGTCAAGGATCTCGGAGAAGATCCCACCAAAACCGATAGAGTCCGCATCTATCGAACCAATGCTCGGTATGACAGTCCGAGTAACACCACAGTTCCAAAATCTAACGATCCCTCAGGCAATACTTCCACACAGACGGAGCGGACTTCGTCGGCCTCCTCTGCGTAGCAAAATCAATGTCTGGCGGCGAATCCGACATTTCATCCACCCACCACGTCTTCAACGTCTTACAAGAACGCTACCCAGATGTAGCCCAAACAATGTGCGAACCGAACTGGTACTTCGACCGCAAAGGCGAAGTATCCGAAGGCGAAGAACCATGGATTCGGGGTAGTATCTTCTACCTCGAAAACGACCGCAGCAGCAACCCCCGCGTCTACGCCAAATTCGACCCTATGAACGTGACCTCACTCGCACGATTCAACTCTGGTCCTGACGCGCGCATTCCTCCGCTATCTGATGAGCAGAAGTACGCACTGGAGGTCTTTGAGAAGGTCTGTGCGGAGCTTTCTTTGCATATGATTCTTGCGCCTGGTGATATTCAGTTCTTGAGTAATGCCCAGGTCTTCCATGCGAGAACTGCTTATACGGATCATCCTCCTGGCGCTGTTGATGAGCAGGGTCGGCCAGCTCGGCGTCGTCATTTGATGAGGCTTTGGTTGGCTGCGCCTGAGTCTGAGGGTGGTTGGAAACTTCCTTATCATGATTCGTTAGAGAAGAAACGGGGTGGGATTCAGGTTAATGATACGCCTCCTGTTTGTCCTTTGGATGCGGAGTGAGGGCTATTTGTGTATTTGTTATAGTATATGTTACTATGCGATAGCTCTTCCGCTCCATAATGGTCGAACACAAAATGAAGTTGCATATAGTCCTAGCCCATAAGTCCTTTCAGACTCCCACTTATATATAAACATCCGTAAACCGAGGCACTCGAAAATGCACAGAAAAGAGGTCAAGTCAGGCCAAAGTAGGGCGAAAACAATTGCGTCGACGCTGGGGTTGGTGTAGAGACCGGCCAATACTTCATGTCACTGTATACACACTTATGAACCCTGTTGTAGTATTGTGATATGATTTGCCGCGAGTACAAAATAGCACAGATAGAAAGCAGAATACTACATTTATATACATCTCGCCAGATACGTACAAAAACCGAACCGTAAGCCCCCAACGAATCCAATCACCCCTGCTGCGGAAACGGAAAAACAGGCAACCAAGGCTCCGTCTGCATAACAGGATACCCACCAGCCCAAGGCAAAAGCCCGGCGCCGTCAATTCCAGATCCAACAGCCGTATCAGCAGGCTGCCACGCCCAACCCAAATCAGACATGAAAAGAGTCTGTAACTCCTCGAGACTCGCCTGCCCAGCATCAAGCTCATTCCCACCTAACAGTCTCCCATCACTGACTCGCGCTGAAGACCGCTCGATATCGGCATGCGGGTCTGAGCGGACACTGTTCGGTGCGGAGGATGTGCCGGATTTTTCGGGTGCGTGGCGTTCGGGTATTGTTTTGCGGGCCATGCGGAAGATTGTTAGTGGGTTTAAGACGTAGTCTGGGGCGCTTTGGATGGGTGTTCCTGATATGCTTTCGCTATAGGTTGAGTTTTAGTATGTGCAGTCTGGGGTTGGGAAGGGGGTTGTTAGTACCTTGTGTCCTCTTCTTCGTCTGGGTGGTATGGATCATCGGGGATTATGTTGTGTGTTACCACCTCGGACTCGATACCAGATCGGTCCAGCATTGTCTCTGCTGCACATCCCTGGAAGATTGAATGTTAGTAACTTTAACATGGGTTGTAGCCAATTGTGGCCAATGAGGAAAACAGAGACGGTTTCAACTTACTAGCGTGTTGGCAATTGCATTTAGAGAACCCATAGATTTAAGAGCAGCGATATTACTCCGCAACAAAGGGATAGTCGTCAAAATAAGCGTCTTTGTACTCTCCTCTCGGGGATCAAGGATCTGAGTAAGGTGATAAACAATAATCCGACAACTATCATAGGTGATAGTAGGAAGCCAAGAATCCGCCAGCATCCGAGGACCATGGTGTGCCGTCTGACCAACGATAGTAGCCAAAGCGCGAGCGGCATCAAACAGAACCTGCTGCAGATGTTTAAGGAACTCGTGCTGTTCTGGGGGGAAGTCGAAGGCTGCTCGGAGTTTGTAGAGAGCTGGTGCTCCTAGTCGATACAAGTCACAAATCGTTTGGTAATGCGCACAGTGTAAAACACACAGAGCGCCTAGTTGGGATGTGTCTTTGCGAATGTAGATTGCATCTGGTGTGAACTGAAGACTGGCTGGGAGGGATTCGTACCATGCTCGGCAGTCTGCATCCAAGAGGGCGAATTCGGATTCTGGGGACCATGGCACCATGGCTTCTCCTAGGTGTTTGATGTATCTATTTAGATGTTTGTCAGATTTATGTGATGTTTAATAGAAGTCTTTGTTATACATACCGTAGAACCCTCTTACGAAGTGCGATATGTCGAATGAAATATGCCATTATTCCCATGTTGGGCGACAGAGAGTTTTCATCTGGATCTCCGGGAAGAAGTTTGAGTCGATTTCCAGGATTCAAGGTTTCAGTAAGGCATGGAACTTGTTGAGTGAAGTTTCGCTCGTTGCATGGAAGCTGAATTTTGATGTCCCTCTCGTCCATCAGCGTGAGTTGGTCAACTCCGCTGCCGACGAGAGCGTCCATGATATAGCAACTCCACATCAGCCGACGACGAGACTCTCTTGCGGTCACTGGAAGATTGGATTCAACTTCTTGACACAGTATGTCTGTGTTGTATTCGAGATTGATTTGCAAAGCTTGTGTCATCCTCGTGGTGATTCCACTTAACATGAATGCGTTCGAGAAGTTTCCTAAGCGAACGGCATAATCATGGAGAAGGACGGCTGCCTAGAATAATGTCAGGAAGGTTCAAACTCTTCTCACGCTGGCACATACCATTAGATTTTCGATGGTGACAGAATCTAGGGCCTCCAGGATGATACGTTGGGCTATCTTGGCCCATTCAGCCCCTGCATGGAGAACGAACTTCGATGCGAGAGGAGCTATAGTCTCACTGTATGTGAGGGCAAAGAATCTTTCACTTTGTCAGTTTGCGGCCAGCTATCGGAATGAAGGGCGTGAATTGTACTGGGCTCCCAATGCACAGACAATATGCAGCAAAGCATTATTGTTACGGCTCTTCGCAAGTTCCCCATCCAGTCTTTGTAGAAATAAGGGCTTATGCATGAAAGCAAAAGCGCGTAGAGGATGAACATTGTTGAAGTATTCCTCGACCAGCGCCCTCGTCCGTGACAGGCTGGGTAGTTGACGTGATGACAGCCTTATATCTATTAGATCAAGTTCAAAATTTGCTCCAGAGCACGTAAGTATCTCACCAGTCTAAGGGCGATGATGGACTCTCAGTAGGGGTAGGTTCAACTATCGGAAAAGGCTGCTGTGAGATTGGCGGAGTTTCCAATAATCTCCGTACATCCTGTCGAGTCGGGGTATAACTAGGAGACCGATCCACAGGCGGCTCTACGGATGGCGACTTCTGACTGTGCGTTGATATCACATTAACCCTCCGCACCCAAGTAGGCTGCGAAGCCTCAGCGAAAACACATCGTAAACTCTTATCCAGGCATCGTTGACACGCTGGTCTCTCGCCCGAACATTTCGTTTTCGATACACGACAAGCGGCACAAGAACGATACGTTCGCTTCCTTTTCGAGCGGTCCAACTGATCGATCACACTCTCCGATGCATGCGACCTCGGCGGCGTGGAATAACCCGAGCAGACCAGTCGCAACCGAGCACAGTTGCCACATTCGCCTGGTCGTTCATCACACTTGACCTGCACAAAGTAGATTTGATTATCAGAATGCTGCATCACCTCGCGCATAGGGCTCATCTCTCACTTTGCGGGCGCGACATGTGCGGCAACCTATGCATGTTAGCTGCATCCCTTGTATTCGGCGTGATCACTTACCAAACCGCGATCGTGAAGACTTGCTTGAACCCATACCATTCAGCGAGGGGCTGTTCCTCAGCCTTCAACAACATTGTAGAAGCATAAAAGTTTTCGGGCTGTCGGCTGGGTCGGCTCTATTGCGAGATCCGCACGTTGAATGACGAGATCGAAAGTGTGGGGTAATTTCAATTCAATTCAAAACAAACATGTCAAATTGGATACCTAACTTATAACTTAAACATTTAAGATATGCTGTACAGTTATCTCGACTTCCTGCAACTCGGCTTTTGCGTGGTTTGGGATCATGCATGGGTTACTAACGGGTGTTTACTTCGGCTTTTGCGGTCGCAACATGAGCCAAGCAGTCGGAGTCGGGCTTTGGCCGAAGCGAAGTCTGCTGTACAATAAACAAACGCATTCTTTCTACAATGAAAACAAAAAGAGTATTGTTTGATCCAACTGAAGTGACAGCTATACTCTCGAGATGGCCAAGCAACCCCAGTTGACCCTTTACCGAGGGTTTCCAGGATCCGACAAATATACCTGGTCGCCCTTCGTCACGAAAATTGAGCTTCGTCTACGCTTTTCTGCTCTCAAATATTCCAAGCAGGCTGGTTCGCCTCGTGATGGTCCTCGTGGCAAGATTCCATACCTTACACTCGCGCAATCCGATGGATCGGAAATCCAAACACTCTCCGACTCGAGTCTTATGATCAAAATTCTTGTTGAGAAAGGGTTAATTGAAGATTTAAATGCATCCTTGAGTCCCCTGGCAAGGACACACGACCTGGGTTTGCGTGCCTTACTAGAAGAACGGCTATATTTCCTAACGGCAAGTAATGGACTAGCTATGTGATCCGTGATGCTAACCGTCGGTATAGTGTCATGAAAAATGGTTCGAGAATTACTATACCATGCGAGATCACGTTCTAGGATCGATCCCTTACCCGTTGCGTGTCGGAGTAGGATTGTTGGTGTATCGAAATATGGCCCAGACACTCTATGGCCAAGGAACACTTCGCTTCACGGATGATGAGATTGCCTCAATGCGACGAGACATCTGGGAAGAGATAAGCTCGTTGCTTATCTCTTCAAAGTCTGCATCAAAGAACGCAGAGCAAAATCAGGTCTTCTGGCTGCTTGGTGGAGATACGCCGACTGAGGCAGATGCGGTCTGTTTCGGCTTTATTGTTGCGGCTTTGACTTCTACCGCGTAAGTTCCTGTCCTCATGCTGTTGTGCAATAGAAGCTCATTATTCCAGGTGTCCCAAGGCGCAGAAAGTTGTCAAGAGTCTGCCCGTTCTGGTCGAATATGCACGCCGTATTCATGATCGTTTCTTCCCTGAGTATATGCTTTGGGAGTGAGTTGAAGCTATCTCAGGTACCGTTTTGGGGAGGGAAAGTTGTGAGATTCAGGTGCATAGTAAATGCCTGTAAAAGAGTCGAGCCTGATATTGTGTTGATGTGGCGAGGTCTTTTCAGCATAGAGTGCTGTTCCTGATCGGTTGTGAGAGTAGGTTTCACAAATCAGCGTGTAATGTTGATTATGAGTTAGCCTATTTAACGAATTTCAGCCAGCCAATATTAGTTTGTTTGTGTCTTTCCTGATGAAGTAAAGGGACAACACGACAGCGTGGAGATAAA
Source organism: Penicillium arizonense (assembly GCF_001773325.1). Taxonomy (NCBI): domain Eukaryota; kingdom Fungi; phylum Ascomycota; class Eurotiomycetes; order Eurotiales; family Aspergillaceae; genus Penicillium; species Penicillium arizonense. Next base: position 706,380 of record NW_019173287.1, on the reverse strand, counting down.
TATACTGCCTGACATATCCAGACCGACAGACACACCGCCCTGTCCGGCCCCCACGCACAACATTGACATCTCCACCGCGTGGTCTCCATTGCAGATCACAAATTCCAGTTCTTAATGTCGAGATGGGCTCTAAAACACTTGAAAATGAGGGCCAGGGAGGCGAATGTGAGTCCCTTACTACCCAACACATCCTAGACTAGATACTGATTCCCAACAGATGCTCCTCCCAGCTCTACTAAGCCCAATGCCACTGGTGGAGAACCGCGTGGAACCCATCTGTCCCGCGATGGCGATGGTACCCTCGGGGATGACGATGGCGGTGACGACGGCGACAGCGACCATGCCGCCGGTGCTGTTACCTTGCCGTTGACACCCGACTCCGCATCTCCGGCTAAATCCCAAAAGAAGAAACGAAAGAAGCCTAAGAAGAAGTCTTCTTCCAAGCAATCTTCACCACCACGAGTCCCTCTCACCAAACTATTCCCTGCCGGCAACTACCCGACCGGTGAATTGCTGAAATATGCGCCTGTCGAGAATACGGCTCGCACCACGGGTGAGGAGGTCCGATATGAGTCTCGTAATCGCCTTGAAGACGAAACTTTCCTGAACGACTACCGCAAGGCAGCGGAGATTCACCGTCAGGTCCGACACTGGACGCAGAAGAACGTCGCGCCGGGTCAGACCCTCACGGAGATTGCCGTGGGCATCGAAGACGGCGTGAGAGCGCTGCTCGATAACGATGGTCTTGGTACCGGGGATTGTCTCGTGTCTGGCATGGGATTCCCGACTGGTCTTGCGCTGAACAATTGTGTTGCGCATTACACACCCAACCCCGGTCAGAAAGAAGTGATTCTCAAATCGAGCGACGTGATGAAGGTCGATTTTGGAGTTCATATCAATGGCTGGATTGTTGACAGTGCTTTCACCATGTCATTTGAACCAACCTACGACAATCTGCTTGCTGCTGTCAAGGATGCAACGAATACTGGTATTCAGGTAAATCAACCTTTTTCCTCAAGGCCAAGGTTATGACTGACAGTCCCAGAATGCTGGAATTGACGTTCGTATTAGCGATGTCAGCGCTGCCATCCAGGAAGCGATGGAAAGCTACGAGGTTGAGATCAATGGTAAATCGATCCCGGTTAAGGCAGTGCGAGGCCTCAGTGGACACAACATCGATCGATATCGCATCCACGGTGGCAAATCCATTCCATTCGTCAAGAACAACGACAACACCAAAATGGAAGAGGGAGAGGTTTTTGCTATCGAAACATTCGGCACAACTGGCCGAGGCCACATGTTCGATGGGGTACATTTTTCCTCCTGGTTTTGATCATTTTATGTGTCCATATACTGACAATAATCTAGATCGGTATATACGGGTATGGAAAAGACCCGTTCGCGCCGAAGAAAATCAAGACCCATCTCGCCAGCGCCAATTCCCTGTATCAGAAGATCAATGAGAACTTTGGCTCTATTGTCTTCTGTCGCCGTTATCTCGAACGGCTAGGCGTTGAGCGTTATCTGGCTGGCGTGAGTTCTCATATTTATAGCTATGAAGCCAGAGACAATCCTCTAACTCTCAGCAGATGAACACTCTTGTAAACAATGGAGTCGTTGAAGCCTATAAGCCGCTTATGGACGTCGAAGGTTCCTATTCCGCACAGTTTGAACATGTGAGTGCGCCATTGTCTTATACACTCATCTAAAGTACTAACCACTCTAGACAATTCTGCTGCGCGGATCAAACAAGGAAGTCATCAGCCGCGGCGATGACTATTGAGCCCTCTAAGGTGCTCATCGGAGCATAAAGCTCCTGCCACTCATTTACATTTGCTATTCCTGTTTTGTACGCCATTCAACACGCGTCATCGCATTTCAATTCTACTGCATCTATTCAACATGATGCAATTAAATCAACTTTCATCAAATTTTGCCTCGGCTCAAACTTGAATTGTCCCAAATTCAACCCAAACTCAGCAGATATCGCTATCAAACTTGATTGGAAGATTTAGTAGAACTCTTATCTCAAGACATAGTACCAATACTCAGATCCACCACTGGAATGTACATGTCCCTGCAAAAGCCAGAAAATTACGACATAGCCACGCTACTCCCGACGCCCAGAGAACCTGGGACAGTGAAGAACGGCTCGCACCAATCAAATCCGATCAATGCGGTTACAGGCTTGCTTTGCATGGCCAGAAGTCGTAACATTCCGGCGGGCTGGCTGCATGTCAGCGCCACATTCTTGGATGTGCGGGGCCGTAGCCTGGCGTCGTCATAATGGTAGCACGATACAGGAACTATTGGCAAAAAGTTTGACAAAATATCCACGAATTGTCCTACTTGTGTATGATATCCTTGTCCATTTTGGATGCTAGGCTCTCGCCGCTTTTTGCTTACTTGTAGAATTGATCACGCTTCTAAGCGAGTTAGATTTCCGTGGCTCATGCCGCTGGTCGCTAATGTCCAAATTGGATTTAGCGGCTGAGTGATCTACGTTTATTCAGGTGAAAATTTTATTCAATAGATGCAATGTATTGTTTTAGGCCTCTACATGATTCAACCCGGCTCACCCATGTAGCATAGTTTCGTACTTTAGATACACTCAGCCTTCAAGCTAACAAGAGTGACATCAGCCTCAAAGCACTGCTTCTTACTATCCACACTGAAACTCTCAAAGAGGGTAGACTCATTGCAGCTAGCGGCAGTGTAGGTGTTCAATACGGCAGAGGTACCGTCGCCGCAGGAGCCGGACTCAACGTAGGCAGTGAATGATTTGATCGGGAAGTTCTCAACGTTGATGCAGGATCCGGCGTAGGCGTTGGCGGCGTCGATACTTGGGATGGCGCAGTCGGCATAGAAGTAGCCTGCGTAACCGATTGTGGGGCTTGCGACTCCTGCCACTGTGAGGGCGGAGATGAGAGTGATTGCCTGCTTTTTTATGTTAGATTTCAATGTTTCTATTGTAATTGAGTGGCTCTTATCGTTTTGATATTGTTCAATGCATACCTTGGTCATCATCTTGAAGGGAAGTAAAACTGTTATTCTATATTCCCACTAAAACGCAGGGGAACAGTTAACTCTTTATATGTCCATCCTGATCTTCCTACTTCTTGTATTAGATTCGATAAGAAGCACTAACTAACAAAGCTTGACCTCGTTAGGAAACTGTTCGGTTCTCAGCTGAGGTCAAATAGCTCTAGATCACGGGGAGCTGACGACTGTCGTATGTTCAAGGCTGCGATGTTTCCGCTTCAAGGCCATGGAAGTGTTGGCTACTGCAGATCTACAAGGTTTACAGCTTCTTATGGTTAGTGGTTTGGTCTCCTGTCAGCGTATGGCGTTCTGGGGACGAGCTGTTCCTTTTTGCTTACTGTCCTGCGAGGTCTATGGCTCCATATATTCCACCACAGTACGGTAGTAGTCACCTACCTTGCGACAGCTTCAGTACTGTCGCTTGTTATTGATTATTAGCTGAATTTATCCAGGCACTATGGTGCAGTTAGTGAATTAATGTCAAAAACCATCCATCTTCTTGAAACGGAAACTGGTGTCAATAGAAAGTATCGCTTATTGTTGCCTGTTACTTCTCAATTATGTAATGCTTAACAGGATCTTGGTAAACCATTTGGGTTCGTGCCGAAGCTATGGATCAGACATCGATCGGGCGTTATAACAATTAACGAGCTGAGTATCTGTACTGGGAATTACTGAGTGATTGTGTCTTCTGGTGTTTTCGCAAAAGCGGCAGCTCCAAGAAACGTACCAAGTAAAGCCCCCCGCCGGGGCACGTAGGGGCTAAAACCACTGTAATTTCTCCGCCTTGGTAGGACTATATATCGAACCCCATTGGGCCATGTAAAAAGCAATTCCAAGTTGTCTTTCCTGAAGGAACTCCAGAATGATTTTCAACATTTGTTCCTTCTTCGGTTTACTTGCGTTCTGCAGTCAGGCTATAGCATGGACCAACCCGATCCGAAACCCGGGTGGAAGTGACCCGTTCGTTGTCTATACTGGTGGATATTACTATCTTCTCAGTACCACGTGGAGCGACGTTGAAATTGCGCGTGCAACAACTGTGGCGGGGCTTGAAACGGCAACTAAGAAAGTGGTGTATACCACGACGGCTACCTCACACTGCTGCAACGTGTGGGCTCCCGAGGTTCACTACCTTGGCGGCAAATGGTACATCTATTACACTGCGGGAGAGAGTACAGATCTTGATGGGCAGCGGCTCCATGTTCTCACGGGTACTTTCCTCTTGTCAATTTCATTCCAATTCAAATGCAACGTTTCTAACAGTGAACAGGCGGTGCTACCCCCTGGGATACCTATACTTACAGCGGACAATTGACAACTGAATGGTCCATCGACGCCTCAGTCCTTCGATTCAATGACTACGGGAACTACTTGATGTTCTCCTGTTTCCACGGCGTGACCTACCAATCAATTTGCCTTCAAAAGCTAGGATCGGACTATGTCTCTTTGACCGGCAGCATATATGTGATCTCACAACCTGATCAATCATGGGAGAAGAACGGCACTCCCGTCAACGAAGGACCTGTTGCGCTTTACTTTGGCGGTAAGACATATATCACCTACTCGGCATCCTACTGCTGGACTGCCAACTACTGCCTTGGTACCTTGGAATGGGACGGCAGCACAGCCCCCACTTCAGCGAGTGCTTGGACCAAGAGTAGTAAATGTGTCTTCTCCTCGGCCAATGGGAACTATGGAACTGGCCACAATTCGTTCTTCACAAGTCCGGACGGCTCGCAGACTTGGATTGCATATCATGCTACCACCACTAGCACTGGCGCCTGTGACGATAGTCGGTACACTATGATCCAACTATTGGGGACGCACAGTGACGGTAGTCCGAACTTTGGAACTCCGGTGGCGTGGACACATGCTTATAGTGAGCCAAGTTGAAAATAGAGAGGTCGACAATTGCGTGGAGTGCCGTGGTCATTGTGTCCATCATCTGATGCTCCCTGGTTTAATAATAGAAAGGTCATCAAATATTAAGCATGGTAGCAGTCGCGTGGTGTGAGCAGAACCAATTCCAAAGCGAAGTAAGGCTGCCGGTGTCTCATAGTGGTGAATATATGTAGTGAGAAAACTGCTACTAGTATTTGTTACTTTCGATAGCGTAGATGGGACAATGGACACAAGTGGATATATACGTTTGCAATTTGTAAACAATAAAAGGAGATAAATACTAGTTGATATTACCGAGGGGCAGACTCATCTCTCATGATTTGACTTCAACCATTTGATAAAGTTTGTAGTGAGAGTTTCATGCGAGCTTAGATTTTACATTGATTGAGGAGCATATGAGCATTTTGACTCTGCTTTTGCGTGCTTCTCAAAGTCATGGGCCAAAGCTCAACACCCCCTCCGTTTTGAGGTGAATTACTGAATTTCAATATCTCGATAGTACTCTAACAAGGGAGCATTTTCTTTTCAGTAGTCGAAATGTTATTCCTATTACGAAAACTCGGACAATTGCAAGGCTTAAGGTCCGTTCCGCCCGCATTTTTTGGCGCTCTCTTATCTCGTCCTGTAGACTTTTGAATGGTTTACTTAACTCGAACATACCGGATGAGGTAGAGGGAATGGAAAACATAGGAATTTTCATGACGCGTGCCTGTCTTGGCATAAGGCGGAATGGGCAGGGGGGAACGATCTTCCGCGGGATCCTAAAGTGACGTCCTGCCAAGCTTGCTTCGCCCCCAACCTTCCTAGCTTCATGGTTTGTTAGTCTTCTACTTTGTTTTTGTAATGCTTTTTTTATCCCCTGGATTTATACCCTTTTGGGGGTGGAGAACTAACCTGCTGTTTCAAATTATTGACCAACTGGAGGGTTTCCACAGCAGATCATCGAGGTACTATAGGCTGGGTCCACTTCAGCTGCGAGATAACTTGCATTCATGATAGATCGCGTTCCTTACATGCTAAGGCTTTTCTTGATGCAATCTGATCATCTTCAGGCATCATCGGCCAAGAATTAAAATAGCAGAAACAGGAAAAGCTCCAATGATTGCGCTGTGGCGGAATATTGAGTTCCGAGTCTGACCAACGATTTGATGCATGACGATCGAAGCTCAGGAGGCCAGTATTAGTCACAAGGGTCTGACGGGTCGATCATTTCAGCGGCTGATCGGCGTCAATGGCTTCGCACGCGTACTCGTCACCGTCCTTGATTGGCATTTGATTTGAAACATCTCATAGTAGGAAACTATACGCTCCTTGGGGCTTGGCCCCACCCGCGCGGCCCAGTAGATCTTCGGGATATGCTCTTCCCCAGAGGATCTGGATACCATTGTAGCTGACCACGTACGCAATCATCCATGTGTCCCTCGCCAAGAATGCAGGAGGTTAGGAGACGGCTCATGCATGGGATACGTTGTAGAGCACAACTGAGGTTCATAAAGCAGCTTGTCTCCGAGTTTTGGAAGACCAGATCGAGAACTATTCTTTCCAAACACACAGACACACCATCTTTGATACACCTTTGTCTACACTTTTCAATCCGGAGTCTTTAGAAGGCCATACCATCATCATGTTGGTCGCACACTCTACCACCGTTCCCAACCTCTGCTCAGAGCACCGCAAGCAAACAGCACCTGCTCCTACACCATCACCCATGTCAACTCGGCTGTTTAACAAGCTCGACACTGTCCACCAAATTGAAGAAGCCCACATCCTCCATCTCTCTCGACAAGTTGAGATTGGCATGCAGTTATTCCCCAAAGAAAACATCAGACTGCACCCCGTTGCTGGGGGTGGCGTGTCTGCTCTCACAACTCCTCAGCTCGGCAAACAACTAAATCGCACTCTTGGCCTAGGCATGAAGGGCATGGTCACCGAGGATGATCTCTCCAACATTGAAGCCTTGCACGAAGAGGCAAACCTCACACCAACCATCCTGCTCTGCCCATATGCCGACCAGAGTGTACTCCAAGCACTTGCTATGCGCAACTACGTGGTCGACGGCTTCCTCAACATCTACGCTCGTTCTCTACATGAAATACACGTGGACTTTGATCCAAACATGGACGCACCCGTCGAGCTTCCCTTTGGATCCAACATGCTTGTCTGCCGTGCTCCCGCCAACGAGGCAGGCATGGGAGCCTTCATCCACGCCTCAGTCGCTGGGTTCAAGGATGACGGCCGATCAGATGAAGTTCTCCGTAGCTTAGCCGAAACAGCAGCCTTGAGATCCGACACAAACCTTTACTTCGGCAAGATTGATGGTCAAATTGCCGGGTGCGGGGCCATGGCATTGATGGAGACCAAGTATGGACGTGTGGCACATCTCTATATCGACAGCACAACGCCGAACTTCCGCGGTCGTGGTGTCCAGCAAGCACTGATCCGGGCTCGTCTCATCGACGCAAAGCGCCTGGGCTACGATTTCGCCACTATCCATGCCCGCCCCGGTATTGGAACAGGTCGCAACGCTGAGAAGGAAGGGTTCGGACTCGCATTCACTAAGCCCATCCTGACCAAGAAAACCAATTAAGGGGCCCTTGGTCGCGGTGATTTGCATCTGATCCCCACTTGTTCTCTCATTCGAATTTGCATTTTGTACACATAATTCAGGGACCCATTCGCCAGAAAGGGATTCGGTACCTCGATCTTCATTTTCAGGCGTTTCATATTTTGGTCTAGAACAAAAACCCTGGCGTTCGTTTTCTTTGTCAGGGTTGGTTTGTATATACTTGGAGTTGGATATTTGTTTAGAATCTACAACGAGACTTATGGCTCTTATACACTCAATTGATGCGATTTTATTGTTATGTCCACATTCTTAATTTGACATACTGTAGCCACTATCTTAGAACTCCCGAAGTCCAACTACAATGAAACCGATTTTTCATACATATAGCTGAGAGACCCGGTTTAATGGATCACGGGAATTATGCGCAGATGCTGTTATTGCTTATGCGAAGCTAGTTGTTTCATATTGAAATTAGATGAATTTCAACAAGGGATAGCAGGTGTGGGTCTACTTCGTAGATCATTCAATTGTCGGTGTCAACAAGTTTAGCGTATTGGCAGGAGACACCTAACAACGGCTCCGTATTTCCTCTCTTAAAGCTTCACCTGAGGGGACGAGTGCCTACGGGCTATAGTATACATATAAGTTACATACATACTATTCAAACACCCTAGCCTTGACTGAGATGATATTCAGGGGTGTACACAAGTGTGGAACATTTACCTCAGATGCGACTAAATTGCGTGCTTGCTGTAATGGAGTACCCAAGTACTGGATCCCTTTAAGGTGGAAGATCATATTCAGGGTCTAGGAAAGTTGGGCTAGAAACCCCCTTGTACGTTTCTAGCGCCTGGGTCTCGCGGGTGATGTCGATCAAGGATCTCCCGGACGGCGGACCGTTAACCCGAGCGTGGATCGATAGTTCGTCCGGTGGAAAATGCCAAGAGGTTGGATTCATCATCACGTTCCGTGACGGGTGTGGCTTATGAAGATCAAACTCAGGGTCCTTGATCTACAGTTGGCGCCATCGTGTGGATTAAGGTGCAAATAATTGTCTACGTGTAGTGGAGAACGCTACCAATGAAAATAATCAGTGAAAGTCGGTCTGCAAAAGGGGTGTGTTTATAAATAGCAAATATTTTGTTTTCTGTATGGCTCACATATGTGGCTTGATGGAGTTCTGTTGATGGAAAATTGAGTTGAGAAGTTTGATCAACGGGCTGGAGCCTATTATGTGACAAGGACCAATGCACTGCGTGCAGGTTTGACGTACGCTTTACAGCAAGGAGTTGGAGGTTGGAATGCACAGTGGGTGGTTGTTTGACAGGTTCCTCTTATCCCTCGGCAAATACCGAGCATTTAGTTAGCGAGAGGGAAAGATATTGACTTCTCTGTCCAAATAGTAGTAGCTCTTAATTTATTTGACTGTTATTTATCTCTCTAATTTAGTTAGAAACATTGCTCGGACAGGTGGTTCATAGGGTCTCCATCTATGGCAGGACGTATCCTCCGTCAATTATCACATCACTTCCAGTCATGTAAGTGGAAGCATCACTGGCCAGGTACAAATATAATCCCTTGATCTCTTTCACATGACCCTGTCTTCCAAGCGACGACATACGGTACGCCTCGTGGACGGTTTGGGGACTCGCACCCATCTTGGTATCGAAGAAGCCTGGCGAGACAATGTTGACGCGTGCAAACTCCCGCCATTCACGGGCGAGTGACTTTCCAAAGTGGGTTACATATGCCTTGGTTGCATTGTAGACGGGCTGATCAGTTGGGGCGTTCACAATGTGCGCACTCATGCTCGAGGTGATGATCAGATTGCCATAGCCCTGGCGTGCGAACACCTCACCTGCATATTTCGAACAATAAACGATTCCATCAACTATAAGGGGGGTTAGTACAGCGGTGTTTTATCAATATAGGGAACATTTTCATACCATTCACAGACATCTGCTTCCGGTATTCATCCAGGCTTTGTTCCAAAATGGGCTTTGAAATCGCCATGCCTTTCCGGGTATCAGCTAATTATCCAGTTGAGCAATTTCAGCCTGTACTCACCAGCATTAGCAACGAAGACATCAATCTTGCCGAAGTCCTTCACAACTTTGGCAATTGTTTCCGAGACTTGGGTAGAGTCGGAAACTTCATATGGAGGTTAAACTTATGATCCCTTGTGGTTTGAGGCACTGGAACTGCTCACCATCGACCTTATATGCGGAAGCCTTGACACCGTGCTGCTTTTCTAAGTCCTGGGCCTTCTCGATGGCGACGTTATTTCTGGGGTACGGTCAGCAACTTCAAATTAACACCATCGTATCAGGCATAACCTACGAATTATACCACAGGGCAACATGGGCACCCGCTTCGGCCATAGCCTGCGAAATCGCATGACCAAGTCCATCGGCAGCGCCAGTGACGGCGACCACCTTCCCCTTCATTTGAAACTGCTCCATAACATTCGATGGCGTGTCAGGGAACGGCCTGGGGAAGCCGGGCCGGACTCTCGCACAATCTTCGAAGGTCATAGACATCTTGGTGGAGTTATATTGGTGTTATGAACATGTCCTGAGGAAGGTAGCCACATTTGGGGCCTGATCTTCTTTATAATGTCGCTAACTTGGAACCAACATAACCGGACTGACCCACTATCGGTGCAGTGTTGGCCGAGATGGGTTGTATGGAGACATGTCAGGGTCTTATGATATTATACTTTTAGATTCGTCTTTAATACGGAACCTTTAGTCTTTCATCACGGATTGCTTAAATACGAAGTTCAACACAAGTAAAAGTAAGGAAGTATTGCATACACCCGAATCAGACGTTGTACGGGGAAGGTGGGGGGCATAATGCGGGGATTTCCAAGCAAGAAATGTGTCGCGTAATGTACTCTTTGATATCATTTATCTACTTTATCAGTTTAGAAGTCAAAAATGGTTTAGTTAATTATTGGAAATACCATTTTGGTGGCATTTTGTCTGTCTTAAGATGCGGGGAACTTCGTCGGTTCCCTGTGCCCCGAGATAGATGGGTCAACCCCTGACAGATCAGCGTTTAAAGAGGAGATTTTGGCGAAAATGTTGTTCGGTGCGGTCGATCCCCTCGGTTTAGAGAATAGCGTAGTTAGCTGGAGCTGGTGGTATTCGTATTAGGTAGTTTGGACTATGCAGTACTGCGAAAAAGCTCGACATAATAATAACAAGACGCACGATACATATCGCAATCCTGTAATCCCGAACAACGCCCAACAAGGCCATTTTTCTGGAAGAATATTAGCATCGCAAGAGTCCTCTGTACAGCACAGAACAACTTTCCATGATAGAAACAGATTTGCAATGCTTTCAAGAGATGATCACTGCTGGGCTTCCCCGCGCCATAGTTCGGAATATCAAATATCCCGTGATCGGACGACAGTAGACCGATGCAATCATTCATGGAACCTGTAACGTCCACTCACTCACATATTGTACTGTTGCGAAAGAATTACGTGTTCGAACTTTACGCACCGTCGTATTGACTATTGTTTGGTATTACTGATCGCAGACTGATCGCCGGAATCCTCCGCTATGCCTAAGTCTAAGCCTGCAGCGTCCGGGTCTCACGAGCTTCGAGCGGTATTTATTCTGGTTAATTCAATTACTCAATTTAACTGACGAAGGACAGTGCACCGAATGCCGGGTGAGTATCATGACATACTTCTTATAAGTTATGATCAACTAATGACCGGAATGAGCAGAAACGCAAAAGCAAAGTATTGTGAACCTTAACCCCTTATACTGTTCCACTATGTTGACCAAAACAAGTGCTCTGGAATATCACCTTGCTCTTACTGCACTAGAGCAAATAAGAGCTGTATTTTCGGGCCACCCCCATCCCGGACTCCACTAACAAGAAAGTACGTTACATATTACTATAATCAAAGCATCACTGACACCATGTAGGAACCTGGACGCTGTTGAACTTCGATGTGCAGGGTTGGTATCTCTGATACAGCGGCTAGACCCTGATGTTGACATAGAGTCTCTGCTGGAAACAATACTACGGAACCCTGATCAGGATTTTCAAGTATCTGCTGAAAGATCTCGAAGTCTGAATCCTGGTCTGGAAAACAGTACTTTATCCGATCAAACTGAGTGGAATGAAAGCTCATTGCTTTCTCCATCACAAACGCAAGATGTTCCGCTGGATGGAATGGCAACGTTGCCAAGCAGAAGGGCTGAATCTGGCTACCTTGGTAGGTCCACATGGTGGTCGGTCAGAACCAACACTAACTAGGAACCAGGAAATAGCTCGGGCTCTAACATCTTGAGGACTATCTCAGATCTCCTGCCAGTGAAGAGCCTCAGGTCGCGAGCGAGCCAACAGGGGCAGTCCTCCCCTGCAGACACCAATCATACTGGTAGCCCGACAATGCCTATAAATCTCGCGGATACTACCGCAATGAATGGTCTGATTGACGCATATTTTATGTGGTACAATCCATCTTACCCCATTATACACGAGAAAACCTTTAGAGAGGAATACCAAAATCGGCACCATATTCATCCTCGGTCAAGCTGGCATTCGATATTCTTTCTTGTGTTGGCAATTGGCCACTGGACATTGACTGAGGATTCTGAGGCCGAGCAGTCAAGATATTATACTGCTGCACGTTCACGCATGTCAATGCGGATGCTGGAGTCCGGAAATCTCCTTACTGTTCAAGCGTTCTTATTAATGGTCTGTTAGCAGATGATGCCCGACTATCATATCGATTATATTTGCTGACTTAAAGATAGGGCAACTATCTACAAAAGAGGGATAGGCCAAACACAGGATATAACTTTATCGGTATCGCATATCGAATGGCACTCGGTCTGGGACTTCACCGAGAACCTCCTGGGGGAATGACAAGCTCCGAGCCCTTTTCCAACCAACGCCGACGAGCTATATGGTGGATTGTTTATTGCTTTGATAGTGGCTTCAGCTTCACAACGGGGAGACCTATCATGGTATCTGATACTTTCATTGAGACTAAGCTTCCACGAAACGTGGACGACTCGGTAAGTGTAAGAAGTTGTTTTTGCAGTCAATATTTCATTAATTCAAAGACCCCTATATAGACGTGCACGTTGGAGGCGGCTATACCTGATTCAATTGAATACCCTACTTCCTACTCAGCGATTATTGCGCAAGCTCGCATGTCATCAATTGGGAATGTAGTTTTCAGTGAGATAATTTCCTCCTCGAACCAAAGCCTCTTGGACCTGAGGATTTCGCGCTCTATCGACAACCAACTTAAAGCCTGGAAACTCTCACTTCCCTCTTACTTCGCGGTTCAAAGTGTTCCAGAATGGTTCCGTGGCCCACGAGCGATTGTCCTATGGAAAGAAGAAAACATTCGATTGCTGCTGTGGTGGGGTACTAAGCGAATGTGCACATCACCGTCTGATCACGAAGAAGCACAGAATATGTGCAACTTTACGGCAGTTGAGACGATTCAAGATATCTCAAACTTTTGTCGTGACAACTCGGAGATACTGCACACTGGCGTCAGCTGGTATGCTACATACTACCTCTTCCAAGCGGCAGTTGTTCTGAGCATCCACCACCTTCGTCCTACGGAATCTGTTCATAGAGGCTTAGGGGAGGTAAGTCAAGAGCTTTGGTTCTCTTCCATTACGAGATCTCGTGACTGCTTGGCTTCCTTGAGCCGAACCAATACGGCTGCAACGCGGTGTCTCGAGGTCCTTGAAAGAATAAGCGACCAACCTCAGCATGCCCAACACCACTCATCTTTGGCCTCAGAATCGCAGGCGAATCGTCAATCAGAAATTGTACAGCACGAAGCTGTCCCCGGCGATGTAGAGGTTCCTTCCACAATGCTAGCTGTTGACCCTACACTTCAAATGCTTTTCGAGGATACTTTGTGGGATAAGGACCTTTTTCAAGGCCTCGATGGTTTTCCCAGCACAGGCGAGGGGGAAGCATTTGATTATGTTCCATCCAATACTGACCAGGGGTGGCTCAGATCCTCAGACCCAGGCGGCCAGGATTTAAATTACACCCAGTGAGCAAATGTAAATAACATACCGTACTAGGCGTGTGATTATCCCCTCCCTCGGGCCTTAGGGTCAGAATGCACCGATACACGACATGAGAGTTATCGGCCAAGAGTGCCCCGGGACTAAGCCCGGGGTGGCTCTGGGGAAACTTGTCCCCGCACCCCGGATTTCCTTGAATACCTTGAACTTTATTTAGTATGCGTGCTTGTATAAAGCGATGTGATATACCGCTATTCCTACCTGCGCCTTCGTTCTATCACTGGCTTGTCCTTGAGCTGCATATCACGAAGCAAAGATGGTTGCTCACGATAATCCCTCAATTGGGAGACTAGATATCTCATACGGTCCATCAGGTCAGTTAATTGTGGTTTCAACTGCCATTGAACACTAAGCTCATTGAAATGGATAGGCCTCAAGGGGCTTGTGAAAAGTCCTTACCTCCTTTCACAGGCATTGTTTTCTAGCATTGGAGGCTTACTTTATGGGTAAGTTGCACTTGTCCTTAGATCACTTGGTTCTGTTTTAATATGGAAGCGCTTCATAGTTACGACCAGGGTGTCATATCAGGAGTTATTGTGACGACAAGCTTTGTGAGAATTTCTTTCTTTTTCAATCTTCTAAACTTCAACTTTGCCTAGTCTAACCTAGCTTCTACCTCATCACTAGGGCAAAGAATTCCCTAAACTTGCAAGCGACCCAGGACTTCAAGGATGGATGGTTTCGGTCCTAACGCTGGGTGCCATGTTCGGTGCCTTTGTAAACGGCCCTATAGCTGACCGATTCTCTCGACGCTGGTCTATCTTATATGCGAACATAATCTTTCTGATCGGCTCGGCAATTCAGGCCGGCGCTGTGAACCTACCTATGATATTCATCGGGCGTTTTATTACGGGCGCGGCAATCGGCATGCTTTCGATGGTGATACCGCTATACCTGAGTGAGCTATCACCCCCAGAACTGCGTGGTAGTCTTGTTTCACTACAACAATTGGCCATCGCGGGTGGTATTATGGTTTCTTTTTGGATTGACTATGGGACACAGTATATTGGCGGGACAGGTGATGGCCAGTCACAGGCTGCTTGGCGTTTACCTTTGGCCTTGCAATGTGTGCCTTCGCTGCTTCTGGCATGTGGCACTTTCATGTTGCCTTATAGCCCACGTTGGCTGATGAAAGTCGGTACGTTATAGATACGAAGGCCAATATGACCTGTCGTCCATTGCTGACTGGTTACCAAGACCGTGAAGACGAGGCACGGGATGTCCTTTGCCGACTTCGCCGCGTCCCAGAATCTGACTATCGAATTCGCCTCGAACTGTTGGAAATTAAAGCGGCTACTATATTTGAGCAAGAGAGCAGGGCAACAAAGTACCCGAACAGCAAGGGGAAACTTCAAGTAGCCATGCGAGAGTATAAGGATCTGTTTGTGCTGCGTCACCTTAACCGCCGCCTGTTCATCGCTTGCATGCTTCAATTTATCCAGCAGTTTACAGGTATGTGCTGCAGTATCTAGTAGCAATCGAATTTCTCACAACAACAGGAATCAATGCCGTGATTTACTACGCTCCGACAATGTTTCAATCTGTACGCTGCCCCAAAGGTGGACTTGTCGAGATGCTGATCAAACGTTTTTAGATCGGCCTTAGTGGAAACTCGGTCAACCTCCTCGCAACTGGTGTTGTGGGTATCATCCTCTTTCTCTGTACCATTCCTACGGTTCTGTTTATTGACAGGTGAGTGTCCTCATCATGCTAGAGGACGTACACCTTTTAATACTGATGGCTTCATCTTCAAGATGGGGACGTCGTAAAATCCTGCTTCTAGGTGCAGCCGCAATGTCTATCTCTCAGCTCATTGTTGGCACGTTATATGCTGTGTATCGGAACCGTTGGGAAACAAATGTCGGTGCCGGATGGGCAGCAGCTATTTTCATTTGGGTCTATATCGCCAATTTCTCATACAGCATCGGTAAGCAATTTCTGGGGTTTGCTTCTAAGTACCTGGCTTATGGATTGATCAGGTTGTGTCAACTGGATTATGCCCTCGGAGATCTTTCCTCCTGGTGTTCGTTCCAAGGGTGTGAGTATCGCTATTGCGACCAATTGGTTGACGAATGTAAGTTTCGCAAGCACTTAAGTCGTGGTATATCAATAACCTTTCTCAGTTTATCGTCGCTCTGATTACACCGCGGATGCTCCAGTCAATCACGTTTGGCACTTTCTATTTCTTCCTGGCATTTTGCGTAATCCTCTTCGTGTGGGTCATGTTCTTTGTCCCCGAAACCAAAGGGGTACCGATCGAGGAAATGGACAAGATATTCGGCGGAAACCAGGGCCAGGCAGATATGCGTCGTATTACGGAAATTCGGAACAGACTTGGTATTCTCTCTGCGGAAGAAATGGACTTGGACAAGACTAAGGAGGCGGATGTGGACTATGCCACCGTGGAAGAACAGGAGTGAACAGCCGACGAAGCGCGAGTCGCCTCCGAGGTACAAAGGTACATAAGTAGTCACTAGGTAACCAGGTAGTTAGCCAAGAGAAGTAAGCGAAACTTGTTAACAAAATATCTCATAAACGCCCCCACGGGCTGACACGGCCCCAACGCTCTTTAGCCAGATCAACACTCACAACACCCCCGCATGTCAGACACATTGCCCACCATGGACTCAAGCAACTCAAACTTCGACTCTCTGCAGCTTGTGAGCGAGAATATTTATCTATATGAACCTCAAGAAAGTATAGCTGGCCAGGTCACAGTTGACGGAGCGTCACCGTCAATAATCATCCTCTGCACCTGGAATGGCGGAGCAACCCCGCGGCGGATCAACAAATACATCACTCAATATCGCCAGCTGTACCCAGGAGCCAGCATACTTGTCATTACAACTACTATTCACGACACGGCATTCTGGCCTCTCCGCCTGATCCGCGCGCGTCTGCAACCAACTTGCCAAGTGATCCAGCGGATACTAGCAAAGTCGACTAATCCCGGCACTTTGCTTCATTTCTTCTCCAATGGCGGCGTTAGTATGGGTGCCCAACTGGCACTGGCAATGAAAGAGGGTGTCGACCAAGGTGCATTATTCCTCTCAAGTCTTCGTGGCGTTATCTTCGACTGTTGTCCCGGTGAGGACAGCTTCGAGAAGACATGTGGAGCCGTAAAACTGTCGATGGGTGAGGATATCATATCCCAACTCTTCACGAAGACAATGCTCTATCCCTCGGTCGCTGTGGTAAGGATACTCCAGAACTCGGGTGTAATGCGCTCTCTGCGGGACTTGCGTGATTTACTCAATGATCCATCTACTTTTGGGAGACAGACAAGGAGGCTGTACATGTACACGAAGAAGGATACAATGGTTGGATGGACCGATGTGCAAACCCATATCGATCAGGCCCGGGACCGGGGTTATCATGCCGATCAGGTTCTCTTTGAGCATGGGACGCATTGTGGTTTGATAATGGAAGATTCTACACGGTACTGGTTGGCTGTGCAGCGGTTTTGGGATGGACATGACGTTGCAGACCCTGGTGTATCTAACCCAGAGCAGCTAAATATTCGCAGCCGCTTGTGAGCTCTTGGGGATGTGCTATACTGCATTGGTTTCCCCATGAGGATAAGATGATCGCTCCGATTGTGATACTATTTTTTTTTGTGAGATCATGTCTTAGCCGGCACTACCTGACGACCGGGTTGCTGCCTATCATATACCAGGCAAGATGACAAGCAAACTCTTCCCTAGGCATTACGCAGAAGACAATACCCCCGAAAAAGCAGCTAGAAAAGCCCCTGAAAGGTCACCTCACCGCGCCTTTTGTTCGGCACTATGTCTGCTATCCCATAGATGTGGCAATCGGCCAT
This sequence comes from Penicillium arizonense, assembly GCF_001773325.1. Lineage (NCBI taxonomy): Eukaryota > Fungi > Ascomycota > Eurotiomycetes > Eurotiales > Aspergillaceae > Penicillium > Penicillium arizonense. The sequence continues at coordinate 688,955 of NW_019173287.1, read as the reverse complement.
AATAGGTGTATGATGCTCAGAATCTCCGGCGGGTGCAAATAAGGAAAAGCTTGCGTACTTAATCATTACTGGAGCAATCATATGCTGGTACTTCCTCCTGGAGAAGTTGAAACGCGTGACATGAAGCTACGGTTGATTGTCATCGTATTCGCTGCTATCGACGGGGAACACCCTACTTGACACATCGGATAGCTGAGATACGACAACGTAAGCAGCTTTGGCTAAGACATCCAGCATATCAAAGTATCTAATTCACGCATCTGTCACACCGCACCAGCTTGCCTAGGTAGGTAGTAAACGTGAAAGTCATTAGAGTCCTGTGTGGCAAGATAGTAGTGATTTACGCAGATATGGACCCCGATTCGGATTGAACTGATAATAAGAGACAGGCAGCCGACAAAGAAATGTCAGTATCGAAGCTGTGGCGTCGTCAGCCTCTAAGTGGCTTTTGAAGGGGTGTGGGAGGGTGATACAACTTCGCCGATCTTGCGCATAGCTCCCCTTCGCGTAATTTTAGAACGACACGTTAGATATGATTGGGTAAAACGTAATTCTGATGATGCAGATAGACACCATTCACTTAAATACAAGGATGAGATTGGCTGCGAGAGGGAAAGAATATATCCATCACAACGGTGCAATAAGAATCGAAGTGACAAAATGTGGGTGATGAGAACAATATAAAAGCCCTGGTAGGATTGCCAAAGATGAGGAATTACGAAGCACTTTAACACTGGACTGCACTTATATTTATCACACTTTCAAGGACGTTTTTACTTGTCTTTGACCGGATTCATCATGCATCTTGCTGAGGTATACATCTGTCAACCTTATTTACTACTGCCTCTCACTGACAATGATATTCTCAACATGTAGTATCTCTTTCGTCGCATTCACCAACTTGGTATTGAGTCGGTCTTCGGTGTCCCCGGTGATTTCAATTTGACATGCATCGACTACGTTGATACATGTGGGCTTAACTGGGTTGGGAACGTCAATGAACTCAACGCTGGTAAGTAAATAGATGTCCATTCAATTTAGATTCCAAGCTCACAAAAATATGACAATAGGATATGCAGCCGATGGCTACGCACGCATAAGAGGAATATCGGTGATCGCAACTACCCTAGGTGTAGGGGAGCTTTCCGCCATCAATGCTATAGCAGGCTCAAGCGCTGAGCTTGTACCTGTCATCCACATCGTTGGATACCCGTCGACAACAGCCATGGATAAGGGAGACTTACTGCATCATACACTGGCGGATAGAGATTTTGGGCGATTCGCCAAAATGAGCGAACAGATCTCAAGTGCCGTGGTGATCCTGAAAGACAAGTCAACTGCGTCGAAACGCATCGACGAGACTATCACCGAGTGCTACCGCTCCAGCAAGCCTGTCTATATTGGGTTCCCCATGGATCTCGTTCAGGCGGAAGTAGATCCATCTCCGCTTGAGCGTCCACTGGTCCTCGAAGAACCCGCATCCAACCCCATGGCAGTGGAAGAGCATGTCGTGCATATGGTTCTCGATCGGATCTTGCGAGCCCAGAACCCGATTATCATTGTTGATAGTTTGGGCGGCAAACCACAAGTCCTGAAGTCGACCAGATCATTGGTTGCGAAGTCGGGTCTGCCTTGCTTTATCATGCCGATGGCTAAGGGCATCGCGGATGAAAGCCTAATAAACTACCGCGGCGTATACGCAGAGCGGATCTCGGAACCTGGTGTGTTCGAGCAAGTCCAGCTTAGTGACCTGATTTTAGTGATTGGACCACGTCCGACAGATCTCAATACAGCGGGTTTTAGGACAGACATGCCTCATATCGAGACCATCAAATTCGGACGTGATACAGTCGAGATGCGAGGTCAAGAGGTTGCTAGTCTCGAAATGAGTGGCGTTCTCACCAAGCTCAGTGATGCCCTTGAAGGTCGCATGTCACCGTTCAACTCCTCGGCATCTACGCCAGCACGTAAAGTCAGCGTCACTTCTGAGAGAGATAATTCAGACTCTTCCGCTTCCTCGCCGTCCAAGGGAGGCATTTATTGGGGTCATGCACTCGACATCCACGGCGGTATTCTCGACAAGTCATCTCCCCTAACACAGGAATGGGTCTGGCAGCGGATCAGCACCTGGCTAGAGGAAGACGATATTATAGCAGCGGACGTTGGAACTTCGCTCTTCGGCACCACATGGACCCGATACCCACGGGGAGCACTCTTGCTATCGCAATACCTTTGGTGCTCAATCGGATACGCAGTCGGCGCAGCCGTAGGAGCTGCCATAGCCGCACGCGAAGATGAGCAAAAGTCCAACGCCTTTCGCCGACGCACTATTCTTCTCACAGGAGATGGCAGCCTCCAAATGACTGCACAAGAGGTCAGCACTATGGTCCGCCGGAACCTCCCGATTATCATGTTTGTCGTCAATAATGAAGGGTACACAGTTGAACGTATGGTGCACGGCGAGGATCAGGAGTATAACGATATCCAACCCTGGGACTACAAGCTACTCCCTACTGTCTTCCAAGCCGCACCTGATACCGTACGTACCTATGATGTTCGAACCAGGGCTGAGTTGGATATGCTTCTTGTCGATCCTCAGTTTGGACCTGCCGAGAACTTTGATGAGAAGAATCCGGCCCCATTGCGACTTGTGGAGTTGCATATGCCGAAGGATGATGCACCGGTGTCTCTGCGTGGCATTATTGATGCAATCACAAGTCGGAAGTGACTCGACACGTTTAGTTATAACTATTGGTTGTATGTAATGACAGTTTGCCTTTTTGTATGTGGGTTTCAGGTAGACGGGTTAGAGATAAGTTGCTACTAGTATTCCATATGAAGATGTTCTTTGTACCCACTGTAGTAACAACAGGGCTCATAAGCGAGTAACCGTCTTATGCATTGTTTCCGTCCTACTTTAGACTCTTTTTTGCCTCTTCTATACCATTTTTGAGAGCCTCTGGTTTATCATGTAGATTCTATAAATGTGTGGTTGTGGAAGGACGTATAGCCTATAGCTGCATATGAAGACAATGACGTCGAAAAGCAATAGGGCTGAGAGGAATCGACGTGCTAAATTTGTTTACCGCTGGGATGTCAAGTTTGACTTACAATCTGCAACATGATTCCCAAAGTTTGTGTCCTATGGTTATTGGTTTCCAGATCAATAATTATTGGAATAATTGATGCTAATAGATGGGACTTCTCTGCCGGTGTTACACTAGGTAAGTAGAGAATTGACTGCTCCTCTATATTCGCCAGGTGCCCGCAGTAAGTTGGTGGATTCCAACCTTCTAGAATTTAGCGATTTTGCTGGGGCGCTGCTTGGCTTTGGTGACTACGCGACTCTTTTCGTGGGATAACAAAGTCGACTACTCTAATCGTTTGGCTGCAACGGCCGTCGAGCCGGCCGGGAGAGCAAAGACCTTCCCTGGATTCAAAATCCACCTATGAGAAGTTAGTCTGGGATCCTTTAAAAAAACGAACTGAGGCTTACTTCGGATCCAAAGCCTGTTTCAGACGCTTCATTACCTCGATCGTGTCGCCTCCCAACTCATCAACGAGGGAATTCTGAGTGCGTTAGTCCCCGTTTCGGTACAAGAAGAGGGTGAGCTCACCATTTTCCCCATCCCAATGGCATGCTCGCCGGAAACCGTGCCGTCCATCTCCAAAGCTCGTCCTACCATCTTGTACGCCGCATCCTGCACCGCAGCCTTCTGGGCTGTATTCTTGGGATCGTACATCATCGCCTCGTGAAAGTTTCCGTCGCCAACATGCCCGATAATACTGGCAAAGACGCCCAAGCTCTCTGCGTCTTTCTTAGATAGCTCGATGATCTCTGCTAGGCGAGAAATGGGAACAGCCACATCAGTGGACCACAGCGCATGCCCTTCTGGCTTGATAGACGTCATTGTCCAAAGCGCTTCCTTCCTTGCTGCCCAGAGATCTGTCTCTTCCTGTTTGCTTCTCGCGAAGTAGGACTTTCCCGGGTTGCAAGATTTGATTAGGTTCTGGAGCTGAGATATATCTGCTTGGACACCCTCCTGCGTAGGGCCCGAGAACTTAAGGAAGAGTGTCGGAGACTCGTCCAGATTCTTCATCCGTACTGACTCGCCCCCATGCCGGTTGACAACTTGCATTTGAACATCATCCATAAGCTCCAATGCGGCCAATTGCAGACCGGAGCGGATGACCTTGGTCGCAGCAGACGCTGCATCCTTAACAGTAGGGAAAGAGATGACGGCGACACTAGTCTCCTTTGGCACCACGGCCAACTTCAGTGTGATCTCAGTGACGATACCGAGTGTGCCCTCTGCTCCGACAAAAAGTGAGGTCAAGTTGTACCCGGCGGAAGTCTTACGAGGCCGTCTCCTCGTCTTGATGACTTTGCCGTCAGCAAGGACGACAGTCACGTTAAGGACCCAGTCTTTCATGGTACCATAGCGGAAGGCATTTGTACCACTGCAGTTAGTAGAAACCATGCCGCCAATGGTTGCAGTCGGGGAGGGATCGAGCGGGAGAAACAAGCCCTCGGCTTCTAGGCTTTTGTTCAAGTCAACCCAGTTGACTCCAGGCTGCACGACCACATCCATGTCATCGGGATGGGTGGCAACGACCTTGTCCATGTACGTGAAGTCTATGACTATGCCACTGTGCGGTGATGAGAAGCTGCCCTCGATGGACGATCCAGCTCCGAAAGCCACTTCAATCAGTCAGACTATGTCTCCTCGCCAACGCAGCGCCTCATTGGAATGCTTACCCATTGGGACACCGTACTTGCTACAAATAGCTGCAATCTTGGACACGTCTTCAGTAGACCTAGGATATACGATGGCTACCGCGCGTCCCGTCGAGTTTGTGGAAGCCCAGTCTGAAAAGCCGTGTGTCTCAATGTCGTCGTCATCGTAGCTTACTGAATCCTCTCCTAGAATGCTTGAGATCTCATGCGCTGCCTGATGTAATCCACAGTCAGCAAATGCTATAAGATGACGTTCGATTGTATGTTAGACTTGCTGATATCATGGTCGCCTTCCCGGGATACTGGACCAACGTTAAACTACCCGACAGAGGCGACGGAGAGAACTGTGTCGCAAAGCCATATCCAGCTACCATCGAAATAACAGCTGTGAGACCTAGGAGGGGGATAACTGAGCCTGTTGGCTTGGCTGATTTGGTCGAGTAGGGTCTTGACAGCACTCTAAGCTGCTTCTGTTTCGGCGCATGTCGACCCAAGCTCTGTCGCCATAGAGCCTGGATGCGTACAGTCTTGAGCATTGTGATAAACATCGGAGTCTTTGACCCAACTGCGTCCAGACTTAATTACAGAACTAAGATGTTGGCCCGGGGTAGAAAGCTGTAAAATTGCACCACTAATCAGGGAGCGTTCAAAGCGAACCAAAGCTTTGTCCTTGATATGGCGATCTGAGCGAGGACAGCAGCACAGCACAATTCAGAGATATGTCAGTTTGCTTCCGCCTGCGCACCCCCTGTGACGAGGAGATAGGACTGCTCATCGACGGGCAATAATAAGGTGGGTTCGTCCTTCGGCAGATCCGTTTCCGTGCCGACGGACTTGTGGTTTGGGCGGCCCGCCTTCCGAACTTCTGACCAATCAGGGAGATTCGCCTCATAGGTCCAAGTCCACTGGCCATGGCTATTGGAGTCTGCGACACAAAGTGAAGCTCAAACTTGACATAGGAGTGCTATCACGCCCGCATCTTTGGGATGTGACCAGCCGGCTGTGTCTTGAAAAAGTGAATATTGGCGCCTACTTGGATGTATCGGCAGCCTTAAGAGACCGCGCGAGGCAAGGGCTGCGAATGATGTGAAGTGTGGGGTGTTAGATGTAGATAATGGGGAAGGCGTAAGTAGTGCAGTAAAAGAACAAGTCCACTCAAAATCAAGTTGTTGGTCAAAGTCTAAAACTAGAGATCCGAGCTCTGCACAATGCGAGCCACTCTCAAGGGCCACAACCCGGCAGGCATTTCGAGGGGAGCCTCTGCATGAAATGGTTTATGTACGCAAGAATCAAAAGTTCGTTTCATTATAAGTATTGGTTGTAGTGACGTTTTGTCTTTTGGTGTCTCGCAGGTTTCGGGTATCAGACAGGTTAGAGAATAATTTGCCTTGGGATTCGACACAACAGGGCAGGGGCCATAACTGGATGCAGTGTCATGAAGTATTGGACAGTCTTTACACGAAGTCTTCAATCGAGGAAAACGTTTTATTTATTGTTCTTGCCCTACTTTAGCCTCTTTTTTTTCACTTCTTTCTTGTCCATTTTCGAGTGCCTCGGGTTCATCATCTAGATTGTATAAAGTTAGGGGTGTGAAAGGACTTATGGCCTATGATTGCATGAAGGACTTCCAAGTACCCACGGTAATTCCCAGAATAGCATATAAAAAGACAATGACGTCGAAAGGCAATAGGGCTGAGAGGGAAACGATGTGCCAAGTTTGTTCAAAGCTTGATCAAAGCTTGGCGGTCCACTTCCTAATACTTCCGATGTGGAACTGCAGATATTACCCCTAACAGTCGGCATCTGAACACCTGAGAGTAATCTACCTAAGCCACCGATGTCATGTTTCGTGGCGGAAAGTCCCTAGATCCCTAATCCCAGAGTCTTGAACCGTATCAAGAAGGGCTGAAGCCACAGGAGCGAGGTTTGCCTCACTTTCGTGCCGCCCCACCACAGAATACGGCTGCCTGAGGTAGTTCCAGTGGCCTATCAGTTTCTGAGACACGTCCGGTGTCCCCGAGTAGAGTGTACGACTGGCAGGGACTTTTAAATTAGAAAATGAGAAGGAAATTAATTGAGGCTGATCCGTTTTGCTGACCCTTATCTGTGCCGTCCCCCTCTTTCTAAACTATACTGTTTTCTACAACTTTCAACTTCCCCTATTTTCTAAACATCTTTCCAATACTCCTTCACAATGTTCGGCTGGTTCAAGTCTTCGAACGAGTCTAAGCCCACCCAGGAGGGTACCTGGGACGCGGCAACCATGACCATGCGCCAGCCCTCCAACACCGAGGAGATGACTGCCAACCAGGTCGTCTCTCAGCAGCCGGTAAGGCCTCACACTCGCTTAAGACAACCATCAAAAGCATGAACTAATCAGACAATCTCATTCTAGAACCCTGAGTCCATGAAGATGGAGCTGCGCGGCGGAGGTGAGGGTGGTGATATCTGCTGTGGAATGTAAGTATCACATCTTGGCCAGGTGCGCAAACCTAGATGCTAATTATGATATTATAGCTGCGCTGGTCTCGCCTGCTTCGAATGCTGCGAGTGCTGCTGCTAAGCGCATCATTTTACTACGAACCGCACACCTTGATGGAATGATTGAGCGGCGTTGGAATGGACCAGGAAACCTGTGAATACGCGAGCCATATTTAATACCATATTATACAAAGTCTTTGAACTTGGTTAGGGTTTTTATAACTCCTTGTCGCCTGTGCTTCGTACTTGTTCTAGCGATCCAGCGATAGAGCGGATAACATTCACAAAGCATTCTAACCTTGATGGCTATTGGTATTTGCTTCTCCTTGCTCCATTGTTCTGGCATTCAATGGGGAATTCGGAAATATTTGACCAGGGATTAATCTATAAAAAGAATACCTCGTGTACACAATTTATTGTGTACATTTCAGATCCGGATCTATTTACTGTGTAACTTGCTCCGGCATAATTCTAGAACAAAGATTAAAACGAGGGTGAAGAGCTGTTCATCAATATAACGAGTATGATTATATATCTAGGGAACTACACTCCAAAGTTGGAGTAGGGTGTGGCCATCGCCACTGTCGGTATAGATCTAGAGTTTAGCCTCGTTCTGTAAACTTGCACTCTCCGGTCTAGTCAAGCTGTTATTTCACCAAGAAGCCGAGTGCTGGATTATATAGTAGTATAGCACAAAAAACAATTTATCAATTTATCCAATGCAAAGAAAAGAAACAACTGAACATGCCATCCATATAGCTAAGACGCTAACCGCAACAGGAAATGCAGCTTCTGCGCGTAAACATCAACTCCCCGAACAACCACAACAATGCCTCACCTGCGTCGACAACCCAACCCGCGCGACCTCCCCAACCAGGACCCAGCACAGGGGAATCTCCGCGCCCAATTCCACACCCCGCCAGCGCGACACACACCCTCAAACCCAACCCATCGACTCCCACCATCAACAGGTCCAAATGTGATCACACCCGATGCACTCGCCCAGGCGGGACACCCCGTCCAAATAAACCCCTTTACAATCTTCGGCCGACCAGGCGCGGCACAACCCCCATCAGAGACAATGGATGACGACCAATTCGACGAGGACTATGACCCGCGGGGGATGACGCAGACAGGCGAAGACGAACCACTCGACCACGACGATTCTTTCGATGTCGAAGACGGCACTGAAGGGCAATACGATGACTCCGATATTGACGGCGAGGAACTGGAAGAGGAGGAGGTTATCCAGGACCACTTCGACGAGGAAGAAGACCCCGACGAGGAGATGCACGATCGAGGTACGACTACCCTCCTTATCCTACAGCTGGCGACTGGTCCCACGCTTCCCCGGTGCTAACCCGCCTCTCTACAGAAAAGTCTCCTTCCCCTTTACCCCCGAACCTGCGTGAGATCTCATCTCTAGCTTCCTGGACCGTGTCGACCTCCAAACCGGGCTGCGGCGTTGCAGCCCTCCGCAACGCCTCCCCATCCCAATACTGGCAATCCGACGGCCCGCAGCCACATACGTTAACGCTACATTTTTTCAAATTAGTCGCTGTTGTCCGGATCCGGGTATACCTCGACTTTGAACTAGACGAAAGCTACACACCTACGAAAATGATCTTCGCCGCCGGGATGGGCGGCAACGACCTAGTCGAGTTCGCAACATGGGAAGGCGACGGCCCATGCGGGTGGGTAGATGTACCATTAGAAGGCGTCGGCGGACGAAACGGCGGCTGGGTACAGCATGACGCGGGAAGAAGGAAACGTCGGTCGACGAGTATGCGGCGACGGCGCCGAACTACGTACCGGAACTGTGACAATACAGGCCCTGACCACGAGCATGATGAGGAGTGTGATCCGTTTTACGAAGATGAAGACGAGGAGGGTGATAGCCAGGACGACCAGGAAGATCCTTATTCGGGTAATGTGCTTAAGGCTATGGTCATCCAGATGCGGATTATGGAGAATCATCAGAACGGGAAGGATACGCATGTTCGGGGCTTCCAGGTCTTTGCGGCTGATGATAGTCGACGCCGGGCTGTTGCTGCGCCTTCTGCTTCTGCTGATGTGAGGCTGAGGCGGCCTTCGCTTCGTGCTTCTCATGATCTGCGTGGGCGGGTGAGCGATGGTGTTGATACGGAGAGGTTGACTGCGCCTTCTGGTCTTGATGAGCCGGATTGGATGGGTGAGCCGGTGATACGATGAATGGTTTATGAGTTGAAAAGGAAAGAGAAATAAAGGACGGCGTTGCTGGGTATCCAAATGCCGAAAACGTGGTTCATATGGGAGTTTATTCGTGTCTTTCAGGTTCAAGATACCCAGTGTCAGTGGACATATCGTTAGGCAAGTCCAGGCGAATCAATAGGTTGCATCTTAAACGGGTATTCAATTTTTGGGCCTTTTTTATGCTAGTCATATCTCATATAGAAACAGTGGAGCCGCTGCTCCATATTTACTTGAGCAACTTCTCCAGCTCGGCGGCGACGGCGTCACCAACCTCGGTGGTCTTGGCCTTGCCGCCGATGTCGCCAGTGCGAACACCAGCCTCGATAACATTGCTGACGGCCTTTTCGATGATGCGAGCCTCGTCGAACATGTTGAAGGAGTACTGCATCATCATAGCGACGGAGAGGATAGCAGCAACGGGGTTGACAATACCCTTGCCAGCGATATCAGGGGCAGAACCTGCATATTCAATTAGCAAATCGCAACAAACCAGAAAGAAGAATGACAAAAACATACCGTGGATAGGCTCGTAGATACCGTTAACACGAGCCTTGCCATCAGGAACACCACTCAAACTAGCACTAGGCAGCAAACCCAACGAACCAGGAATAACACTAGCCTCATCGCTAATAATATCACCGAAGAGGTTACTAGTAACAACAATACCGTTCAGCTTCCTCGGATCCTTAACCATAAGCATAGCAGCGGAGTCAATGAGATGGTGACCAATAGAGACTTGAGGGAACTCCTTAGCCATAATCTCCGTAACGACCTTGCGCCACAGACGCGAAGTAGCGAGGACGTTAGCCTTGTCCAGGGACCAGACGGGCAGAGGGGGGTTGTGCTGCAGAGCCAGGTTGGCGGCGAGACGGGTGATGCGCTCGATCTCGTGGCGGCTGTAGGGCTCTGTGTCCATTGCGAAGCCGCTGCCGTCGTCTTCCTTGCGCTCGCCGAAATAGATGCCGCCGGTCAGTTCGCGGATGATGTTGAAGTCTACGCCCCGGCATACTTCCGCCTTGAGGGGGGAGCTGTCGACTAGAGATGGGGCGGCGAAATTGCAGGGGCGCAGGTTGCCGAATGTACCCATTTCTTTGCGGAGCTTGAGGATTCCTTGCTCCGGGCGGACGGCGCCAGTTCCCCATTTCTTTGTGTGTGTGTTAGTGGTTGCTTTTGCTTTGCGTTGGGTTGGTGAGTTGACGTACGGGTCCGCCGATGGCACCAAGGAGAACGGCGTCGGCGTTCTTCGCAGCGGTGAGGGCCTCGTCGGTCAGGGGGGAGCCGGTGGCATCAATTGAGGCCTGCAATTGTTAGATATTGAGCTTTGGACTGTGGTATATGTATACTTACACCGCCGAGGAGGTGGTCCTGCAGGTTGAAGGTGACATCACGGTTCTTTTCAATGACACGAAGGATCTACGCCAATGCAATTAGTATGTGCATCTGTATTCTGTGCTCTCCTGTCGCAATTGTCAATTTACCTTGATAGCTTCGGCAGTAACCTATACTGAATGTCAGTAGATGCACGGATGGTGGGGTTCTCAACCACGTACCTCAGGACCGCAGTGGTCACCACCAAAGACAACGATGTTGAAGGCAGACATATTGAAGCAGAGAATACAAATGAAAGTGACTCAGTTGGTGTTCAGGGGAGCTGCAGTTATAAAAACGGCGGGCGGGTGAATTCGACCCCGCCATCTCCGAAATCGGCGGCCGATGACATAAACCCGGAGTCGCTTATTCCCGGTCTATAGCTTCATCTATATCTTCAATGCATAGCTTCTGCTAGCCCTGTGAGCTCTCTGACTCATGACATTTGAAACACTGGTCTTGGTTTAGTTGCCATTCCAGTGAACTTCTTCGATGCACGTGTAACAGCTAGTCAGATTACATCTTAAACAGGAGGCAATTGAATCAACAAAGTCAAATAGTCCATGGAACAAGGAAGACTAAGCTTAAAAGCATATTCAATACACAATGGCCGTCGTCAGATCCCTCGTTCCAAAAATGAAACTCAGTCCACCGCGGCTAGCGTCTTTGACACAGGAAAAAGCATTAAAGGATGTATAATGGCATTAAGAATGACTAAAAGAAACAAGATTGAAAAACACAAGCCAGGCAGAAAGCTCGAGCCGAGAAAATGGGTAAACGTGAAGAGTAAAAAAGAGGGGAAACAGAAGAAAAAGAAAAGCGAAAGGGTAGTAAAAACACAACCCACGTGTGTACTGTACAAAATTCCAGAAAGCGGACTATGTCTGGGCCACCAAAACGAGCAGTAGTCAAGACAACTCATGAATAGGATCCAGCTACCAGACCAACCATTGCCATAGGGAGGAAGGGACAGCTCCAACTGCTGTCCGCTTGATCGTCCCTGAAAACACAGACCGTAGCTCCAAGACATGCATGACAAGAAGGAAGGAGAAGGGGATGAATAAGGTGAGAGATATGAGACATCTGCTAGATGCACAATCAGCGGACTAGCTAGCTACCGTGTTGGTAGCCATTCATGCCTCAGACTTGTCGCCTTCATTTCTTGCGGTTGGCCCGGCGGGCCTGGAGGTCACCCTCGGCCATCCAGCGGGCGGCATTGACCATCTGCACCACATTGACGAACTGCTTAAAAGCCATGACGGGGAGCGAGATGCCGGTGATGATCCAGGGCCAGGTGCTCTCGAGCTTGTTGGCACGGGCCATCTCGAGGGCACCGGCGCTCCATGGGCTGGCGAAGAGACTGGCGGGCTCGGGGTGGGCGGGGTTTCCGGGCTGAGCGGAGGAGGCCTGGGCGTCTGGGACGGGCTGCAGGAGCGAGGGAGACAGAATGGGCGAGGAGAAGGAGAGAAGGTAGAGGCCGATGAAGAAGGCCTCGTTGAGAGCGCAGCAGATGAACAGGACGGTCTAAGTGAGGGAGCGGATTAGCTTGGCTGGTAAGTACAGCTTATCGTTGTGGCTTACCTTGCTGTGGTAGTATTGGTAAAGAATCCAGCTGCGGCTGGAATCGACCTTCTTGTGGCTCTGGTCGGATCCGCCCATGCTGAGAGTCGCGTACATGTGCATGTAGTGACTGGCCATGTCGAGGCAGATCAAACCCTGGAAGACGATTGCCCAACGCGGCCAGGCGGAGCTCAGGAAGACCAGCAGACAAGCGGTTGTGCAGCGGTCAGTCACCATGTCCAAGACTGCACCGAAGGTGGTGGACTGGTTGAAGTAACGCGCTGCGTAGCCATCCAGCGCGTCTAGCAGACATGACACGGTGTAGAGGAAGGAGCATGTCCGGGGGTGGAGGGGCATGTAGTATAGGGAGGCGAAGGTCAGGACGACTCGGGAGTATCCTGGGAGCTAGTCAGACGCTAGAACTGATCACGGTCCGGAAAGGCATCATACCGATGATGTTAGGGGCAAAGAGGAAGATGTTCTCCTTGGGCTCCTCCCGCGCGGCAGACTTAGATCTCTTCTTGGAAGGTGTGCGCTTAGATGGCGTTGACACAGAGCCATTTCCGCTAGGTGAGTCTTCGCTCTCCTCTGCGGCGAGAGCGGCCTTTTGTCGTCGTGTTCGTGCGCTCATTGTGAAAATGTGTGGTGGGACTTGGGGAGCTGAAATGGGTTCAGAGTCGACTCGAAACGGGCCGATCGCGATTCTTTATAGCTAGATATCACAGCTGTCAGCTTGATGCAGCCAAGGCCAGGCAACAAAACGGAATTCGGATATAGGCATACCGTGAAGGCTGTCCAGAACAGATAATGATAAGGAGTTCCCAGGTGGGATAAGGATAGGAGATAGAGGTGAAAGGAGGGTCAAAGATCTGACGATCGCGAGTTGGCAGGCAATAAAAAAGAAGATGAAAAAAAAAAGAAAGACAAGGGATGGAAGATTGAAGATCAGGAGAGTTGGAATGTCCACAGTCCCTGACGGATTACTCGGATCCTTGGAAGCTTCCCGGGAACCCACTGTAGGATCTTCACTTAACTGAAACAGTGAATATTTTGTGCGTACAGTGTAGGAGCGTTGTCTACTCGTCCTTATACTAATATCTTTCTTATCTCTAACTTTAACTTCCCGGGTTGTTTACGCCCTCTTAGTCAGACAAAATATCTGTCCGAATAGACGCCCGGGCAGCTATGTCATAGCTAGTGTCCCTATTATACAGAACATATAAGACCTCTCAAATACACGCGTATCTGATCCGTGTATAGCAAAAAGTCACAGCCTCAGGCCGCAACATCTTTTATTCACAACCATTTGATGTAAAATACTCTCAACCTATAGACACCACCAATTATATGCGACAGCCAACAGGCCAAATAACAGAAGTATATACAGAACAAAGCTCAAAAGAAGAGCCATCACGTCCGTGACCTGCGCGGATCAGTAGCATCCTGACGACGCCACTCACGAGACTCCTTAGTCCCCAAACTCCCAACACCACCCTCGAGCCTTCTCTCCCAACCGCCAAGACGAATAACAAGACAAGTAGCGTTGTCACCCTCCTTAGTAACCTCAGTGGAGAAATTGACCACGTCGCGCGCGCCCTGCTCAGGCGTCCTGGATTCCTTGACGATATCCACAATCTCCTGGTCAAGAAGGGTACCACTGATACCATCGGAGACCATAACCAAGAAAGAGAACTCTGCGGGTCCCATTTCAATGCGTTTAAGTTCTGGTTCGGCGGAGACGCCGATGCGCTTGGATTGCATGTCGCCGAAGGCGCGCGTGTTGGCTAGCCCGCTCATGCGCTCTTCACCGAAGGAGTCTGTTACGAAGGTTGCTGCATAGCGGCGGAGTCGGCTTGCTTCGATTGGTGAGGAGGGGTGGTGGTTTGATGTTACTGGGATTGCTTCGCCTGTTGTTGTTGAGCAGAGGAGCATACGGGTGTCGCCGACGTGGGCTACTAGGAGACTTGAGGGTCCGACGGGGTGCCAGAATGGGGTAGGGGTGGGTGTTGAAATCATGGCGACGCTCCCTGTGCTGCCGCCCTTGAATCGATTGGGTCCGCCGATTTTGGGGGAACGGGTCATGCTGGGTCGGTGGAAGATTTCATCATCGTTTAGAGGTCTCTCGGCTTGGACAAGGTCATCGGCTCGTTTGGAAGCTTGCGCTTTGATGAAGTCGAGGTCTGCGCGGAGGAAGGCGTATTCCATGACTTCTTCGATGGAAACGTGGTTTGAGATGCTGGGGTCATCAGATTCGAGGCCATGATAGGAGAAATGAGGCGGCTTGAATCGCTTGAAGTAACCACCCACTATGCGTCTCCAATTTTGTACAAGGCTCTTCTCCAGATCTCCGAGTTTGTTCCGGTTGCCTTCTTGCATGACAGGTAGCTCGCTGTTGGAAGGTGGCATTTCCGCGCCAAGCTGGAGGCTGGACTTGAGATCGATATCTACCGCTGCTTCCTGGATATATTCGTGCAAGTAGTCCCTCAAGAACGCACTGCAATCAACTCCGCCATGGCCGTCAAAGACACCGAAATAGAAGACTTGCGGATCACCGCTAGCTGTCTCCGCAGCCCGCGACTCGCGCGGCTTGGGCAAAGGATCTCCGTTATTCCGCCGTCGGATAGTCAGCGACGTTGGAGGCCGCTTGGCAAAGGCCGGAATATCAATGACACCAGCTTGGTATGTGTCTTCATTGGCAGGGCGGGTGCCACGGGCGGTAACGGCGCCGAAATGGTGCTTCGCGCTGCGAAGTGGAATACGGACAACGGTTGTCTCGCGATCTATTAATGCTTGGTATGAAGCCGAGGCAGAAGCTGGCGACTGCGGCGTATCTCCGGTATGCGGTACGGAGGCGGAGCGAGGTAGCTTATGGAACGGAGAGGATGGACCACGAGGATCTGGGTGGAGGGAGGACGAGGGCAGATGTGTCACGAAGTAATCGTGGAACTGTGGCTGCTTCTTCGCCGTCGACTGGCCATTGGGTAACGCAGGGTCGGAACTGTAGTATCGCGCTCGAAGAAGGGCGGAGCCTGTTGCGATTAGCTATATGTTAGAGGGATATGGCGTCCGCACATACTATAACGGTCGGCCGAGGTCCAGACTCGGCCTGTTACTCGCCTCGCTGCAAGGAGAGTCATTGGCCCATTGTAGAGAGTGAAGTTGAAGGTCAAAGGAGAGATGAACCGGGCGTGGGGGAGCCGTGGCCCGAGCTTCGGCAGATAAGAAGAGTTGGGTCGGCACATCCCTTCTGCTATAGAACTGTCTATACTACATTCTATACTACATTCTATACTTCAAGGTGTACTGCACAAATACTAGACGATATAATATATAAGGGACAAATCAGTAACCGTATCAGCAGAGACAATGCATCTACATAGAGCCATGCAGGTCAAAGACCCAGCACATGGGCTCCGTTTTGCAACGTTACATCACTACGACAAATGGAAGATGTTTCGATAATTTGATTTTGGTAATGTAGAGCATTCGATATGTAGGCCACGCTACTTAAACAATCATATCGAAGAAGAAAAGGCTCAGGCTCATGAAGTGGCCACAAAAAAATCACGCTAAGAAAATCGGCACCTACCAGGAGCAGAATCATCCAGAGAGGCCCAGGCAAGAAGTCAAGGAATCTGCTTTCAGAAAATGTGCCAGGTTAGAGATCAAAGAACCAGTTGGGGACCCACGGCAATGGCTGTTGAGAATAGCCGATTAGATGGCCTTGGTGCGAGAGAAAAGACTGCTGTAGACGGCATCCACGACAGGCTGGGCGGTAATCTGCTTGCCGCCAAAGAAACGGCCGTTGAGGCCCTTGATTGCGTTCTCACCGCCCTGGACACGATCGAACTTGAGGTAGATATCGCCTTGGGAGTTGGGATCTAGCGAAATGTGAACAACATGGCCATATTTCTGCTCGCACTCCGAGCGAACGTCGTCCTCCAATTCTTTAATCCAGGTTTCGCCGGTCTCCCTGTGAGATGTTAGCACTTGTTCTATAATGGGCATCGAGGGTACTTACTCGGCAGGATCAAACATATTGCGCAGCATCACACAGCGGCTAGCCATGTTGACATTAACGGGAAGGGGTTTGGTCTCGGTTTTGGGTCGGAGGACCTTCTGCTGGTCTTCGGCCGAAGGTTGGGGGTCATCTGTTCGTGCGAGTTTCCTCATCAACGCGTCCCTACTGTAATTGTTGAAGTTCACACCGGCAACATCGGTGTCATCAAGGGCACTGGCACCGCCGCCCTTCTCGGATTCACGGCCGCCGGCACGGTCAAAGTTGTTGGAGCCACCAGCTTGGATACCACGTCCACCTTGACCGGAGAAGGAAGAGCCCTGGAACTGTTGGCTGCTGGATTGAGAGCCCTGCTGACGAGTGGCGTTCGACTCGGGGGTGAACTTATCATTGCCAAGGCCGACACGAATGGCGCGTCCAGCAAGGTCGAAACCGTTCATCTTCTCCAATGCCTCACGAGCTTGGGTTGGGTCGTGGAACCTAAACAAAGTCAATAAATGAAAGGTGAAAACATGGAAAAGAAGACGTACTGTACAAACGCATATCCTTTGCTGCGGCCAGTCTCATCCTTCTGTAGCTGAACAAACTCGAGCTCGCCAAAGGGTTCGAAGACGTTCTGGAGGTCACTCTCAGTAATGCTGAAATGAACGTTACCCACGTAAAGTCTGTGAAAGGGAGCTGTGTGTTGAGATCCGGAGCTAGCCTCGGGGTTACGGGCCTGTCGGTTCTTTTCCGCCTCGGTCAATTGCGCGATAATGGGAATGCCTAAAAGCTTCTGGCCAGTGAGTTGAATGGCAGCGGGGACCGATTCTTCATCCCTAAATTCGACGTAGCCGACACTGTATGAAGATTAGTATGTTTGTTATAGGAAGGACTGGAAAAGAGACGTACCCTTTGGATCGGAGGCTCACACGATCCTTAACAATCTGGGCATCCTTCACAGGGCCGACCTTTTCGAAGAATTCAGCCAGCTCCTTGGATCGGAGACGGGCAGCAAGTTGCTGTACAAAGATAGTGCGCTTGTCGCGTTCATCCTCGTTGAGCACAGGGGACTTGCTGTTGCCCCGGCGGCTGGGAGTTCCGCCACGGCGGTCCTGGCGGGGGCGTCGCTCGTCATCGCGCTCCCGACGGTTAGGACGATAGTGGCGATCATCGAAAGGAGAACGAGAGCGAGCACGGCCTCCACCTCGGTAGAAATCTCCGCTAGAACGGTAATCATCACCACGGCGGCGAGGGCGGCGGCGATCACTTTCGCGGCTGCGGCTGCGGCGTCGGCTTCTCTGGCTTCCGTTAGCACTGCCAAGCTCGCTGCGTGGGCTCTTCATGTCTTCATCGCCATCGATATCGCGGTCAGGACGACGGCGTCTCTCGCGGGAACGGGTACCCTGGTCCTCGGGGTCTGCACGGGGGGAGCGGTTATCACGGTCATCAGACCTGGTGGGGGTCTCGGTGGGGGCTGCATCAGTGGCCTCCAGGAGAGCCTCGACGTTGAGTCCCGACATGATGAGTGGCGTTGCGACTCGGGGGAGGGATGTTACTTGGCTGCGGTCAGACAGCGACAGATGAAGCAAAAGTGACAGTCAAACCCTTCCTGAGCAGGAGATCGGTCTCTCGGCAAGGCACAGGTTGAAATGGCTATGGGTTAGATTGTGGATATCATATAATTATCGGGGAAAAGTGATGGGGGAAGAGAAGGGCGGTGAAGGTGATAAATCACGTGATATACTGAGTTTTACGTGGCGACAGGCGGTTGCCCCGGATTCTGCCAGGGTTTTACCACCCGTTTTAGCAGCTGTGCTCTGGTGAATCGTCGTGAGATTCAGTGGATGTGGAAGATTTACAATTTCAGAATACTCATTCACAAGAGGCTAATGGGGACATTATTGATTGCATTATGATTAATGTGCATATAGACTGATAAAAATGCTTGAAGATATAGGGCTCGTCATCCAGCATTGTACAATGACCGGAATCGGATGAGGAATTCCACTGTACAATAAGTAGACCCTCCAGGGCCGAAAAAAAAAACCGCAAACTCCGTAGGTGCCAATGAATAGTAGAGAGTCGGATCACAGAGACTATCGTACTCGACGTGAAGTCGTGACCCGAGGGCCGAAGCCATTAGATATGGTTGGTATAGAAACGCTCACTGAGCCTTTGTTCCCTTGGGAGGGGGAGTCTCCAGCTCAGTGCCAAAGACACGATCCCAGAACCGACTTGTCACCCCAAAGCCATTCTCAAAGTCGGCAAAGTGGTGCTGGAGATGGTACTTCTTGAGTTCCTTATAGTGCAGAGGGAGGCTGGAGTCACGTTAGCCTTGTACCTCTGCGGAGAAGTGGAGTGTAAACTTACTTGCGGTGGTGTAGGAAATAATGGGTCAAGTCATAGCAGATATATCCGAAGACTCCGCCGCAGAATACTGTCACGGCTGCGAACCAGTTGTAGAAGAAGACTGTGTGGGCTAGCTTCCAGAAGGGGAAAGCCAGGATCACGAATAGCGTCGGGGGCATGACAAGGCGGTACTTGTCCATGGGGAGGTAGTGGTGGATACCGTGGAGCAGGAAGTGAAGGGTCAGACCGACACGGTTGTCGGGAAGCCAGTGGTCAACGTGGAAGAGGAATCGGTGCATCAGATACTCGATCAGAGTCCACAGGCAAACACCGCCAATCCAGTAGGAGGCAGTGACAGAAATGTTTCCAAGTCCTGATAATCCGACCATGGTTCCGTAGATAACCGGAGGCAGCCAGATGGACGGAACAACATACCACGAGGTCTTGCTGAGAGGCTCAAGGAAGTTGCCGAACAGAGGAGCAGACTCTCCGCCCCGGTAGTGACGGGGCCGGTGAATCTGCTCCAGATAGAACTCCTTGGAGAAGTTGCTGTTCCATAGCTGCATGAGGAGCGGCTTGTTCAGGTCCAGGAACTTGTGGGTCTTGAAATCCTGGGTGTAGTCCGTGTCGATCGAGAGATCTTCCGCGCGGGACAATCCGGTGCTGGCGTAGATGGGAGCTGAACCTGTTTCGGTCTCAATGGCAGTAGCGGACGATTTTCCGGGCGTCGAGCCATTGGAGACGAAGCCAATGTGGTAGTCGTCCAATATTTCATAGGCAGCATCGGTATGTACGTGGGAGATTTCGTCCTTGAGGATATCTGTAGCATCCTTGCCTCCATACTCCAGAATCAGATCACCGCCACCGGGGTGGGCGTCCAGGAAATCGGTGACATCGTAAACATTGCGCCCCAAGGTAACGAAGCAGGACTTGGCGGTGTTATGGGATTCAACCTCGGCGGAGGTGAATGTCGGCAAGACCCTTCCAGGCATGATAAGGGAAAATGGAATAGAGAGGTATGCGTAGTTCGAGTAAGGAAACGAGGGATAGAACCGGAGATAAATTATTCAGGGGAGTGGCGTGACGAGAAAAAACGATCGGGGGATCCGCCCGCTCCGAAATCTCTGATATTTCCACCACGCAGATCAGGCCACAACCAGTGTTTATTGATCTTTTGAGTAGACAGTAAGTTAATGATTACACAATAAATCAGGCCATTATAATTTGATCGATCTAGATTCTGCTGATAGCCTGTCTGCTGACCTAAGCGGAACTCCCTCGATGACTAACCTCGTAACCACCATACGCCATATTGAGTTAGAACTGCGCTTCAACTGGCTTTGGCTTTGGCTTTCTCTTCTTACCGGGTCGATCAGGCTGACAGACCCATCAGGCCCCATGAGTGGGACAGAGGGATCCCGATCCTGATCCAGCACCTTTCTATGCTCTCGGCACACTCCACTGCTTTAGCGCATCCTGCGCGGGAATTGGGGCCGGGAAGTTTCCATCAGTGATTTAGTGATTTATCTCTCGATTCCAAATTGAGGCAGGGGTTAGACATCTGTGGAGTTTCCCCCCCTCTTGTTGTCTTTTTTCCCTTTTTCCCTTTCTTCTCTCTTCCCCCCTCCACCTCTACACCATGTCGACTGCTGGGGATTGGATCCCTGAGAATCCAATTCTGGCCTATTTGCAAACATTAATCGCTACCAAGAAGAATCTTCCCCATGGGCAACCAGTGGCCGCCTATGTTTCCCATAGCCACACTGACTCGGCCTCACTTCTGCGGCTGGCCGCAGAACTGGGTCCCCACATCGCCATCTTACAAGTGCCAGCCGAAGTCATTGACGACTGGAGTAGCGATACCATTGATGAATTGCAGTATCTCGCGCGAAAACACGGATTTCTGCTTTGGGAAGGTAGCAAGATTCTGAACTCACTGGTTGGTTTTATGGGTCGGGGCGATGCGCCGCTGGAAACGCGCCAAGCTCTTTCTGAATTGATCAAAAAGTCATACGCCTGTGGTCCGATAAGAACGGCAACTTGGGCCAACGTGGCCACTTCTTGGGCTCCCGCTGTGGCTGTCAACCAACAAGAAAAGGATGCCTTAATCCCGACATTGCGGACTGCGGCCCGCGAGGCGGTTGCGACAACCGCAAAGACCATCCAAACGGAAATTTCCGTTGAAAGGAATAATGACTTGTCCGAGGACGAAATGGAAGTGTCTCACTCATTTGAGTCAACAAGCACTGGCTGGAAAGAGTTTAGCCCCGATAATATGGGTGGCGCGCTACGCAAATTGTCAACCATCTCAGTCACAGAATACAAAACACCTCATCCCGACGTCCAACCAGATGACGGCGTTCCAGCCCCGCCCACACTGGCCCGGAGTATATCGCTCTGTTTACCCAGTTCCATTAACACCGGTTTCAAACCAGAGTTCCGCCAGAGTTCGATCATCGCCGCATTGGCCAACTCCGACTTCGTTCTGGGTTTCGCCACCAGCGAGCCCTTTTTCATCAATCACCGAGGCAATGATATATTTGAATTGGCCTTAATGGACGGCTGCGGCGTTGCCCAGGAAGGCATGGACTGTTCTTTACTCTCCAACTCGCCTTATGTCGATAAGCAAGGCTCAATGGCTATATTTTCGCTCATCCCACCGCCGCTCGGCAACGGCTTTGAATACGATCCCAACTTCAAGCCCAACGGACGAACTGTGTCAGATAGTGAAATCCCAGCTTCGGCGCAATATCTCCACCACATTGTCGGCCAAGCAGTTGCTTTCCGGGAGCAGAGTCGACAAGAGCATGAACCCAATGGATCGAGAAGTGAACAAGTCGGTCCCAATCTCCTGCATTTCCCAGCGGTTATCATTGCATAATTTCGAACCCTAGCGCCGGCTGTTCTGCATGCTCTTTGATGTTTTGTCAACGAACGTTAACGACCATTTTGACGATTTTTGGACTTCGTTTGCATTCTAGATGCCAATGTTGTCTTACTCTTTGGCATCGATGCTATTAGGATATTTGTCCATCGCCAATACTTGAAAAAAGAAAAAAAGTCTTGTATATGCAAATGAATTGGAAGCACATATTTCACTTGAATTTTCTATATTAAACACTGCTGGTAATCGCCTGTTGGCCCACTATAAGTACATGACTCTGGACCGTGACCCTTTTAATCAGGCATACTTATTCCTAATATGGAATATTATTCACGTGTTCATGATTAGTCACCACCTTGGAAATCGGGCATGTCAAGAGAGAGGGCACTTTCTACTCTACCAATACACCCTTCTTTACTAAACACATTATACATTTTATTTTCCTCCACATCTGCATATACTCGGCTGCATGAATTGATTTGTGTTCGGTTGTCCAATACCTCACCTCGTTGCAAATCACACACATAACTTAGCCATATCTTCGACATGAACATCTGAGAGTCCAACATGCTATCATGAGAGGAACCAATTCAGCATTCTGGACAAAGCATTTCTCAGAATTTGTAACTCTCAATGCTTTCTTTTCGCTGCCACAAATCATACATCACAACAACGTAACCTCAGAGAGTCCCAAAAATTGACACTGGGATCCAACAATCATGAGCCACGGTGAAAACGAACTGGGCAGTCACAATGGCCCAAATACAGAGGGCATATACGCTTTTAACAAAGTGATCTCTGTTCAGGGAGACCTGATCATCGAGTACATTGCTCCTGGTGACTCCACGTCAACAAGCCGGAGATGGCAGGTGGCAAGCGAGCTTCTCAGCTCCAATAGTCCATATTTTCATACCCTGCTGGATCCTATGAAATTCTCTGAAGGAAGACAATTCAATGCTCAAAAGCAAGCATGGAACGAAGCCCAAGGATCAAACTCTGCCTCACAGCATATGTTACCCACGGTGAGACTCCCCGGGGGCATGTTGACCAGCATGTGCGGGGAAGACGCTATCGAGCTTTTCTTGCAGATATTATGCGTGAACTGTCTAAACGAGGAAGACACTGCATCGTTTGAACATGAGTTGAAGTCCCTGTCTACATCACTTGTTGCGAGGTTGATTGATCTTGCCGACTCATTCAATTCTCCACGTATTGTTCAAGATATACTGCGACAAGTTGGATACTCATATGGCAAGACGAAACCTTCGCTCATTGCCAAGCTTAGCGTTTCTTCGTTACAGATGAAGGAAGATCGGATTCGGCAGATCATTTTGATATCTGCCTTCCTCAATGACTCAAGAGTGACTAAAATCATGACCCACGCTTTGTTGGTCATTGGATCCAGATTCTGGATCAATGGACTAGAGCATCCGGAGGAAGGAACTTTACGCTGGCGTTATCTACCAAACGGGCTAGAAGGTATGTTTCAGTCCCATGCTTCCAAAACACTATTCGAATACTAAATCCGGTGACCAACAGAGGAAATCTACTATAGACGCCAATGCGTTTTGAACACCATAACCGACCTCCAAGCCTATTTCCTACGAGTCTATGGAGGTCTCGAAGATCCTGACGGCGCAAAAGCGGCATCCAACACGAGAACACCAGGCGCAGCATTCACAACATCCGCGCCGCTAACCGTCCACCTGCGTCAATTCCAATGCCGAGGCGGATTAAATAACGCCAGTCAATGCGATCTTTTTCAATTGGGCCAAATGACCCGATTCTTCTCACTGCGCGCCAAAACCATCTTCCTAGGCTCGACCCTGATAGACCCCGACTTCAGCGCAACCCCCAACGAAGATGGTCATGTCGTTGATCAAGAGATAAATGGCCACTCCTCGAGTAAGCCTCCTGCAGGTCCACCGTCTGATATAACCGCCATCATCGCCTCTCTCAAACAATACCCCGATTACCCCATCGACGAAGCACATTCTGGCTGCGGTGTCCGGCGCCGAATTATGGCTCCGTTGGAATGCATTGAGAAATTCGTCTGGGATGATCGCGGTCTGCTCGGTATTATGTTACCAGCCTTAAACCCTCTTGTGTCAGATATCTCACACCCAGCGAGGTGGATACCATGGGCCGATCTGGTGAACAAGAAGCAAACAGTCGAGATTTCCTTCGCGAGGGTTACTGCAGTGCATTACCCGTCAACACCACAGAAAAACCAACTGAACCGCTCTACACCGCAAGAAGAGGTCGGCCGGTTATTGTTCACAGCAGCTAAGCGAGATTGGACTGCGAGTTCGGGTTGAATCTTCATAAGCTATGCTTGGATCAAACCTTGGATGTTGATATAGTAGATATATACGATATATACCAAGTATACTTTCACCGTTAGTAAACAAAACAAAGTAAACAGAAACGCAGGTCCAATTGCTAAATACGGAGATCCCTGTAACCCCAACATGATGCATCCTCCCTGTAAACGTCACGATGAGCAATGGTCCAAGAAGCTTATCTCTCTCCCTTTTGAGTGCGTGGGAACGCGACAGAATGACGACACTGAGAAGATATCAGATGGGTTGAGACCGGTCTGGGCCTGTTCTGCCCAAGGGTTTAGTCTCGTCGGCAACTGGGTATATCCATATGCCACGTTAAGCTGGTTCTGAGAGAAGCTTAGCTTTTAGGGTCTTGGGATCTGGTTGCATTTCGGTGAGGAATATGGGAGTTAATTTTGTGTACAGTGGAGGTTAAAATAAACTCTCTTGTTGGAGGCATCGCTATCTTGTATGACAAACTCGAGGTTCGAATAAGAAAGAAAGCTTTCGGGGTAGATATCATCTTGGACAAAGTCAGTATCAATTGAAGATCATGTTAGTGTACTTCAACATAGACCTAGAGGCAAGTGAAATCCAGAGAAGCAATAATAACTTTTCTCTATAACTTCAGCGTCTATATAAAATCAGTCGCAATGCATTCTAACTTTCTCTCGAGCATGCAATGAAGCGACAGGAGGAACAGAACCCAAATCCAAATAACCTCAAAGATGCTCCAATTTGGTTCTCCTTCTATCTTGCTGTGCTTTTTTCGCTCTTCTTTGTCTTGTTCTTTTTTGATCTTATTATTATCCGACCTTAACAGACCGGGTCACCCCAGAAATACCCCATGTCAAGGTCCAGATTCCCAGAAGGGAAAAATGAACCCGTAATCTGACCTGTAGCAGGGTCATAGGGGAAGTACTCATCGTAAGGACTGCGATCCGAGATATCCATCTCTTGCTTGATGAATTGATCCAGGAAATCTGGCGCTTCGAGACCGTATGGCTGCTGCACTCCAATCGAACTATCTGGTTGATCTATGGGCGAGCAGGTGATAGGATCCAGCTCTGTGGCATTGGCATCAACAGCTGCAGTCGTAGGCAAATGGGCACATGGATCCAAATCCAATGATAAATCACCAGTTGGGTCTTCTGCCATGCCCATAGGGTCTGCGGTGTCAGGGAAGAGAGTGTCTGTTGAACACTCTTCATGGCTGGGGAAATCGTTGACATTGATTCCAATGTGTGGCGCTAGGCGGCGAAGGAATCCATCACAAAGCCTCCAGGCTCTTTCAGAAGCAAGGCTCGTCTTCGATAGAGTGGACAACCAGTCCAGAGCTTTTTTCGCGGCTTTGGAGACCATGGTTGCCTTTTCGGGGACGTGTTGGGCGTGAAATGCCAATTCCAGGAGGAGCACTGTAACTGCCTGCATCAGGTAGTGGAGGGTACACCACCACGGCGACATGCGGTATAGCAGGGCTGCATCTGGTGTATCGGGGAACAGTGTGAGCATGTGGCACGCGGCCTCGACACACTCTGCGGCAGTTTTGTTGCAGAACTCGTATGTCTTGTCGTCCTCTGATTCCGCTTGCTTCAGGCGACACAGACATGGTCGGGTGATGCCGATTTTGGTGCTGTAGAATAGGAAGGCTAAACCCATACGCTGGTTGATGGGGCATTGTGATGTCTGTGTTGAAGTGAAATCGTAGGCTGGGGGGAGGTTCATGAACCATGAATCGATCTCGAGCATTAGGCTTTGGATGGTGAACTCTGTGCTTGCCCATGGTGATTGCAGTGCTTCTGGGCTGTAGAGTTTGACTGTCATCCGCTTGGAGATGCTAGTCAATGAGGACAGCTGCAGGAAGTAGAATGAAATGCATGGAGGCAGGCTCTTGAGATACTCTGCTCTATTCATCTTTATATCGCTTTCTCCAGGCGCATCATTTGATTCGGATTCCGCTGATGACTCTCGGTCCTCGCCGCTATTGCTGGCTGGCATTTGGTCGTAGTACATTGAGAAACTCCGTCTGTCTGTGCTGATTAGTCGGGCGACCTCTCCTTTCTGGAAATCACTTTCGTCGTAAGGTACCGGCATGGGTGTAGTGCAAGAACTATCAATGACACACGAGGGACGGCCAGTCATGACAGTCAGGAGATGTTCAAGGGTATAGAGCGACCACCATACCCGATAGCGAATCTCCTTGGAAGTATCAGAAGTGCTCGCGCCCACATTGCGGAGATGTAATCCCAGAGCCAATGCTCCTCGAATCGCAATTCCAGATAGTTTCCAGGCCCTAAAGAGACCAGCACTGTGAGTATATATCCAAACTGCCAGATCTACCAACTTACCGATTGATATGACCCGCCCCGGTAAGGTAGAACGAAGTGAGTCCTTCAACTTGCAGCTGTTGCAGATCAGGATGATGGAGAATCTGATTTTCCAGACTCAAAGCCCGCGCCCTTGAGAAATACATTTGGTGGTCATCTTCTTCATCCAACCATTCCGCGTAGGTCAATTGGCCATACTTTGACGCAATGGCAAAAATCATATTCAGTATGGCGAGCCACTTGTTTCCTGGCTTGAGAGCTGGCTGACTGAAGAAAACCTGGAACTGGGAGACAAATGTCGAGATCCCAATGATTGGAAACGATGGATGCACCGAGGTCAGATAGACATTGAGCAATTTGGTTGCTGGCTCACGAGATGGAACTGCACAAGCATCACCATGATCTGCAGTTGGAATATCCATATCATCAACGTAATAATTGGAACACACCACCCATGGATCACTGGGATTTTCTGGTCTAGGCGTCAAAGTTGGCGAAGGTAGACCGTTAACATCATCTGTGTTGAGAAGAGTGGCCGGCCATGCTTCACATTCGTTGTTAACTTCTTTGCTGAGCCTCTGGAGCCAAGTAATTTCGGAGCTTTTCCCGATAAACCCTGTTGCTCGCGCGGTTTCGTCCCGGTTGAAGTCTTCCTCCGTCTGGTCTCCGGATTCCAGAGGACTAACAGATGAAGCTCGAGAGGGTGGTGGCTCCGAACCAGAGCGCCAAAGTATGAATTTTTGGTCTCCGCCTGTTGTGATGGATGCATCTGGGTTAAGCGCCACGTCTGGGGCCAATTCCTGGTTGGTCTTAGCCTTTTTTGCTCGTGGGCGTGGATCGAGTCTCATACCGCTGCTAGGGCTATGTTTACCAGCTGTTCATCAGAGACTCCAAATCGATTGCTCAGCTTGCTGATCACATCTTCATATGCCTGCACCTTTGCTGATAAGCTTGCAAGTTGTCTTTCAAGTGGTTAGGATGTCAATATATGCAATGAGACCGAAACATGTAGTCTGTTCTTACCGTTTAGACTTCTCTCTTTTGCCATCAGTATAGCAGCAGATGATTCCAGCTTCTCGACAGTTGCGGCAGCCAGACTTGTCGCCAGTACACTTCGTCTTTCGCTGCCTGCAAGACTCGCAAGCCCGACGAACATGTCGACGATGGAACCTACCAGGCGAGGTGAAAGCCGACTCAGCTCCTTCCGCAAGTCGCGGAATTGCCATTTTCTTGCTACCAAGATCAGTATCGCGACGTTGGAGTTGCGGCACTGGATTATCCTATAGATCATTTATCAGAGTCGCTGCTATTCCTGCTCGCGTGAGCACTTACCACATTGGACAGCTGATTATACGTCTCAGCATCGGCGCATGATATATTAAAGAGGTTTTGCTGCTCGCTCCATGGCGGAAAATGTAAGCTACTCATAGTAAATCATCGGATTATGAGGACTGAAGCTGTTCAATGCTGTTAGGAAGAGTTGCTCGAGTCATATATAACCCCAGAAGACTTGCCTGAATGTGTAGATTGATCTTGAAATATATCCAAGTTCCATAGAACTATGAATATATTGAAGCGACGGTATCCGCAAGCACTTGCCGAGACATTGGGCAAAAGATGGAAATAGATCAGGAGGCGATGGGTCTTATAAAACCACCCCAAGGTTCGACCCAGAAGAAGCATATACCGGGGAAGTATGTGTCAAGAGAGGTTCGGGTTTCCAGCACCGCTTGGAATCGCAAGTCGGCTCGTAATGCTTTGTCGTTTTGACAAGGAGTACATCATGGCCACCGACCACCGAACTAGGAATAGTTGTTCGGTATTTGACCTCATAGCTAGGTACCTTGCTAGGAGATGAGGCAAAAAGTTCAACGTTTTTATGAGCAACACATCCTTCTCGCAGTTGTTTGATCACGCTATTTGCCTTCAACCAACCATAATTATAGGCTAGCACCTTATCACATACCAGGGGAATTATGGTATTGGCTTAACCATTTAATAATTTCCCCGGGAATTCATGCTTGACTAGGCTGGCTTTCGGTTGTTGGAACCGTCTGGCTCTGGACTCCGATGAGACGACCAATGGACCAGATATAAGAAATAATTTGAGTGTCAAGGCTTCCAATCATGGACTGACAATGGTGCTGCCAGAAGCTCTTGCAAGCCCTAAACACAGGTCATATTGTAGAGCTAGAACTGCCAATGTAAGACATGCTACCCTCTGTCCGAATATTCAAGATCTGATAAATTCTCCTAGTAGTCGAATGTAGTGGCCAGACCAGGCCGATTGAAGTCAATCTGACGTGTTTGACGGTAAACGGAGGCGCGATTTCGAGATTCGTCCCTGGTTAACTTTCAGGCCGGACCTGAAGGGGAAGGTGTGTCAACAGGGGAAACGTACGCAAAGCTTTACGGCAATTGGTACGAGAATCTCTCGTTTGTTTGGGTATATGACGTTCATATCTCTGACGCGGCGTTACGTGGAGATGACTCTATGGTGAGGCCTCCAGGGCTGGTGTAGTAGGCTTAGCCGTAAAGTTTGAGTTAACCTAATCTATTAATCCATGACTAGGTATGCACGGGAATAATTGTTTGTTTTTGGCAGATATGGCCATTATACATAGCGATAGTCATATTTGAAACCGAAGTTGGCTGTTGCACAAGCTACGATATATATCGCTCGGAAGCGAGCCTAAAAGCAAAGGACATTCTAAATTATGATTAGAGATGTAGTTCAGAACGAATTAAATTTCCCCATTAGCTCTAATTCGTCTTAAAAAGGGCTAATCTTTTGCACAAGACTATAGAAGAAAGAGGCTGGGAAGATAATCAAATCAGGCATTGGCTTAACACGATCTTGGAAGCAAAATAGAACACCACCACAGTCCGAACATCATTAGGAACCTATACAATAGTAATCCAAGCCCATTTTTTTACTCAATGAGGAAGTTCTCAGCAACGCTACGGACATCCTTGGAGAAGCCGGCGTTTTCACCCTCCATCTCTAGGAGAGAAACGCTGTGGACGTCGACATCCACGAAGGGCTTGGTCTTTGTGAAGCGAACGCTCATGGGGAAGAATTCGTTCTCATCGGCGTCGGTCGCCTCGAATTCGAAGCTGCCGGAAGCGTTCGACTCATCGACAGCACCCAGGTTCCAGTCCAGACTGTCTCCGGAGACCTCGTAAACTGCATCGAAGCTGGATACTGCGGGCTCCGCTGAGCCGTAAGGAATGGTAACGACAACATCCCGCAGACTGTCCTCGCCAGTGAGCTCATACTCCACGGTCACCGTGGTTGAGTCAGAGCCCTTGTTTACCCAGACGGTGAATGTGATGGGAAGAATATCGGCATTGTCAGCCGAGCTGGCCACACGCCACCGCAGAACACCGATGGAGTTGTTGGCGGGGAATCGCTTGGTAGTATCCTTCAATTGGATGGCGGAGGAGCTGGTGAAGAGGGCCTTGTCGACGTTGGGATGAGTGCGGAATTGTGCGCCATGTGTGGGGACAGCCTGACATTCAAGTCGGAGCTTGGTGAATGAAGGGTCGGTGATGCGAAGCTGCAGGTCACCCTTGACCTCGAATGATTTCAAGGCACCCTCCCGAGTCAGGGTGGCTGAGATGGTCTCGGCGATTGTGAGATGGATGGGTTCCCGGTCCGCATTGAGGGACACGCGCGCTGAGGAAGTTTCTTGCACGGGGGTCGCGATTTGAGGAGTCACCAAGGGGCTCTCTTCCTCAGGCTCGGGTCCTAGATCACCCCGCACCTTCTCGTAGATATCGGTTGCCTTGGACTTCTTGCCAAGTTGCATACCCTTGCCGCGGGTGGGAATGGGCCTAGTATCACGCAGTCAGCAATGCCCCGGCAACGAACAGGTGACGGGTCCAGCGAACGTACTTGGAGAATGTTTTCTTCTTCTCGGCCTCATATGAATCGTAGGTGTCGGGCACCGACGGACGGGACGGCGGTGTGTAGACGGGGTAGGATGGGGTTCTTGGGGCCGCACCACGACCTGTGCGAGCAGCCTCCTTGCGCTGCATCTCCAACTGCTTCGCCTTCCTCTTGCGCTCCTCGCTGGCCTCCAACTCTTTGTTCTATCGATGCCTGTTAGCCACAGACCAAACCCGCGTGCTATCCCGCAACGTACCCGCTCAATAATCTCTTGGATTCTCTCCTCGTGACTCTCCATTTCCAAAAAGGTCTTAATCTGAGACAGAGAGAGGTTCTCCCGGTATCCCAATGTCACCAACTCATCGAATGCACTCAGGAGTTCGAAGGCATTGCGGAGGATCTCCCGCTCGTCCAGGCTCTTGCAGATGCTGGTTGTGACTTGCGCGAAGAGGTGGAGACTGTCGATGTCTTGTAGAATGTTGGATTGGCGGTTGGTGATCAGGACAATGTACAACTCGTCCAATGGCTGATAAACGAAGCGCACGTTGTCTTGCTCAACAGTGGTATGCTGGGTTCCGGAGTCCGCAAGCTTGGGGAAAGAGGCGAGGAGGGCTTCGATTCGCGACCGAGAGATCTCTCGGAATTGGCGCGAGAGGACCGCTTTGCCTCCGCGAGTACAAATCGACGCTGCCAGAACGACCTGTTGTGTGTTGATTAGTTGATCCACCCCGCGAAATGGCTCACACAGGGGCATACCATGGTGAAGGAGGCGTCAGTCAATGACAGTGAAAATATTCAGGGGAAGAAATGGCACAGAGACCACAGAATAACAGTTAGAGTGGACTAAACAAGCATATGCGGTGATGGCAACGGTAGGGAGCTACTCTGTTCACTTCGGCGGATGGTCCGTGCACCACTTTCGCTTAGTCCGCAACCACTTTCTTCCTCACTTCACCTTTTTCCCACGCTTTTGATACGCCTTGCCCGCACCCGCTTCATCGTTCTCTTTTCTCTTCCTAGGTTTTCTACTTTTACAGAGAACCGAGAGGTGTTTCTCGTTCAACTTTACATCCACTTCGTGCGTTTTCATGGAAGCTCACCACTGAGCCTTCCATCACGTACCTGTGGCACTCAAACAAGTTCACGCGTTTTTTTTTTTTTGCCATGACAGCAGTTCCTTCTGTACCCTTCCCCGCCATGGAATTCCCCGCCGTGGAAGACTCTATGGAAATGGCCTCGCCCTACCAGGGGCAGGCCGACGATTTTGACATCGACATCGACTTCATGGAGGACC
The DNA here is from genome assembly GCF_001773325.1 of Penicillium arizonense. Classification (NCBI taxonomy): domain Eukaryota; kingdom Fungi; phylum Ascomycota; class Eurotiomycetes; order Eurotiales; family Aspergillaceae; genus Penicillium; species Penicillium arizonense. The sequence goes on along the minus strand of NW_019173287.1, from coordinate 657,506 downwards.
ATGAGAAAGTCTCCAATATGGACAGTGATATGATGGGTGCCGAGGAATACACCAACGCATCCCAGCCTACCGAGTTCAACGAGACGATACACGATGCCGACATGGCCGATGAGCCCTCCGAGGGGTCGATGGTCGATGCCGACTACGTCGACCAAGACAACGATATTGATGTGAATTTTGGGGAAGAGACATACGAAGCTGAGATGATTGAAGACGATCAAGTCGAAGACGTTGATATTCCAGTCCCCACTATTCAGTTAGAAACCACGACCCCCAATGAAGATACCAGCAAAAGCAAACCCATCGAGGTAAATGAGAGAGTCTCAGCCATGGCCGAGCAACCTACACTGGAAGTACAGGAAACCCCGAGTGCCCCTGCCGAATCTCAACACGATCAAGTTGAGCCTCAGATACCTGAGGCTCAGGTCCCTAGCACCGAAGCCGTGTCCACCAAAGATGACGGCCTTGCCCAGAACCCGACCGAAAATGTCACTACGACCGAAAACAACGAAGATCACGAAAACGCCGATCTTGGGCGAGAGGTGAATGAGGCAGCAACCCCTTCTGTCTCAGCGACCGATAAGAACCTCGAGGCAACTGAAGGCCTCGAGACCACTCAAGTCCAGGCTTCTCTTGAAGAGCCCCAAGCTGCTACCGCCACAACTGAGCATGCTGAGACACAGTCTTCGCATGAAGGAGAGGACCACGCTGAGCATGGAGATGAATCTCTACATCCTGTGAAAATTTATTATCAGGACAATGAAATTGCTCTTTTCCCCCCTCTGGAGGGTGACTCCGCAGAGACATTCTTCCTTCACGATGAAGATGTGGCCTATGAAAACATTGGTGAATTGTTTAAGGCTCTGCGCCTGGTGCTCCAGGGTAATGTGGCGGACAATGAGGTCCTCGTTATTGATATCGACGTGCTTGGTATCCAAATGACAGAGGTATGTCTCTTCCCTTTTTTTTCCCAGTCGATCAACGAACTAACCCCTTTTCCAGGACTCTTTCCACGCATCTCAGGTTACTTTGCACCAGATCGTGGACCTTTACCTTCGACTTTGTCACAACGATGGCACCACGGATGCTGAAGCTCTCTATCTAACACTAAGCAGCAAGCGCGCGTTCCCTGCTGAAATCGCTGATCTCCTCGACGCTGCAAATGAAGGCAAGGGACTCTCTGGAATTCACCCGTGGGCTGATTATGATGAACATGAGCCCGGTTCTGAAGATGATATTGAAATTCATGAGACTGAGCAACATGAGGATGGATCTTCCAGCGAAGAGGCTCAGCCAGAACAATTAGACCATGAAGCTAAGCTTGCTCTGTCCGGCGAGGAGCAGGCTCCCGCAGATATCGTGGGTCAAACCCAGGAAGACCGCCCCGATGATGCCCAAAGAAAGGATTTGCCGCAGGAGGATATTGCATCTGCCGCTGCCCAAGAAGAGACGCAAGCTGCACCAGAGTTTGACGCTCTTCAAGGTTCCCCTCAAGGCAAAGAGACTGATCAGTTTGACCATTTTGAGCACATTGAAGGCGAACATGTCCAAGAAGATGGTCCCTACCATGATGATGAAGCCGAGACTCACGATGATCGAAATGTAGATCACTACGATTCGGAAGGCCAACAGACCGAGTCTACGGCCACTGTGGCCCCGCTTTCTGGTGAGACTGAGATCACCGAGCTGATCGAGGATGTCTCTGCAGATGCTGCGGAAGCCAACCATGACCAAAATGAAGATGAAAATGATGGGTTCGACGCCGACTACTATAACAACGAGGACAATGGTTTCGGTGATGATCAACAGAACTTCCAGGATGAATCTGCCGGCGAGGATAACGATGCTGGTGCTCAACAACCTGCTGGTCATGCATCCGGTCCTGATGGAGATGGAGATGAATTAGGTGCTGCCCCCACGGACGAAGTCGTGTCGGCAGATGCCTTCGACAACGAAGGCGCTCACACTTCTCATGACCAAGCGGAACCGACCTTAAACGGTGTGCCACAAGACGAGTCTGGCAAGGAGCAAACCCCTGATCATGCAGATGATTTGCTTGAGATAGCTCCAGACGTGCTGCGAAGCCCTGCGAAGGATACCGAGCATGAACCCCTTGATCACATTGAGAGCGTAGACTCCGGCGAGCCTGAGCACGAACTCGCTCACAATGATGGTGCCGACGAGCAACATTTCAATAAGGACAACTTTGGCGAACACGACCCCAAGTTGGAAGAATCCGAGGCAGTCGTGCTGGCTGAGGCAGACCCTTCCCTCGCGGATTCCGAGCCCAGCGCGAACCTCTCTGCCAAACGGTCTCGCGAAGACGACGACGACGATGAATGGGATCTCGTGGAAACCACCATTGACACCAAGCGCCGCCGGCCGTCGTAAACCCGCTGTCACTGGGCCCGGTCCAAGGGCCTTTTGCCTCCACCCTCTCCTACCATGTGGCCTCACCTTGGATGATGGCCACTTTCCACCCTCTACTAATCATACTTACCAGCGACGACCTCGGCCGGCGGACGCAGTGTCATGTTTGATAATTAACTACTCACAGGTATGTTCGACCCTTTCCCTCTGCGCTTCCGTCCCCGGTTCCTGGGACCCGCGATTTCTTTGTTCGCCTCCTCGCATCTGGATCAAACCCCGGTCCGCGACACATTCCCCTATTCCCCTGATTTTCATTTGCATTTTCTGCCTTGCTGGTTCTTTCCTTGCGATTTCGAGATACCACGTTTGGTCTTCGGCCAAAATCTGTGTTCGGTGTTGATGGATGTTGGGACTTGTTTTTTTAAACCCTCCATAGGACTTAGGCGTATCGGCGCGATGGGATATTCCACGTGTAGCATACCACAGAGTTACATGTATTCCTATTCTTATTTTATGCTGCATAAAAAGTAGACCAGTGCCTCGAATTATGAACACAGTTGGAATGTAACTCCCATGTCTCAGCACTCAGCTCTTATGGGGACAAGGGTGGAAGTACCGGCACTAGTCGTGGTCGTTGGCCAGTTTCCACTTCATAAACGCCATGGAGTCAATAGTATGAGTTTATTTAAGATGAATGACTATGTATAGAAATGCCGCATTCGGAGCTGAAACGATCGCCGCACTCATTTCAGGGTCCAAGAAATGAGAAATGCAGGCTCAGGTACCGAGGGATAATCAATGTGACTAGTAATAAGTAACAAGGGACTGGTTGCGCAGGACTTCCAAGGTACTGGAACTGGCCACCTAATTATATTCTGGAGTGTAAAACTTATCCCGATATTCAGATCTTCCTGTTTCAAGACTTTTAATTACAAGTCGATTCCAGGTCGCCGCTCCAGACTCAGCCGTTCTCTTACGCGTCCCGATCGGCCAGGCTTGAAACCGGAACCCCACCGCACGCAGGCACCACATCTCAGCCTTCTTCCTTCATCTTAACATCCCCGACTTCACTTTTAGACTTTCGTTTTTGTTTGCTCCCCTTCGCTCATTCGAGTCGCTCGCTCATTTCCCCGATCCATTGCCGGCCCTGGAGGTCTTTCGACAGTAGGAGCACTCGGCTCCTCAGGAATTACGTCAAGATGCTTCCAGACAAGTATGGCTTCCCTTTCGAATGGCTGTGGATAAGCTGGCCAGAAGCTCTAACATCGTTGCGCGCAACCCCTTAGATATGTCGGACTCATCCTAGCCATTGTTTCGACTATGGGAATCGGCACGAGTTTTGTTATTACGAAATTGGTTCGTCTGCCTCCGACGTTGCGATCATTCGACCTGGATGGAACTCGGTCGGGGAATGGGACGGTGAGCTAATGAGTTTGCTACAGGGTTTGAATCATGCATCCGAGCGACATGGCTTCGAGGGCGAAGGATTCTCATATTTGAAGAGTCCCCTGTGGTGGGCTGGTGTCTCTCTACGTACGCACCCTGCGCCAAAATCGACGATTGGGCTATGCAGAAGCTAATGAGGTTGATAGTGGGACTCGGTGAAGTGGCCAACTTCGCGGCATATGCGTTTGCGCCCGCGATTCTCGTGACGCCGTTGGGTGCGCTGAGTGTGTTGATCGGGTAGGGAGCTCCCGAGATGGTGTGCGTGGATACAGGGACACAAGGCTGACAATCACAGGTCGGTCCTCGGCTCGTACTTCCTCAAGGAGAAACTGGGCGTTTTGGGGAAACTGGGGTGTGCGATGTGCTTGTTGGGTTCGGTTATTATCGTTCTTCATGCGCCTCCCGACAAGCAGGTGGAAACCGTCAATGAGATCCTTGGATATGCTGTTCAGCCAGGTATGTCTCGAGATTGGTTTGCGGCACTGGCAAATCGCTGACTCTCTCTACGCAGGGTTCCTCATCTACTGTCTGGCGGTCGCGATCTTCTCCACGCTGATGATTTACCGGGTTGCCCCAGTCTACGGCAAGAAGAACCCCCTCATCTACATCTCGATTTGCTCCACTGTTGGGTCGGTTTCAGTCATGTCTGTGAAAGCGTTCGGCATTGCGGTCAAGTTGACATTTGCGGGCAACAACCAATTCGTCCATGCCTCTACTTACGTCTTCGCCATTGTGACCGGATTCTGCATTCTCACTCAGATGAATTACTTCAACAAGGCATTGAACTCGTTCTCCACCTCGATGTAAGTGAGATGACTCTCAGGATGAAGACACGGTACTCACATATGGTCTCTGCAGTGTGAACCCGCTTTACTACGTCACCTTCACGACCGCGACCCTTTGCGCCTCATTCATCCTTTTCAAGGGATTTAACACCACAGATGCAGTCAACACGATATCTCTGCTCTGCGGATTCCTCATTATCTTCACCGGCGTGTACCTCCTGAACCTCTCGCGACACGACCCTGACGGACACCACATGGTGAACTCCAAGCTAGACGAGGACGGAGTGCCAACGGATGCTATTGCGAGCTTCCAGACTCGGCGCTCGATGCAGTCCCGCCGAAGCTCCTCGAGCGCATACCTGAATGGAAACGGCGACCGCGAGGGGCTCATCCACGCGTACGACGTGGAGCACAACGGAATAAACATGAATGATTTCGCAGAGGCAAGCGATGGGGAGCCAGGGCCGACGTTCCCACGTACCGACAGGACGACTGCGAAGCACACCAAGCGGAACAGTCAACTCTGATGGTATAGGGCTTCAATTGTATTTTTACTCTACGAAAATGCCAGAGTTGCAGAACTCGGGCTCAGGCAGAGAGATGTCTGAACGACTGGATATGACTCTGGGTTATGCGTTTTGTTTTGTATATAGTCTTCTCTTGGATTTCTTGAATAGATGGTGGGGCCGATGATGTAGTCAGCTGTTTATGGAACATGCCCATCCGAGATTCTAACTCTTCCCTCTCTGCCTCTTCAGGCTGTTTGATAGTCGCCAAAACCAAAGGGGGAAGCAAGATGCCCAGTCTCCTGCGCAAACTGGTTATCGTCGCCGCAGTCGACGGCCTAGTCCTTCACGCAGCCAACTCCCGATCTAACAGCGGATGCAATAATGAAGCCTCCTCAATCCGCATCGACTACAAAACGAACAAGATAACCGCCCTGCCAACCTCGGCCTCAGAGCCTCTCGACGGAAAAGACGCCCTAGAAGCCCACGGTCTAATCGGTACGTGAAACAGCTATCCAACCCCACAGAAACACAACCTAACCCGCGGGGGTGAACAACCCACACACCCCACAGGCCTATTATCCGTCGCCTCATACTCATTCCTGGTATCAATCACACAGCGCGAACAGGTCGCCCAAATCCAAGGCCGACCCGTCTATGCCGTGACAAACGTGGCCATCATCCCCATCTCCTCCCAAGCAGACGCCACCCGCGCAATCATACAAGCTAGAAAGGATACAGCCCAGGTGATCCTCTCTCTCGACTCCTCCGATGAAGATGAAGACGATCTCCCGGATAATGAAATAGATCGCGAGGAGGTAGAGATTGGTAGCTTGCCCGCGTCGCCGACTCGTGAGTTGCACCATGCCCGCGGTGCTAGCGCTGGAAGCATCGCGGAAGATGTAATCGGCAAGCGGGTTCGTTTTGGTCGCTTTGCGGCTAATTGGTTGTCGCGTAAGAACTTGGGCTTGCCTAGGCCTGGTGCTTTGGAGCAGGATGCCCCTGCCACTGCACCTGCTCCGGCTCAAGTGGCTGAGTCTGAACCACCATTTGATGACGATGCGCCCAGCCCTTCGAGTGAGGCCCGTGATGCAAAGGATGAGCCTTCTTTGCAGGCGGGTACGCTTGATGGACCGGGCGAGTCGGATTTCGATCGGTTGAAATCTGGTCAGGCTACTGATCTCTTGCCGAAGTTGTTGAGGTATACGAGGCTTTTGTTTGCTTCGCGCAATTTCTTCTTTGCTTATGATTATGATCTTACGCGTTCTCTGCACACGCAGGAGGCTAGGAAGGATTTGCTTCCACTTCATAAAGTTGTTGATCCGTTGGTATGCGCGAACTATATGCTTGGGTACTTATTCTCTTGGGGTCTTGCTTACTGACTTTTTGCAGTATTTTTGGAACAGACATTTGATGAATGCATTCATTGATAATGGAGCTCATGGTTTTGTTTTACCGCTTATTCAAGGCTTCGTTGGCCAGCGTGAATTTACCATTGCTGGCGCTGAGAAGAAGTCGTCAGAAGAACTCACAGGAGGTAAAATTCTCGGTGAGAAGCACGAGGCTGAGGCTGTTGAAACCGATGCCAGCAAGCGTGATTACCTTCTGACGCTCATTTCTCGACGGTCTGTTAATCGGCCGGGTCTTCGTTACCTGCGCCGCGGTATCGATGACGAGGGCAACACTGCCAATACTGTCGAGACTGAGCAGATTCTTTCAGTTCCTGATTGGAATCCGTCTCGCCCTGCCTACTCTTATATGCAAGTCCGAGGCTCAATCCCGTTGTACTTTTCTCAGTCGCCATATACTTTAAAGCCAATTCCTGTGTTGCATCATTCAGCGGATACCAATCTTCTTGCTTTCAGCAGACACTTCCGAGAGTTCAGTCGGAGGTACGGGAAGATCCAGGCCGTTTCCCTCGTTGACAAGCTCGCCGGTGAATTGAAGCTAGGAGAGCAATATGAGAGATACACGCAATCCTTCAATGAAGCCGGTGGCATTGATGGCACTCCATTGAGCCTCGAGTGGTTTGACTTCCACCGCGAATGTCGCGGAATGAAGTTTGAGAACGTGTCTCGTTTGGTCGACCGTCTGAAAGACACACTGAACGAGTTCTGCTACACAATCCTCGTAGATAACGACATCCTGCAGACCCAAAAGGGTATCATCCGAACCAACTGCATGGACTGCCTTGACCGCACCGGCGTCGCCCAGTGTGCATTCGGACAATGGGCCCTCGAGCACCAACTCGAGAACGAAGGCATCGATATTGACTTCGGCCGCGACTCTTCAACTCAATGGTTCAACACGTTGTGGGCCGACAACGGCGACGCTATCTCCAAGCAATATTCATCCACCGCAGCCCTCAAAGGCGACTACACCCGCACCCGTAAACGAGACTACCGCGGCGCCCTCAACGACTTCGGTCTCACCCTGTCGCGATACTACAACAACATCGTCAACGACTTCTTCTCCCAAGCCTGCATCGACTACCTCCTAGGCAACGTCTCGACCCAAATCTTCGACGAATTCGCCATCCAACTCCAAACCACAGACCCAGGAATTTCCGTCCAAAAGCTCCGCCAAAACGCGATCGACACAAGTTGCAAAATAGTCATCAGCAGCCCCTCCGAAGACTTCCTCGGTGGCTGGACAATGCTCACCCCGCGCCAACCAAATACCCTCCGCACATTCCCCTTCGAAGAATCCGTCCTCCTCCTCACAGACGCAGCCGTCTATAGCTGCCGCTTCGACTGGGAAACAGATAAAGTCCGCTCCTTCGAGCGCATCGACCTCCGCTCCATTTCCCGCATCCACTATGGCACTTACATCACCTCTATCCTGACGGAGAGCCAAGCAAATGAAGCGAGTAATGTCGGCCTTGTCATCGTCTACAGAGACGGCGATGCAAATACCCTCCGTGTTAACACGCGCTCCCTCCAAAGTGATGTTAATATGAGTTCGCTTGAGACAACTGCTAGTGCGAATAGCGAGTGGGATCTTGTTTCTTGGTTACGTGGTGTGAAAAGAGCTACGACGCGCTTCGTTGCGTTTAAGGGATTACCTTTGTCGACTTCTGTGGCCAGTCCACGGCTTGGTCCTACAACCGGTGTGGTGAAAGAGATGGATCGGGTGAGGTCTATCGCTTTGGATATTGAACGCGCTATGCTTGCTGGTGATGGGAGGAATGTTGAGGCTTCTTCGACTGTTCAGGAGTCGGATATTATTTCTCTTGCTGATGCGAAGAAGAGGACTGGGTGGTTGGAATATTTGGTTTATGATTTAAAGAAGATGGTTTGGGCTTGATTGTGGGCTTTCTTGTCTTGTGTGGCTTCTAGTCCATGGCGAAGTGTGATGCGGTGTCTTTGGGAAGGTGAAGGCGACTGGCGATCCGTTGAAGTTCACCATAGCGTTGACGTTCCCTTGCCCATAGTGCGTTATTGCGTGGTGATTGATCGCGCTGATATCCCATCGGTGCTACTGCAATATTACATACGGGCTACCTTACTGAGGATACTGATTGCGTACCTCTTACCCATGGGCACGACGCATGGGGTGAATTGCTGCCAGGCTTTAGCGAAGTCGTGTCAGGTCGTTTGGTTTTGCCTTGGATTCGTTCAGGGAATGATGCGCGTTGATTCGCAGTCTGCACGCTATACGTTCCAAAATCTACAATGCTCTTCTTTCTTCGGGCTTTGCCATTTCGGATGACTCACTGCCAGTCTTGGGCCGATTTGTGGCTGGCTAATGGTTGACTCTACTTTAAAAGCGCTCAAAAGTAGATCTGATGTTTATTTGCTGGGTTGTCAGCTATAAATCCCCAAATCTGCTTTCTTTTCCCTCTGCCCAGGAGCATGACATACCCAGATGAGCCGCTGCTAGTCTTGAGCGGGTTCGTGTCCGGTCGCTTGGCGTCAATGACGGTCAGACGTGTCTTGTGCGTCTCTTCGCAGGCCTTGTCCGGTATATATTCCTCAATCTAGTTCTTTTTCTTCCTTCCTTCACTCCCTCACATAACTTGTCTGCGGGAGTTCGGCACGTTTCATAGGGATAACTCACTTTTATCCTGTAGCGAAATCCATATCGGTTTGTTTCATGGTCTTTTGAGTCCGGATGTATATCGCGCGTTCTTACACTGGGGCTCGCCGATATAAGATCCAGATGTTTCTCGCGCATTTCTATACGAGGGTTGCCCGCCATAAATTCCCAAATCTACCTCCAGTTTCTCTTTTCCTCCTTCATCGATGTCCAGTCCTGGTTGTTTGACGTTCTGATCAACCTTGGAAGGGTTCAAAGGTATCGCGCGTGTTTGTACACGGAGATTGCACGCTATAAGGTCCCAAATCTACTTCAATTTCCTTTCTCCCTTCTTCGCCTCTACGGTCTGGCACGTTCCAACAGTTTTGGGAAAGACTTGAAGGTTTCCATATTTTCATCTTTGATCTTGGACTGGCTTTACAGTTCTACACCGCCTTCCTATCTCAGCCACATTGTTTTTTTCTGCCTGTGCACCCCCTCTTGCGCCCTCGACAGTTCTCTTCGTTTCTTTGCTCTGCAATACCTTACGGCTTATTTCCAATTCCTTTATGATTTCTGGATCTGTGTAAGCAGACCAGCGCCGTGGGTGATCGCTTTGTTCTATCTGGGGAATCGAAGGGGCCCGTTCCCACATTCTCGGCGGGGCTCCTGTGCCACTCGCACTTTCGACTACACTTCTTACAACAGTCGACCCGAGTCCATACACCCAACAAAGATGGACTGGCAACCTCAGGAGGAGCCATTGAGGCAGCTGGCTTGCTGCCTCCGCGACTCTCTTATTGGAGGAATCGGTCCAGCTCGCAAGCAAGCTGAACAGGTAATGGCTTTCCCTTTTTTTGTCCGCCTCTGCGGCTCTACACCGGATGTAAACTGACTCCAAGTCCTCTACCGAAAGATGCTTGCTCAAGCGACCTCTTCTCCGGACTACATTAACTACATCACCTATCTCTTCTCCACCCCGCACCCTCCTGCCTCGTCGGGGATCACCAATGCGGAGTACAGCACCATTCGATTCGCCGCCGCCATGAACGTCAAGACCAAGATCTTCGTCGCTTACAGTACCATTTCCCCCCAGAGTCTGGTCTTTGTGCGGTCTGCGGCTTTGCTTGCGCTGCGCGACTCCGAACGCAACGTCCAGCGGGGTGCTGGTAGCATCATTACCGAGCTCCTCAGCCAAGGAGGCCTATTGGCCTGGCCCGAGGTCCTTCAGGAACTTTTGTCTCTCGTTGGCAATGCCTCTGGTGATGTTACCATTGGTACTCGGGAGGCTGCTATGGAGGCTCTACTGAAGGTCTGCGAGGACAACCGCAAGATTCTCGACCGCGACTATTCCGGACAGCGCCCACTCGACGTTATTATTCCCAAGCTCTTGGAGTTCAGCTCCAGTGAGAGCTCAAATATCCGTGCTACCGCTCTCAGTGCCGTCCACATTTTCCTTCCTTACAAGCCCCAGGCTTTGATGGCCTCGCTTGATCTTTTCCTTTCACAGTTGTTCAACTTGTCTGGCGACCAGGATACCAAGGTCCGGCAGATGGTCTGCCAATCTTTCTCTCAGCTGGTGGAGTTTGCGCCGGAGAAGCTTGCCCCGCATATGGAAGGTCTGGTCAATTATATCATCATGCAGCAGCAGTCTCAGGATGACCCGGAGCTCGCCCTCGACGCAGCCGAGTTCTGGATCGGGGCTGGAGAGCAAGCTCAGTTGAAACAGGCACTTGCTCCATTCATGCCGAAGATTATTCCGGTCCTTCTCCAGAACATGATCTACGAGGAGGATGAGGTCATTCGACTGATGGCCGAACAGGATGATGCTGATACCGAGGACCGTGCTGAGGATCTCAAGCCCCAGTTCGCAAAGTCCAAGGCAGACCGTTTGAATATGAACAAGCAGGGTGACCAAGCGAACGCCCAGGAGGAACAACAGGTCGAAGAGGACGATGATGAGCTGAGCGAAGGCGAAATTGAGGACTCCGAATTTGGAGACGATCCTTCCGGCAACTGGACTCTGCGCAAGTGTTCCGCTGCAGCACTCGACGTCTTTTCCAACGTCTACCATCGTCCCGTCTTTGAAATTCTCCTGCCATACCTCAAGGAGACTCTCCGCCATGAGCAGTGGCCCAACCGTGAAGCTGCGGTCCTCACTTTGGGCGCAGTTGCTGACGGGTGCATGGATGCCGTGACTCCCCACCTCCCTGAGCTCGTCCCTTACCTGATCTCACTACTTAACGATGCCCAGCCTGTCGTGCGACAGATCACTTGCTGGTGCTTGGCCCGCTATTCCGGCTGGGCGGCAGGTCTTCGTGACCCATCCCAGAAAGCGCAATACTTCGAACCTATGATGGAAGGTATTCTTCACCGCATGCTGGACAGCAACAAGAAGGTCCAAGAAGCTGCTGCATCGGCATTCGCTAGCCTAGAAGAGAAGGCGGATGACAACCTGTTGCCATATTGCGAGCCCATCCTGCGCCAGTTTGTCGCATGCTTCGGCAAATACAAGGACAGAAACATGTACATTCTCTACGACTGTGTGCAAACGCTGGCCGAATGTGTCATGAACGAACTTGCCAAGCCACACCTGGTCGATATCCTCATGCCTGCTCTCATCGGACGCTACAACTCTGTCAGCGACGAGTCTCGGGAGTTGTTCCCTCTGCTCGAGTGCCTTGGCTACATTGCTGCGGCCTACGGCGATGTTTTCGCGCAATTCGCACCACCTCTTTTCCAGCGCTGCATCAGAATTATCTATGAGAACCTGCAGGCATCTCTTCAATCGGCAAACAACGCCGCTTACGATGAGCCTGACAAGGACTTCTTGGTCACCAGCCTAGATCTCCTCAGTGCCATCATTCAGGCTATCGACCCGCATAAGAGTGGCGAGCTTGTATCCACCTCCCAGCCACGGTTCTTCGACATCCTTTGCTATTGCATGGAGGATGCCAACTACGAAGTCCGCCAGTCTTCATACGCCCTTCTGGGTGACTGCGCCATTAGCATCTTCCCGCATCTGGAACCTTTCATCCCCACCATCGCGCCCATTCTCATTAAGCAGCTCGACCTGGACCTCATCCGCGACGACGATCGCCACACCGGCTTCAGTGTTTTGAACAACGCCTGCTGGTCCTGCGGTGAGATCGCCGTGAACGATAACGCCGGCCTCTCGCCATACGCAGACAAGCTCTACCACAGCCTCCTCACCATCATTAACAACGAGGAGATTATCGATTCCGTCAACGAGAATGCGGCTATGGCATTGGGACGGTTGGGATTCTGCTGCGCCGACCAGATGGCGCCACGATTGAGCGAATGCTCTGGACCTTTCCTCAAGTCAATGGACAAGATTGACTTCACCCGTGAGAAGGCGTCGGCCTTCCTCGGTTTCAACCAGGTCGTCATGAAGAACCCCCAGGCCATGGAGTCGAGCCTCGTCGACTACTTCCAGGCCATTGCCACTTTCCCTGCTAAATCGCTGGCGCATGACGAGTACCGCGAGATTCAGGTCTCGTTCCAGCAGGTAAGAACATTTACTTCGGACTTCTTATACGTCCCGCTAATCTAGTCGCTCAGGTTCTCCAAGGGTACAAGAATATGATACCCAACTTCGACGACTTCCTTGGCCAGCTTCCCCAACCCGTGGCCCAGAAACTGCGTTCGGTGTACCAGATCTAGGCGGGGACCGTTTCGGCCTACGCTTACACCGTAGCGTCAGTTTGGCCCGAGATTTCACCCCCACGGGCAGGGCGAGCTGGGAGGAAATGGACAAAGTACATAGGGCCATGGGCCAATTTTTCTTTCTTTCGAAGTTAATAGTAAGAGGAGGGATATAGGGCGAAGGGCGGAGGAGGCTGGGGCAAAAATCATGGGATAGGAGCATTCTGCGATTTAGCCGTTTTTTTTTACGTTTACATCTCATGATTGCAATGGGCATGCATGATTCTGAAATGATCTCCATTTCTTCTTTACTTTTGCTTTGGTTTCCATTTTTATTTTATTTCTTGCATCCATTTGGCCCCACTGGTCAGGGCCGGATCCTAGGTAGTTTTTTCTTTCTTTCTCAGCGCTGGTTCGGCTTTTTTTTGTTCAAAAATTCATATCCCATTAGATAGATACCTAGGTAGATTAGATAGATACACATTAATAGAAATCTTAGGATTTCTCAACGTCGGTTTATAGTTTAGATAGTTACTTTGGATTAAAGAAGCGGGATTGTGTAGGTAGGTAGTGTGAGATACACAAAGAACAATCACGCTGTTTTAGAACTTAGTGGAGCTATATAAGGTCATAGAGTAGGAAAGCCCTCACTTAGCCATGAATAGGGTAGTATTGCTTGCTTTTAAGTAGCTCTTAGTTTGTATACTTATTGCCTCTAGCAATCTCTCAAATTACAACTAAACTTTCTTCACCAGTTCTCTTAAACAATGATTATTTAATATTTACACAACTCGGCTTATATCGAGTCTCGATAAACAACGAAGTATGGCCCGTCTCGGGATGGAGGCCAACTTGCAACATCCAGTGCAAATTGGGGCTCAATAGATTTATTGAGTGGTTCAATCAGTCTCTACACTCAAGTGCAGCTTCTGCGGGTTCGGTAGGCGCAAGTGGAGGAGAGAATGGATGAAAGGGATATCTAGGTCGAGAATCGCTAGATACAAAGTCCTAGAATGTCAGATCAGTGACGCTTTCGACCCTCGAAAGCGACGGCTGCTCCTCTTTTGCCTCGTCCCCGCCAAAGCCAGCCCAAACTTTCTTACCCACAGAAGGGCGAGGCTCTACACTCAGGTGCAGGCTGTGTAGTTCGTTTGGGCTCAATGAGCCTTGTTCTCCATAGATTCGACGCCCTTTGCCAAAGATCAGATGTAGAAATGATACACAGCAGTACTGGCTGGTGGGGGATGTCTGAAGGAGACCAGTGTTAGTATATGCTCACTCCTGTAGTCAGATAATGCACTCCTGCAAGTGTATTTTGAACATACCTCATTGTCTAACTCATTTTCTAGTTCATTTTCTGGCTCATTGTCTAACGGATAATCTCGTATATCCTCTAGAGATCTGAGGCGGATGACGGCCCGAAGCCGTTCGATAATCTCTTTTTTCAATTCTTTTTTCGCCCTTTTTCAAGTGCCTCGGATTGTTCATGTATATTGTATCAAGGTGTGAAAGGATATATGACCTATGACTGTATGAGCTACTTTGGTATCGTTAGCGGAATTTATGAGTTTGTCGCGGCAACTAGCCTGATTTCCTTGGAATTTATTACATCCATTGGACCCAGGTTGTGTATCTCTTTCATTGTTTTCTCAACAATGTTTTAGCAGCATTCTTGGGGTCAGGGTCCTTGATGTGGCCTGTTTCCTTTGCTGCGTACTTGGTTTCCATACCCAATAGGTGCTAGTATAAACAGACCAATCGGCACCACAAAAAAGACCGTCCTGCCCCCATGGCCTGTGCTTTAAAATCGCCAAATGACTGCCAAGTAAATGCGCAAAGGGCTCGTCGCTTAAAAATTGGGTCACGTCGAGTCGTTCTCATTTCGGTAATTTCGGAGCCATTGACACCCCGGTCGATCCCTAACGACAAAGCAGTATCCATGCTGCGAGGCCGCTAAACCAAAATGGACAAAAGTCGATCAGCCAGATCTCGGAGCAAACAAGGAAATGATGATCAGCGGGGATTTACAACGAACATTTGCGGTGCGCGAGAGTATTTTTGGATCAACGATGCACACTTAGTCTCCTTAGTCTCGTGCATCTTTACCCCCTAACGACTCGAAGGTGTGTACGTGTACTGTACCTGGATGTTTACTCCGTAGATATGCGAGGGCAAGAAAAAGCAAAGACATCAATAGATCCCACAGACCCTCAGAACTAATTTACTGTACTGTACTGGCCCCGAACTAACTTAACACTAACAAGAACACCTAGGAACAAGAGGAACAAGTCCACCCGATCCTCCATACTCAACAAGATAACCAGAGAAACAAAAACCAAAACCAAACCCGAAACTTCCGCTCCTCGCCTATTTGACGCGTGGTCTAGCAAGGCGTAGTCGGACATAAATTAAACAGTCGGCACCGAAAGCCCCAGCGCCCGTTCCCAATACCAAGACGCGAGCCTTTCCCTTAACCGCTTCTTTTCACGAAAAAAACGGGGCGTCTGCATACCATTTTGGACCCCACTCATACCGATACCAGCCTGGGCAGTCCAAGTCCAAGTCTAAGCACAAGCGTAATGCCAAGGACAAGCCAAATCTCACCCTGGTACCCGTTTTCTAACTGCTTATACTGCAGGGCCTAGTCTACCAAGGGCGTGGGTGCTAGTGGCGCCTTTTTCGAGGCTTCGGGCATTGTCGATATTCCGGCCTTTCCCGCTTACGGTAAGGCTGTTCGGCTATGGGTCTTGTGGCTTGGGGGATAAGAATGACGGGGCTATTGTGGGCATTTTGCTTGGGGACAGGTACTGGAGTTGGATTTTGAGGATCGACGGCCGGGGACCTTTTCTGGACGCCGGTGGGTTAGTTCTTTATATAGACGCTTTTCCTGAAATGGAGCGGATCTTAGCTTCGTGTGAGATGGTGTTGTTGGGGTTCTTAGGGCTCAGGGGCAACAAACTTTGGTGTTTGCAATATTGTACGGTTCCCGGTTTTCATTTTCAGCCTCAGCTGTAGTGTGATTACAGTATTATCTTTTCTATGTAGGACGGGTCCCAGGTCAGATCGAGTCAGATCTGGGCTTGGAGTTTCTAGTCTTTTTAACTGTTGAAACTTAGATCTAGGTAGCGTACGATCGTGGAATCTGACTCCTATACCACCCCTATCTCACTCATTGGGAATGGGTTCAAAATCAAACACATGTCTATTTTCTTTTGTTTTTTCTCGAAATATGAAACGATAAATCCCGCTAGAAGCATTGCATATACCGCAAATGTCCATCTTCATTCTTGATGCATGAACTTAAGTTCAACTCGTCACTGCAGATGTTTCCCTCCCCATCGTCAAGCCGCGCTTGTAAAAGGGGCTCATGGTTTGGGCCATCCATTCGGAGAGTGACATCAGTGGCACAATCGGAGAAATTCTCACAGCTCCACGTAAGTTTTCCTAATGATAGCCACGTTAGTGGTACATCGACGGGAAGTAAAGTTTGTATGTTAAAAATGCAACTCACCTTTCTTAGCCCCTATGAACCTATTGAGATCTAGTTCCGAGTATAATGCGTCCCCGGTCGGTCGTCGGCAGTAAGCAGTGAGGATGTGCTTGTCCTTCAGTCTAATATTCATAGCTGATTTGTGGAAGGGCATATTGGCGTGTTGGGCTGCGACTGGCTTCTTTGGTTGCTTTGCTTGTTAGGTTCCAATGTCCCTCGAATGAAAAAGATAGACGCAAAATCTTATCCAGATGCCCAGAACGGTCTGGCGCAGTCCTGCATTGAGAGAGAAGAAAGAAAGTAAATAGGAATAGAAAGTACAAAAACAGGACTGCAAGTGAAATGCTGAATACTGAGCGGACGGCAACTTTCCCCAGATGACATCGATGCGGTGTAGATGTCCGACCATTTAGAGCTATGGAGGCGGTGGCTCTGGCATCATGCTTTTCTCACCATGACACGTGGGGGAATTATAGAGACTAGCACTGTCTGGACTGCCTGCAGCATGTATCTAAGCCGCGGAAATAACACTCATTGTTAATGATAGGGCATGTTCTTGTTTATGGGGGGTCATAGTGACCTCATGCAGGACTTCTGCAGAGTGCGCTGTCAGCCTCATCCAAATGTAAAGTATCGGGCGTTTAGACTTGGCAAGGGTCAGCAACCGTCGGGTAATATGTATAATCATAAAAAAAGGAGCAGAAAAAGAAAAGAACATATAGAAAGCTGAAACGGGCGTGAAGCGTGGCTTAGAAAAGAGAGTTGACGCTAACGATCTTTATTTGATGAAGTACAGGATATCCGCGGGACTCGGGGCAATATAGACTCCCTCCCGTCGATCCTAGTTAGTGTCTGTTAGTTCTTGATTAGGTCGATGTATCGATGTAGAACAGGCTTTGGGTCTATTGCGAGATCCCCGGTCAAATTTGTTCTGGGCTATACCTGTCCAAAGTCTTTTAGGGTGCTCGGTACAGACAGCCGTCTGAAGGTGATGCAGTAGGCCATTGCAGATGACCGCCCAAGATTAGGCTCCTCGAACCCAGTGGAGTGGTACATACATCGGTAGTCTCTTGACGATCTCGTGCGCCCCACTGTCTAGAATGACCTCTTCTTGGCGTAATAGAGTTGCTTAGTCTGCTGCAGCCCATGGGCAGTGCTGAAGGTCTCGATGGCTCTAATCCAAAAAGGCTTGTCTCTTGATCTTCGATCCATGGCTTGTATCTGGGGAGAGATATTCTCGGCCGCCCGGGGAAGACGCATATAGGGAGTCAATTATGTATAGTCATTATGCTTGGGGCGTTCGTATTGGTAGGGAAAATATTCCTTGGTGTACCAGAAGACTAGGTACCCCTGGGTTCGGAACAATAGAAGCTAGAGAGCGGACTACAGTATACCTGCATGCACCCCGTCCACTCCCATGAAAAGACGAAGAAAAAGGCCGAGAGAGGTATAGAGGACAAAGTAGTGAAGTCAGTACTTTTGGCCGCTAAGCCTATTTGGGGGCCATGTCGCGAGAAGCGAGACTCACCGCCGCTGATTGGCCCTTCTCTCTATCTGCAGTCTCCCTTTCTTACTTACTTCATACTAGTTCTCAGTTCTTAGTTGTTAGTCCATAAGTTAACTCTTAACGTTATTCCGTTATTCCATTGTTCTTACAGTGGTTCTTATTGTTGCTGTCCCGAACAATTCCGGGCCCGTTCCGGACGGGATTGCCCGACTTGATTACTTGAGTGGAATGGAAAGCAGTCTCACAGGAGGCCTGAGATCCTGTGCGAGTGTGGTGCCACGTGTGTAGTAAGGTTGGAATGTCAGAGTCCAGATCAGAAGGTAGCACACACCGACTTTACACACATGTCTCCCCAGAAAACGTGGTCGATCGGCGCACAAGTCTGCAGCCTGCAGCCTTCAGGGGAGTCACACCTGAACTCCGACCACCCTACTCTACTTCTGGCTAGGGTGCATACTCTACGGGGGAACGCCTCCCACCTTTGTTCTGCGACTGTCCCCCAGCCTGGACCCTGCAATAATGTGTCTTGGGTCTTTGCAGACGAAAAAGGTGATCTCGCCACTCTCTCTTCCCTGCATACCTCAGAATTTCGGCCGGTTGTCCATTATCTTGTTTAGGCTTGACGTCGCACACCTCCCGATAGTCCATGGACATGGACATGGTTCCCCGTTCCAGTCCAGTGGTAGCTTAACCGGACCAGAACATGGGGATTCCGGGGGCCCATATAGGCTCGCCACCAGGATATCGAGGACTTGTAATGTGGCGGCGATCCCGCCAGATTGAACTGACCCCCCTGGTTGCGAGTAAACCTAGCAATAGTAGCCGCCAATCCCCATGGCCCAAGTGGTTAGCGACCCCCTGTCTCTAGAATCATACTGTCATGGATGTGAAGTTCTACATTCGGTTGTGATTACCGAGTTCAGAGCGTTTAATCTCCTTCTGACTCACGGGTAGAAACGGTGGACTTCCGCCTGTCAGTCTACGCTCCAATCTTAGCGAGCCGGTGGGTCGCTAGGGGAGGTCCAGGATGGCACTGTGATTGACATGGTGACTTACCCAATAAGGTATAAGGTGCTGGCTTGACAGTTTCGACCCACTAGGGTCCCGAGATCGAGCCTTGCGAGGGTCGATCGAACAGATTCGTTTCACAGTTTGGTCCCTAGTCTTGGCCAGAACTACTTTAGAAATGCGCGGGATGAGAATGAAAAGCAAAAAGGCAAAACGCAAAAATAGACTTGATCTACAAGAGAGTCCGCCCCTATTTTGCCTTTGCAAACCATAGTAAGTTATAGTTCATATGCTGCATTCCATGGCTATTCACTCTGTATAGAAATAAAGGGTTCTTACACAGCCTAGGGCTGTAATAGCTCAGCCTCCATAACGATCAGAAGAATCCCCAGAAAGTCTGGGAGCCCAAGACGAGCCTAAGCCTATCGAGGCAGCTGTATAAGAATTCTCCACACAGGCCCCCCGGCCTGAGACCCAGCTGAACCGGTGCTATCCTGGACGGCTAATCTCTAATAATATTCTATAATATTCAATATTTTATTGTTTTGATAATATTTTATCCTTTTTCTCTTTTTACTCTTTTGGTAATTTATTTTATTAATTTCCTAGCTTACCCCCTGCACCCAGAGGCTCAAAATCTCGATGGATTCAGAATTATTCTCTTATAAGTGAGATTGATCATATCTGCGCCTGACCTCTCTCTCTTTTACAAGGCTTCTTCCCGGCCTCTTTCTTCTACACCTACTCAATATACTTCAACTATCTCGACAATTTCAACTCTCTGAACTATTCGGTTTGGGCTTTTCGGAGATCGGGAGCCCTGCACCTCGTATTCTCCACGTGCTTAATCCGACATTCCTCACGGTTATTTTTGGACCCTGAGAGATCGACTATAAACATCTGTTGCGGCTCATATCACTCCGTTTCCCCTGTTCTCATTCAACAGCCTTTCTGTCCGACAACTCAAGTCTACAGGGCATACGTGCCCACTACCTGATCTCAACCATTCCCTCTAATCACTTCCGGAGTCAACCCTGACTCCAATCTAACCCCACACCTTTTTCAACCCTTCGAACAAGCCAAAATGGTCGGTCCAGGCGGCGGTCCCCCGCGCAAGAGTCACACCAAATCTCGCAACGGCTGCAAAACCTGTAAGAGGCGACATATTCGCTGCGACGAGACTTTCCCGCAATGGTACGTTCAAATCCACAGATCTTCAGATGCGCAGCTAACGGATTTCCCTTAGTCGCAATTGCACCAAGCACAACTGCCGCTGCGACTACCAGGATGTTGTCGGCGCTCAAGGCAGTCCCCCTACACCACGACGGGGTCCAGACCTGCTCATGTCGCCCGACATTGAGGCCGAAATCGAGAACTGGCATCGTACCGGCGTGCCTCCTTATCCAGAGCTCTTGCAGTGTCCCCGTTCGGGATGGTCTGGTCTGTCGCGTGCAGATTTGCGCTTGATTCATCATATTATTGGGCTTTCGATTGATTTGCATCGAAGAGGGTTGAGTGGTTGTACTGTTTGGGCGCAGAAGATGCCTAAGTAAGTTTCTACGGTGTGCTGGGATTTCATTTGCTTACCGTTTCTAGTTTTCTTGCTATTGCGCTGTCTAGCGACTTTGTTATGAGCTCTATCCTTGGCTTCTCGGCTTTCCATCTTTCCTTCTTGACTGGAGACCAGGATACGAAGCAGTTAGCTTATCGTCATAAAGTCACCGCGCTTCAGGGCTTGCAGAGTGCTCTTGGGTCATTCTCCAAGGATAACTGTGATGCTATTCTCGCGGCGTCTGTTCTTCTTTCATGGCAGGCGACAGAACAGTGAGTTTTACTCTGAATTCCCAAGAATGTCAGGAATTAACGTGAACAGCTCAAGTTGGATGTCCTTACAACATGGCATCTCAAGTGTCCTCGAGTCTATGCATCCGTATTGGAAGCAGGAGTCAGATCTGGCACAGTTCGTAGACAGTCAACGCGCACTGAGCACAGCAGATCTCTCAATGGCAACTGGCTACCAACCTCTCGATGAAGACATGGCCCACCTCGACCAAACCATCAACGGCCTCAAGATGATCCAAAAACGAGTCACTCTCAACCTGGAGCATACCCAAAGGCTCGGTGAGCTGATCGAATTCGTCCAACAATTCCGCGACGACTTCCCGAGTCAAACCTCCGAACAGACCTTCGACCGCATCCAGATCCTGCGCCGCTGGCTCTTCTGGCTACCACCCTCCATGCTCCGAGGCAGCGACTCGGACCTCAACGCCCTCCCAATTCTCGCCCAGTTCTTTGCCGTCGGCGTCTCCCTCGACCGCTTCCTTCCCGAGATGGGAGGCGCATATCTAGGCGCTCTGTCCATCGGCCCGATCGAGGAAATCTACCGCATCATCATCGCACATAGCGCAACGGATCCATTCAACGCTGAATTGCGACTTGCCCTGGGCCTGATGGATATCCCGCGACGCATCGTCGCCCACTATCGCAGTCGCCTTCCTTGGTCTCCTCGCTCCTCTATTGACCAATACTCCCCCGGCCCGCCTAGTCCATATCACCACAACCTGACCGAATACCCCCTCGTCGCATCTTCCTCTCCTGCATCAGCTTCTCCCTCCTACGCCGCATATACCCCGCCCCTACAATCCCCTCCAGCTGTCACAGTTGCCAGCTCCCCTTACAACCTCCCAGATGGCTATATCACTGCTCCATCCTCGCATTCTCATACCCTGTATCCGCCGTCGCCACAACTCCTGGATACAAATGATGCACACCTCACCCTTGATTTGGGCCATTCGCACACTGCCATCCCAAATGCCTCGACATATACTCCGCCATATGGTGGTGAGTTGCATTGCTCCGATTTGCCTCGTGCTGATGGCACACTTGGTTTGAATATGGAGGTCTATCCGCAGACGCATCCCTTTGAGATGCCCAGTTTGGTTGCGCCACTTTGGACATCATGAGGACTATACGTGGTTCGATTATGAGATTGATGCCATTATACCCGAAAGAACAATAAGAAAGAAAAGTGCAAAACAGAGGAAGATTTCGATGGCCTTCCATGAGTGGAAAGGAAATGGTTGTTTTGTTTCTGGCTACCTGGTACCAGGAGAGAATGAATGACTAGGACAGTCTTCGTCTGCTACGGCACGGAATTGGGTCCGAGGAACCCTGAGTAAACTTTTCGGGCTCTTGTCATTTCTGTCTGTCGAGCATGAGCGTTGGTGTGGTCTGATTCTGTTTCGATTGTTTTACTTTTCGGTCTAATCTTCAGTTACAAGCTGGATGGAAATGACTTCGTGAAACCTTTTTTTTTTTCTTTTTATATTGATGTATATACCCCGATTTCTCGAATATCTTGTTAGAATTGCTTGAAGTGTTCTATTTTACTTCTGTGCCAACTACCCTATATCTCTAATTATCCATTCCAGAATGATACATAGTGTGATCATGTCAGAAATGGGTACCAAGGACACTACACAGTCACAATGTACCTCGGCAGAATCAAACCACTATGAATCACGGACTTTATTATCTCCCGACAGCTAAATATGAGCCGCAATCAATCTAAACATAGCAGCGCCAACCCTACCCTTCGCACCAACGAAAGAACACGAGAAAACCCCCAGCACACTACCCAGCCCTAAACTTGCAAATCCAGTCACCAACAGATCGGCAGGAACAAACGCATCCCCACAAACTGACCTGAGTACCTAAGAATAGAACAAATAATCAAACGAACTACATCTACCATCACCTGGCCAAGTACGGGACACACTAAGGGAGATAAACTACAGATATGAGCCTCTCATTGGATATGCGTGGCCCGCACTCTCTTCAGACCTCGTATTCGGCTGCGTTTAGGCTAGATGGGGTATTATGTTCCCGGGCTAAGGCGGATAGAGGTATAGCCTAAGCCTAATTGATGGATCGAGGACGGGGAAGTATAGAATATAATTACTTCATTTTCACTCTATGCTTATTGGATTCTCCGTTGATTAAGATCGGCGTTTCTTTTATCTCGGTTGGTGTGTGTGTACTATATGGAAATACTGTTAATAATCGTCTCCTTCTTCGTATTTCTATATTTATCTTTTGTTCTTTCTTTTGCTGCATGTGTCAGATGGAGCCCCTCGCTGTCCTTGCGCTATCTGATGGGTATTTGGCTATTAGGGATTAAGCTTGTGCATGGTGTTTGCGTCTTAGATGACCCTTCCGCAGGGGGTTACTTTTGCTCTAATTAAATACCGGTGAAGTATGCTTTATCATTTTATAGAAATATGCAGCTTCTGGTAATGATCGTCTTACTATTCTTGTCGTCCGTATAGGAATTCTTCAGCTGTTAGCTCCTTCCTAGATCGCTTCTAAACTTACGCTGGCAAGACTGCAACTTTTGAAAGCCTACTTACCTTAGTCAACAAGATAACACAGATCTACAGACCCTTTTTATATCCGGTAAGGTAAGAGGAGTAATCATAGATTATTGTTCACTCCAAGTCACTACGCGATATCAAGCGACCATCCATGTCTGGGAATAGGAATGCGGAATGTGGAAGAAGTTCATGGTCGAGTTATGATTATACGTCTTGATATTCAAAAATACCACTGGTTTGCACATTCTGTCTCTACTATATTATCTCATTATCTCATTTTCTGATTTTGAGAAGAATAGTGTGCTGTGCTCTGCTCTGAGACCTATATAAGAATGGGCACGTGACAAGCACAGCAAACACGCGATCATGTGACAATGACATAACCGCTTTCCATTTTGGGGAACAAAGCAACGCTTGATTCTCAAGCTCGAGCACGGCCCACTCTTCACTCTCAATCAACCAGTCTACACAGCACAACAGACATTTAAAATGAGCGACGCTGCTGGCTGGAGCACAATCGAGTCAGATGAGGTACGATCTCTCTAACAATCATCGGAACCAGCTTACTGACACATGCCAGGGCCTTTTCACCTCGCTGATCGAGACCTTGGGAGTAAAGGACACCCAATTCGAGGAGCTCATCTCCCTCGACCCGGATACAATCAGATCCCTCGGGTAAGCATCACTACCCCTTCAAGTTCCAAAATCCCGACCCAATCCGTACAACCTCAACACCACAACCAAGACCAAGACCGAGAACCTCAATCAAAAGCTAACCCCACCCAGCCCCGTCTACGGCGTAATCTTCCTCTTCAAATGGACCCGCGAAGCAGCAGGCGCCCGTGCCGAAGCCCCCCTAGACGGCGAATACGACCAAACAGCAACAGACAACAACCTCTTCTTCGCAGCGCAGACAATTCAAAACGCCTGCGGCACCCAAGCCATCCTCTCCGTAATCCTAAACCACGACAACCCCCCAGCTGGACAGCCAGCGATAACCCTCGGGCCCGAACTATCCAGCTTCAAAGAATTCACAACAGGCTTCCCGCCCGAACTCCGAGGCGAGGCTCTCTCAAACTCAGAAGCCATCCGCACAGCACACAACAGCTTTGCGCGTGCTAGCCCGTTCGCGGATGAAACCGCCCGTCCGCAGGACGACGAGAAGGGCGCAGACGCTTACCATTTCATTGCGTATACGCCTGTTAATGGGAAGTTGTATGAGCTTGATGGGTTGCAGCCTCATCCTATTAGTCATGGGGCGTGTGATGCGGGGTCTTTCCCTGAGAAGGTGATTGAGGTTCTTCAGCGGAGAATTGCGCGATATCCGGCTGGGGAGACGCATTTCAATCTTATGGCGGTTGTAAGGGATCCGAGAGTTGCGGCGAGGGAGATTGGGGACGTGGAAACGCTTGAGAGGGAGGAGAGGAAGAGGGCTGCGTGGCAGTGGGAGAATACGCTGCGAAGACATAACTTTGTTGGCTTTATTGGGGAGATGATGAAAGGGGTTGTTGGGATGAAGGATAAGAAGGATTCTGAGGGGAAGGCTTATGGAGAGTGGGTTGAGAACGCTAAGAAGGAGACGAGGAAGAAGCTTGAGATGCAGCGTTAGATGCTCTTCTCTTCTTGTACTTGTGGTTGTTCTTCTTTGTCCTTGAGCTTTTCTACGTCGGCATTTCAGATACCCTTGGCGAAGCAGGACGATGATAATGGTCGATACGAAACAAAGATCTGGTATGGTATTCGATGATGATGTTGAAACCCCAACGCTAGAGTGCAGTACATACATAGGTGTGATAAATCACCGAAATCGACGAAGTGCTATGTACTGGCGTCCACATCGTAACTCGTAATGATGATGTGCAAGGGACATTCTCCGTCCCGTTCCTGAATATAAAACATTATTCTCCCCGGGCTTAGAGCCAAACTGACAGCCACTCAATACTCCACGAGGCGCGACTTGATATGCTCAACCATAGGCGCAGGCAGATCCTCCGCCTTGACCAAGCCCAGTGCCAGCAGGTCAGACCAGAAGAACATAATCCGGTCCTGGGCGTAAGCCAGATAATCGAAATCTCCTTCTTCGTCGATGTCCGCGTCAACAGGCGGCCTCTCCTCGCTGTGTCCGTTGCCGTTGCCGTTGCTGTTGCCGTTACTGTTACCCTCGTGCTGTCCGTTCTCGCTGTGTCCATTGGCAGCTGCCATCTCCGCGATACCTTCTTCCATGCCGGGCACCTTGGCCTGCACAATACCCCATGCAACCCACTGCGCGGAGTTCATCACCCGCCACAGTCGGGTCTGCTGCATGAGGAAGCGCACCTCTCTATCCAGCTCTTCGTCGTTGGACTTTTCAATCTGTGCGAATTGAGAGCTGGACCCGTCGGCTGCCTCGTCGAGGTCTAGAGGCATGATGCCCGTTGCGGTGCGACCGCGGATGTTGGGCGTGGCCAGGGGAGAGATGGTTCCGCCGCCGACGGCAGGTCGGTGGGTAAGGTAGGTCGATACGAACTGGTATTGCTGGTCTGGGGTTGGGTAGGCGCGAGTGTTGCAGGCCCAGGAGCGTTCCTCGTCATGGTAGTTGTAGCACCACTCGGTCTGTTGCTGTTAGATCTAGGGCCTTGCTTCTTTGTTGCTAACATCGGGGACTCACAAAGTGGTTGGCGAACTCCAGGCCAGGGGTATTGGCGGAGGAGTATTCGAAGTCGATGACAACGAGCTGCTTGTGCTCATTTGCAGGCAAGAGCAGAGGCGACTGTGTGGCTGGCTCCATACGAAGAAGATTGCCATACTGGGTCTAGAGACGAGTCAATACAACATCTCGCAATATCCACGAAGAGAACTTACATCATTGTGTGCGAACACCAACTGGCGCTTGATCTCAGCAATTCCACCAGACTCAGCAATTAACCAAAGCCGGTAATTATCCACGGCTTTGCGGAACATGTCCCATGTCACACCGCAGACAAAGCCGCGACGACGCCATGGTTCAGATGCGGCTTTCGCCTCATTCTGCGGAGACTGGATTTCCTTGTCGAGCCATGTGGTCACTTGCTCGCAACGATCCACCCACTTGTCCCAGTTCTTGAAAATCATGGGTCCGCCTTCGCGTTCTTCTTCGAGGAGTTCCATACCCTCGTGCAGCTCTCTCATCCGCTTGGCAATCTGCTTTGCCGTTTCGGGCATGCGCAGTTCCTGGGGTGTAAGAGGACGGGCCTCGAAGTACTCTTCGAATCGACCATTTAGGAATGTGCCCAGAACGCGAGGACCGATGTTCTTCCGGCCTAGGCGGCGGAGGATCTGTAGCTCCTTCTCTCGATCGATCAGATGATCCACCTGCGGGCCATAAATTCGGAGGAGAAGTTTCCTACAATGCCGATTAGCTAGGGCTTCAAAATAGGGGGGATGTCGATGCTTACGGTGGGGGTTTCCTGGACACTAAAGTAGACTTGCTGTCCGTTTTGGGGGGAGGCAGGTTCTTGGGTGGTGCAATTACATACACGGCGTTCGTGAGAGCACCGCTAAGTCGAACCACCTCAATATCGCCAGCCAGATCCGCCGGGACTTTGCGCCAGCCTTTAAGTTGCAGCGTATGTACAATGCGCACGATCTCAGTCTTGAAAATCATCCAGCCCTCTCGGTCCTTGGCAGCCTTGACATTGGCATTGGCGTCGGTATCCTCTTCTACTGCAGCGCCACCGGTGTAGGCCAGTGTCTTGGAGTTGTCCAAGTAGGCTTCCACGCCTGGCACGGGTGCCTCGACATCTGTGGCTTCTGAGTCGGAGGCGGATCCTCTTTGCAGGCCCTTATAGCGACGCCGACTTTGGCGTTTGACCGACGCATTCGAGCCGATGGCACTGCTGGGTCGGTTCGTCGCATACTGAAGGAGGATCTTCTCCAGTTTATCCAAGGAGAAGGAGCTTTCGGAGGGGTTGGAGTTAGGTCTTTCTATGGGACCGTCCTCGGCGGGCGAATCGCTTGTCGCATTGGAGGAGACTGCTTCGGATTTCCGTGCCTTACGATTGTGTCGTCTGGTTTTCTCATGGTGTAACCATTCGTATACTTGGTGGAAGAGACCCTGGGTATCTTCTTCGGGTCTGTATTGCTCTCTACCCTCTTGGGTCATTGCATCGTTGACGCTCGAAGGGCCGTCGAGAGAAGGCATGGAGGAGGTGGGAGGTTGCGCAATGGGCTGGGATATGGAAGCCCAATACTGTTTCAGAGAGGCGCCGTCTGGGGAATCGACCGTCCCACTTGCGTGTAAGGCCTTGGTCAAAGAGCGGAGATCCAAGCCTGTTCCCGAAATCGACGATTCTGTGGGAATTAGTATTTGGATTGAGAGACGATTCGAGGTGCTGCTGGGGGCAAGAGATGTCGAGTCGCGATGGAGACAGAATTACAAGCCAGGGGACGTGTGGTTATATGGGACGAGGACGAGATAGTGGATTCCTAACTACAAAGCGGGCAAAGAGATGGAGCCTACCTGTTAATTCGGGACCAGGAGTATTGTCTTCGGTGAATGACGGCATGTGTCCACGCGAGCCAAGAAAGGGGCTGGATAGCTTATCGGCAGGCACGCGACCAGTTTGAACTGCACTTCCAGGCGAAAAGAAGGCCCAAACCCTAGAAACGAGAAACTTGGGAACAGAAAGGAGGCAAGGTGGGGGATAAATTGGACCCCTAGAAACAGTTTGATAAGCGAACGGAAATGGATGTGGGTACGGAGAACTGGTCCCTTGGGTTGCAACCCAACTGCAGTGGGACCTGGGAAGATGAGCCGGAAGTGATTCAATTAACAGAATACATGTAGGGAGTACTGTAACATTATCGTAAAATCGAAGTTCGAGGAGATGTTTGGACAAAATAGAAAGTGGCGAAAAATTGGCAGTTATCACTCAGGTGACCCAGGTGCCTGGCGGATCTGGCAGCTGTCTCCATATCTGGGCAAAACAGCCAGGGATCTCCGATTCGGCAGGAGGTCACACCATCACACCACTCATTGTTTGATAAGTTATCTTTGCTGGACTAGTAGTAGTGGATCCTTCACACCGCAGACTTCGTCTCTTGCTTGGACTGGCGCCTCGTATATATCACGGCAGATGGGAGATGGCAGATGGCAGATGGCTTTCACTGTAGCATGTGGGGAGCGGGCTGTATCGGCGCCAAAGGAAGCTTTCATTCGGATTCTCGCCGGAGAGTTTGGGGCGTTCGTCGAGCCCCTCATTTTGACAATCAGGGCGTATCCTGAAAAATTGCCAATGTCTAGCTTTGGGTTGTTAAGTCAAAGAGAAGAAGAGGAGAAAGGAGGAAGAGGGGAGATGAGAGATGAGGGGAGCACGAGGTAAGTTACCGTATTGGGTGGTGTTTGCTGGCCTCGGAAATCGGACCATATAACCTATATCATTAACGATATAAGTGCTATAAACTACGAAACGCCTCGCTTTCTAATTTAAATCAAAGATGTTCAGACATATATGACTCTATTTTAGGATTCACTTTTTAAGGCAAATTAGAATGCAAGGTTATTTCTGCAAGTTCACCATACTATACCAACCCAAACAGTTTTAAAAAACGGTAATTTATGTTGATTAATTAGCAGTGTTCCAAGAATTTCCCGTAAAGTACAGTAACTTACGTCACATTAAAACAAGTGCTCTGCATCGTACTCTCGAATAGAGGTTCATCAGTCTTCCAGTGGCTTATAACCGCCAAGACCAGGATTTTATGCAAGAATAGGAACTATAGGGGCCCATTAGGCCCCTATCGTGGGCCGAGGGTTGGGCTTTGGGCCCGAGCTCCGGCCTCAACGGTGGGCTTTGCGGAAGACTAAATTCTACGCGGCTTTAGTAAGTGGGATGCTGCAACGCTGTCCGATTCATGGTAGACAAGAGATTTACATCGGTATCGGAACGCAGAAGTAGGCTTCCAACGATAGTAATTGTCCATAACACGCAGCATAGATGAGTACTTGGGAGCTTAGTGGACATTGCCAATCATCAGCAATGGCGGCAGGGGCAAAGATGAAGTTGATTGAGAGTGAAATGATCTGCAGCCTTGTACTGGATCACAACAACAATCACTATTATCGTCCGTATTAGCGTTGGGACCTTAGAAGCTAAGGGCAGACCGCTCTGTGGCTGGGGTCCACTATTTTCCGGTATTGGAAATTTGATTTCTCATTAACCTCCACTCCTTCCATGTCCCGCCTGTTTCCCAGAACGGAACATAATTTGCGATATTTTGTCTATTCGCTATGCGCGGCGAAGTACGTGCTGTCCTGTTGCCTTTCAATATTGGCCCGTATTGATGGTTTTGTCCTCATCCATTGATATTCCCACCGAAAAAAATCTCGAGATACACAATTAGGTCTCGCGGTGTGGCATTCGATACTGTTGCGTATAAGACTAACCCAAACGCTTGGAGAATGAACACTAATGTGCTAAATGGCTAGATCTGTCATATTCACCTCGGCCAGGCTGGTATCCAGTTAGGCAACGCCGCCTGGGAGCTGTAAGTCTTCACTCTTTAGAATTCGCTCAACAATGGTTAACCGGTCGGTGATGATACAGTTACCTTCTCGAACACGGCATTTCGCCTGATGGCCATATAAATCCCAATCCGGCCGACGAGATTGGCCTTGACAGCTCTCATGAGACGTTTTTTACCGAAACTGGAAATGGCAAATACGTGCCTCGGTCAGTCTTTGTTGACCTTGACCCTTCGGTAGGTACTAAGTGACTAGGGTCTCGAAATGGAGTCAAGTTGACAGATGGATGATTACCTAGCCCATTGACGAAATACGCACTGGTATTTACCGCCATCTGTTCCACCCGGATCAGCTGATAAGCGGAAAGGAAGATGCCGCCAACAACTGTGTGAATTCCAGATCCCTTGAAGCTATGTGCTAAAGCAAACTGATACGTATTAGTTGCTCGTGGCTACTACACCGTCGGAAAGGGACTCATTGACGGCGTTGCTGACCGGATTCGCCGTATAGCCGGTGTGCATATTGAACACTCACTCCCTTGATTTTTAGCCTCTTTACTCATATCCTCACAGATAACTGCTCCTCCCTTCAGGGATTTTTGATCTTCCACTCTTTTGGTGGTGGGACCGGCTCTGGTTTCGGTGCGCTTTTGCTAGAGCGTCTTTCTGCTGAGTATAGCAAGAAGTCGAAGTTGGAGTTCGTTGTCTACCCTTCTCCCCGCGTGGGAACTGCTGTGGTAGAACCCTACAATGCCGTTCTGTCCACACATGGCACTATTGAGAACTCTGAATGCACTTTCCTCATCGACAATGAGGCTGTCTTTAGTATCTGTAAGCGCAACCTGGATATCCCTCGCCCTGGGTATGAGCACCTCAACCGACTTATCGCCCAGGTTGTTAGCTCTATTACCTCTAGCTTGCGTTTCAATGGTGCCCTCAACGTTGATTTGAATGAGTTCCAGACCAATCTCGTGCCGTTTCCACGGATTCATTACCCTCTCGTTTCATATGCTCCTGTCATCTCTAGCAACTGCAGCGGCCACGAGAGCTTCAAGACCAAGGATATAACCTTACAGTGTACGCTTTATGACCTTTTTACCTTTTTACAGTATTATTCCTTCATACTAACTGTTTTGCAGGCTTCGAACCTAACAACCAGATGGTTATCTGCAATCCTAACAATGGCAAGTATATGGCTGTGGCTCTTCTATACCGGGGGGACGTGGTACCACACGAATGTTCACAGGCTGTGGCCGAAGTTAAGGCCAGGTCTTCTTTTAACCTCGTCGAGTGGTGTCCAACTGGCTTTAAGCTTGGAATCAATCACCACAAGCCTATGAGTGTACCAGAGAGCGAGCTAGCTTCAGTTGACCGCTCGGTCACGATGCTCTCCAACTCAACCGCCATCGCGGAGGCCTGGGGTCGTCTCGACCACAAGTTTGACCTCATGTACTCTAAACGTGCCTTCGTCCACTGGTATATAGGTGAGGGCATGGAAGAAGGCGAATTCCTCGAAGCTCGGGAGGACCTAGCGGCTCTGGAGAAAGACTACCAGGAGATTGCCGATGACACTTTTGGCTCGGACGGAAATTTGGATTTTGAATACTGATTGGGCTCTTTCTCTTTCTGTTCCTTCGCTGTGTAATCTCACTGCGATCGAACACTCTAAGAACGCTTGAACTAAATATGCAAGGCGCAAGAAGAAGGCTATGGCCTTGTCTTTACCAACCATGAAAGGGACACATCGTTCGGCGAAGCTAAGCTTTAGAAAATGCCACATCTTGAATCTTGTTGTGTCCACCAACTCTTTGTGATGATATTTTACTCCATTCACTGCCAACTGGCTTATCGCGTGCTATAATCTAGACTCAACCGTCCCATGTTGTATATCCACTAACTAGCCAATTGGGGCGGGCGTTGTTTATATTGTCACGATAGACGGGAACTTGTATTTGACTGGGGCGCAGCAAACAACGGAATGCTCGGCGCGGCTGCATCATACGTAATCACAAGCATGCGCTACTTGCTACTTTCAACAAACAGGCTCGAGACCAACCATTTTGATTTTTCCTTGATTTTAATATTTGTTGGGTGACTTCATCCTGGCTATATCTCATTCAACAATCAAACATACTAATAGCCATTTATATCATTAGATGTCATTCCCTGCGCGTCCCTCCTGCTTTTCTCCCACCGCCAAATCCAACTTATTGAGACACATCGTTTAAAATCACGATGATCGGGACATCTACTGCTGAGTACTTCTTTATTCGGATGTGCATCGTATTCCTTCACAACATTACACCGATCAGTATTTTATACAGTATTCATTTACTCGCTGTCCATTTTTTTCACCTGCCAACTTATCTTGGGCGCGTATCCTACCCTATCCAAATCTGGCTCACTGCAGAGGCAGTCTTTTTCACCACGGTATTTTTACCACTCAAATATGCACTCCACCGCTCTCCTATCTGCCATCGACCTTTATCAACGGAGTGCCGTGATAAATTGTTCATGAGTTGCAATACGAATGTGCCAAACCTGGAGAAACATCTCAGCCGGTGGCTTATGGTTGCAGGAACTGAATCTATCAAGCGTGATAATGTGAAAGACTTTATCAGATGGTCTTTCTTCGGGCCTGCATACACCCTGGAGCAAGCCCAGCAGGATGAGGGGGATATCGAGTCCTATACAGCAGAAATTGAGAAGCTGATTGGACGAAAATTACCACCGGGAAGAATGGACGTCAAAGGCCTAGGACAGCTCCTAGATGAAGCAGGTGGCTTACATCGAAGTCTACTATGGTACACTGTTAGTTATCACTCTCTCCTCTATGTGTGAGGGAACCCTGTTAGACTGACACTTAACCCGCTTAGTGCGTCTTCGTGGTTGACACGATGACGTACTGCAAAATGCTATACAATGGGTTCGACTTTTATCGCAATTCGTTTTCGCGGTTCTTCACCGTCTTTCCATTTCGGCCTCTGACGATACTCACGAAGTTTCGATCACCAGCACCACACCTGACATACTGGCATCGACGGCATACTTCCAAAAAGCGGCTACCCGTATTATTCATCCATGGTATCGGAGTTGGCCTGTACACTTACACGAGCTTCCTTCGAGACCTCAACAATGAACTAGAGTCGGAAGCGACCGACGACAATGAGGTTGGCATCATCGCACTTGAGATCATGCCAGTAAGCTCTCGGATAACCTATCCAGCTCTGGAAAATGATGTGATGATTTGTGAGATTATGAAGATAATGCGGTATCATGGATGGAACAAATTCGTGCTTGTGTCTCATTCTTATGGCTCCATAATCGCTGCACACCTTCTTAAGTCCGATCAGTGTGCTCCCCTCGTCGGGCCTGCCGTCTTCATTGATCCGGTTTCATTTCTTCTCCATCTGCCCGATGTGACATACAACTTCATAGCCCGTCGGCCAGCACGGGCCAATGAATACCAGCTGTGGTATTTTGCAAGTAAAGACATAGGAGTTGCGCATACATTGGCAAGGAGATTTACCTGGGTTGATAATATCCTTTGGAAGGAGGATCTTGGGATAAAGACCGAACAGCACCAGCACGGTAGAAATGTCACTGTTGTTTTAGGCGGTAAGGATTTGATTGTGGACACCGAAACAGTGGGGCAGTACTTGGTGAGCTCATCATCAGAAGTTAGGACAGCTGAGAAAGAAGCAACACCTGCATGGAAAAATAAACCCTGGATGGGGTGCGGGCTTGAGCTGCTGTGGTATGAACATTTGGATCATGCCCAGGTCTTTGAGTCCGAGACTACTAGGCGGCCAGTCATTAAAGCCATCTCTGCATATTCAAACACAGGATGAAACTGTTGTATTATTGGCGACAAAATCATATATAATCTGAGAGGTTTGGAAAGCCAGGTCCAAATCTAACCCTGAATTATGTCAATATTAACTTAACTACCTTACGATTACTACGTGAGACCGAATCTATAATGATCCGATGCATGCATCATTATGCAATTAGAATGGACCCATAAATAGCAGGAAATAGGGGTAATCGAATACAGAATTCTTGACATTTCTAAGTGGTTGAAGAGAGCACTGGAATTGACAATCTAACGTTATAACTTAGTTATACCTCTCACCCTCTCTCGTGTTAAAGCCATTTGTTTTCTTGGTGCTGCTTTCCATATTGCCTCTCACGAATTTATCAAATCTATCAAATGTCACAATATTAATTACTGCAACCATCACTCCTGACGCCGTTATCTCAAGATGGTGTTTACTCGAAACCTCAAGGGATATCAGGAATGCGAGCCGACATTTTCTTGACTTTGGGGGAAGAAAGAAAAGAATAACCCTGATGCTGATGGGTAGAAATACCGCTAAAAGATACATAATAGGAAGATGTGTAGAATTGCTTTGCAAACGAGAAGCAACAGTTTGAATAGACTGTAGTTCTATTTTCCACCCATTGGCAACTCCGCGTATCTTAAAATGGCCTTCTTCGGCGGGTAGCCAGCTCTCTGAAAAGCACACAGCTGGTCATCGATATGGTGAGATCGGCAACGCCTTGATTGGTTTGCCGCCGTAAAGCAGTGAGAGAGCGTGAGTACCACACCAAAGCTTCTTCGTAATAGCCATGGCGCACATTGGCTGGATTATTGAATAATGGTTTTGAATCGCAAATGGGCGGCCTTCTCGTATAGCGCACTAAGTGAGATGACTGCATCCCATACTGCAGGTTCCAACCGGCAGATCTGCAACACGGATCGGCTCCAGAAGTTAAGATCTGACGCACCAGCAAGGGCGCGCCCTGCTGATGAAAGTAATAGTCAAATGCATGGCGCTCGCGCTGTCCAAAATGAGATGACGGATGCGAAATGGCCAATGCTGGGCGAAGAGACACGGTGCTGTAAGCACACTGTCGACCTGTTGCTAGTGCATCTCACGCAGTGTGGTTTATCCTCTCCCAACCGGATGCGACGAATTCCGGACGATTATCAGCTCTATCTTCTCGGGAATGACCCTCAATGAAAACTTGGTTCCTCACGCGTAAGACTAAACTGACTTGCAAGTATTGCATCCTGAGTTTGACTTCCTGCTCCCAATCCGATCGGACCCTCGGGATGGAGACACGACCAGATTCTCCCTCGAGTTACCATTTTAAGGCATTCAATGTGAGTGTTGAGTCTCAGCTCCCTCCAAAAGGGGCCCGATCAGCGAATCAGAACGGCGCGAGCCGTCATTACATTGACGCCTCAGGCACAATCATGACCCTTACACCTCTGGCATTGACCCGCAACGCTTTTCACAGTTGCAAGATCTTGAGCAATGTCGCCTAATATTGCATGGACTATACTTGTGGGCATATTTCCACTATTCGTGATCTACCTGTGGAAAATTGTCACATACTACAGAACCAAGCAATATGCGCACTTACCCCAGCTTCCACCATCATTAGTGTGGGGTCATTTGGCCACCGTCGGTAAAATCAGGAACAACCACAGACCGAATGTTCACGTCGGTAGGACTAAACGTTTCTTTAATCTGGCAGCATGGGTCTAACTGGCAACTAGATGAACTCTTCCAAGATATGCACGACCAACTCGGCAACCCTCCTCTATTTATTGCTGATTTCCGACCAATTACCCATGTTATGTGTATTGTTTGCAACCACGAAGTCGCAGAGCAGATTTCGAAAAGCTCAAAGCTTTTCCAGTACAGTACTCCAAAGTCACCCACCATCCGGTGGTACCAAGATTTGTTCGGAGCAAGCTCGATTCTTGTTGCAGAAGTAAGTTGAGGTAGTCGGCGAAGAGATATACGATCTAACCATCATATAGAATGAAGAATGGAAAGGTCTACGCAAGCGATTCAATCCAGGATTCTCGCACAAGCATCTCATGAGTCTGATGCCCTGTATTCTCGACAAGACCCAGCTTTTCCTACAACGCCTGGACCATTACGCCACCACTGGTGAGGAATTCTCACTTGACGATCTATGTACAAACTTGACATTCGACATTATCGGTAAATACTTCTTTCTGTTCCCTCACAGATATGTGCTCTAACCTTGTCTACAGGCGCGGTCACCATGGATACTAACATGGATGCTCAACTCGAAGAAGCAAAACAAGGCGAGCTGGTTCGACTTTACCGTGAACTGGGCTACAGCTATCGCCGCAATAATGGTAGATGGAAGTTATTGCTTCCCTTCCAGAGACGTGCTATGGGACGTCGGCTTGATAGGCTTCTCAAAGCGATCATTACAGAGAAATTTGAGGAAGGATCCAATCCCGACAAGTCATCTCGCAGTGTACTCGCTCTCAGTCTGGCAGAACATCCTAAATTGACGCCAGAGATTCTGACCCAGACTTGTGATCAACTTAAGACTTTCTTATTTGCTGGCCATGATACGACCAGTATCGTGTTGCAATGGTCATTTTATCAACTGAGTCGGACTCCCCGGGTTCTACGCCTCGTTTGTCTCGAATTGGATGAAATATTTGGAACCGATAGCTCGCCATCTGTTGTTCGGGACAATCTTTTGGAACGTGGGGAGGAGCTACTCCAGAAGCTGACCTACACTTCTGCCGTAATAAAGGAGATCCTTCGCTTGTTCCCACCAGCTGCCACGGCACGTTCGTCACCTCCAAACACCGGAATGACCGTTCAGTTACCAAATGGCGAAGAACTGTGCCTGGATGGTACAATTTTATATACCTGTCATAGTATCATACAGCGTGATAAGAGCGTGTATGGTGACGAAAGCAACGAATTCATCCCCGAGCGCTGGCTGGGAGGAGTAAAAGACAGCGCCGCCATCCCCCCGAGTGCATGGCGTCCTTTCGAGCGAGGACCGCGCAACTGCATTGGGCAGGAGCTTGCAAACATTGAGGCGCTGGTCATTCTCGCGTGTGCGGTACGCCGGTATGATTGGGACAAGGTAGGGCTTGGAGCCTTCAAATGTGATGATACGGGTGCACCAATTATGAAAGCAAACGGGCAGTACGATGTCCATTCAGAGCTGTACAGTGTAAGTGCTTGGAAGTTTCTGGATGCGGTAGCTATGTGCTGATAACATTTAGACATTGGAGATCACTGCGAAGCCCGTTGATGGAACGAAGATGCGTGTTAGGTTTGCCACGACGGTATAAGCTGAGATGGATTCGCAAAGTGAGATGGATTCGCAAGCCCGTATATATGGAGTAGCTCACATAATTACCACAAGGGTCATAATTGTGTACGTTGTTTTCGCCCTTCTTTGGCCTCTCTTTTCACATCTCCTTTTTGCCCATGTTCGACTGCCTCGGGTTCATCGTATAGATCAACACATTTGTGAGAGCATGAAGACATTTGATTCTTTGTATCTAAACACTATCCCTTATAGTTATTTGATTTCTTCTAGAATTTGTTGTAGTTTCTTAAATGCTAGGGAGTCGTATACCACAAGAGCATCTATGGATGGGCTCAAGGGTACTTAACACTTAGCGAGATATCATGACTCAATTATTGCAACGGCTACAGTTATCTAAAGCGGTAGGCCTTTGGCAACAATGTTCAAGTTTCTATTCAGTGGAGAAAATCAGTTCTCGGCAGCTATATATATCTGACTTTCTAAAAAGATGGCCTAACGAATAGAAACCAACTTTACACAATATACGTACATATTGGACACGCAAACAACGATGTTTCCAAGGCTAAATTATCCCTACTTGAAAGGACAGGCGAGATAGAAACTTACGTACAAAAAGTTGCGGCGACTCCGAGGTGGCTTCTCGCTTCGGTCAGCCGTTCTTGGTTTCT
Source organism: Penicillium arizonense (assembly GCF_001773325.1). NCBI lineage: Eukaryota > Fungi > Ascomycota > Eurotiomycetes > Eurotiales > Aspergillaceae > Penicillium > Penicillium arizonense. Next base: position 620,059 of record NW_019173287.1, on the reverse strand, counting down.
TTTCTGGAAATATGTACACAGAGGTCGCTTTGTCTTCCAAAAGAAAGCGACCTCTAAAATCAAGGACACTTGAAGTATTCAGCTAATCTACTAATCTACTAAGCTATTACGCTACTATGGGTCATTCGCGGGTTGTAGCAACAACTACCGGTGAAGAGCTAAACTACATAAACAACAAGATTGTTGATCAAACATGATTCAGGTATTCAACAGCAAGTACCATTTTGATTTTCAATAGACCGCATAAACAGATAATTTGCTCTACACCGCTCAGCTCGCAGTGCAGCTGAGTATAGATCTCGTGAGCAAGTATACGAGAACTGCGACATTGGCCACCCCAGAGATCTGCATAGCCAAGCCCGGATCAATCACACCTCACCGACCGCTCTCTTGCGCCAAGCAGACAAAATTTAATCCGAGTCGATGTGGAGAGGCTGAGTGAAACATCGTCACTTAAATCTTGCAGACTGGGGTCTAGTAGCCGCAGCTAAATTTAGGGCCTGTTTCGTCAGTGGCAGCCGTATGATTCCGGCTCATTATAAAAGAGACCCTGTTGTGTTTCCAATTCCTCCAAAATACAAACAAACAGTTCTCTACTTTCCAATAACTACTATTTATTACCCTCACCTCAAGTCCAAAATGAAGTTCACCATCCCCATCCTCGCTTCCCTCGTGGCAACCAGCACCGCCCTCTTCGACAAGAACCAGCGTATGAACATCCCAACCGCCATATCAATCCCAACCCACTAACCAACTAAACTAACTTCTAGCATGGGGCAAGCGCGACTACTCTTGCGTTAACGTCTACCAAGGCATCCCCGATAACTCAACCGTCTCTCCAGGCCAAACCGTCCACGTCCGCTTCAACCGCAAGCCCACTGGCCGCTGCCCGGATCCGTTGAACCAGTACCCCGGCGATGACTACAGCGTCTGGCTGTACAATAACCCAGTCCGCGTGCCGAACGCTGTGAACTTCGACCAGTCGATTAAGATCGCTACTGGTATTAAGGAGAAGGCGGGTGCTGTGGATGTTACTATTCCTAAGGATTTGCCCCAGGTTAAGGATGGCTCTGTTTGGTATTTGAGACTTGGGACTGGTTTGTCTACTGCTCCTCAGGTAAGCTTTCTTGTTTTTCTGCTTGGTTCCCCTTGTTGTGGCTGTACCGTATTATTTGGGGCTGGATTTGCTTCTCTTTTAGTTGAATTGATGCTAATTCATACTGCAGATGCCCACTTTGTTCAACGCTGCTGGACCATTTACTATTACAAAGGCTTAGATGCATCCTCTATTTGAGGCTTGAGTTTGATTTAAAATAATATGTGTGAATCTTTCTATTCTTAGCATATTATATAGAAATAGCATGCTTGGCATTACTGTATCAACCGGACAGTTGAATCTAACGCAATCCAATCAACTTATAGTCGGCAGTGTACTGTGCTCTTGACTCGCTGTCAAAATAAATAAAAAATCCAATGTATTTTCATTTTAGCTTCCAGCCTCTCAGAGGATCAACCACTATAGTAATAGACAAGAACTTAAAATCAGTCTCAGGCAAGATGGCCATGCAATTTGCCGTAATGACATCAGACCAAACCCCAGTTTAATCACGGTATGAAACACTGAAGACCTTATAGCCACCAGCCCCACTCGTACGCCCCTGAGTGTTGATATCGACATGGTGCCCCTGATCAAGGTGTTGAATGGAATAGCCGCGACCATTGCCATTGAATGAGATTCGCACCTTGACGGCATTTGCACTCTCGTTCTTAGGCAACATGGCATTATTCGCTCCAAGCCATCTGCCATCCAGAGCGCTGGATATGGTAAAGACCTGGCTCTCCTCGTCTTGGGTGTAATGGATGACCCACCGCTGTGACTTGGCATTGTGCTGGGAGGTTGCTGGGCTGGTGGTGAGGGATTTTCCGTTACCTGGGTTTGTGAGGGCTTCTCCATCTTTCTCGAAGACTAAGTAGCGACCTTCTGTTAGGTAGCCGACTACCTCTTTGTATCCTTCTTCGAACCAGAGGCCGTTGGTATCGGTTGCATTGTCCTGCTCGCCGTATGGGACTGGAGGTCGGGTTTGGGAGTGACGGGATTGGCAGCTCGAGGTACCGGTGTAGCCTCCCTTGGAATTAGTGTCTGGCGTTTGTGCATCGGGCAGCTTGGGAAGGGAGTAGTCCGGGTTCTCGAAGTCGAGGGCGTTGACGAGATTGGACATATGTTCACGTCGCCAAGACACCATCTGGTCAGTTTGGATGTTTTTGTAGCCTCGGGCTGTCAGCCAATTCTCAACGAACAAGATCTGGGAGTTGTGGTCTGCTCGCTCAGTAAACACACGGTTTCCTCGTGTCCATGGAGAGATCATATAGAAAGGGACCCGGAACCCAGGTCCTGAGAAAATATCGGAGAACAGACCCAAAGGATCTTTCATCCATTCTCCCGGTGTGTTCGCGGGGGAATGGAATGGAGTGACATGGTCACCGAAGCCACCAGTTTCGTCATAACTGACCATCAGGAGGGTGGAGTTGTACTTGGGGCTATTGGTAACCGCATCAACGACCTTCTTCTGCAGCCAAGCTCCATCTTTCGGCATGTAGGGCGGGTGCTCTGACAACTCGGCAGGGCCAACAATGAAACTGACCTCAGGCAATGTTCCATTGGCAGCTCGCTGGTAGAATGCGTCGAGGCTCACAAATGACATGCCTTTCTGGTTGAGAGGGCTGTTCTTTGAGGCATTTTGGAACTGCTGGAACCAAGCCAAAGGATTGTCGTCAAAGTTGTTCGTATCTTGGAATAACTGCCAAGAGACACCTGCTTCTTCGTAGAATTCATATACGGTCTTCCACTTGAGCGGATAGCAGTTGATACCATGATCGTCACAACCTGGAAATTGAGTCAGATGGCAATACTTCAGCGCTATCAAAATAGAGAAACAGGCGATACGTACCTGGTACCTCATTGTTGTCAATGTACACACCACCCTGGTCCTTGGACTGAGGACTACCAGGCACATTGATAGAGCCGCTAACGAGGGTAACCCGATTAGGGTTTGTGGCTGTGATTTGACTCTCCTGCGCTTATCAGCCTCATCAACTGAAGTCACTTCTGATCTGGTCTCGTACCTGGTACATATCTCCCGAAGTCCAACCCTCAGCAATGGCAAACTGAACTGGAATATCCTGTCGCTTGAGATGTCCCCAGCTCCAGGGTGTATTCTTGGTCACCCAGTGGTTGTTGGAGCCGTTGTTCAGAGAACCCTGATTCTCCTGGTAGCCATTGCTACCAGCTACCATGCACTGAATGGCGTCACTCCAGTCACCGCCCTTATGACCCAGATACCAAGGAAGCAAGGTCTTGGTATCGTTGGACTGGCTGGGATCGACAACTCTGGCGACTGTTAGAAGCATTCTGGTTGATATTGTATCTGGACTTACTGGTGCCAAACTGAATTCCCATCGGGGTTGACCTGAACATTGGGATCATTGAAGCCACGGACTCCAGCCATGGTACCAAAGTACTGGAGATATGGAGTGAGCAAGATGAAACTGTTCAGTATGACAGGGGAACTTACACTGTCCCACGAACGGTTTTCCTGCATGAAGAGGACTACATGCTCAATGTCTTTCAACGATCCAGCCGTCACAGTGCTGCTTCCTAGCAGCACTGCTAGAGTTATACCTCCAAGTAACTTGGAAGTCATAATGGATATTGAAGAGTGATGTGTCGTAAGAAGGAAGGAGAAACCGACTACTACATGTACCTATACCCCCACAAGAAGTGAGACCCGCCTATACCCGACCTCGGAGCTCTCTTGGTCTCCAGATGAAAGGTTGCATGAGATCCATGGTACTATAGCTCGAAAAGGAAGCACGAGTCGGAAGTCTGCGATCAGAGCGCAGGGATGGGCTGGCATTCCTGGAGTGTCGATCGTAACGTGCATAAGCGATGTATCGGGGTTCGTGCGTAGAACTATAGAAGAAACACCGAAATCGTAAACATTTGATGTTATAGCGGGATGTACCTGGTGATCGGCCAATGTGATCTGGTTGGGGCTCCACGTGAAGAATTGACCCACGGGTGTGGCCAACGCTAAAGCGAAGTATACTTGCGGCAGGAACAGCGACTGTTTACTTCGGGCATAGTCTCTTTTTTCATGGATGACCACCATAATTGAGGATATTCTGATTGATTGCTTCAGTGCACGTGGGTTGCATGTCTTTCTGCAAGGTCGCAGTCTTGATTCAGATGTGCATTCCCCTTCCCAGCAAGGGCGGCATGAGGCATGAGGTCACTTTCCGGACTTATCGGTGCTCCGTGTTATTTCTGCAACACCCATGATGCTCTAGTTGCTTCTACTGTATTTGAAAGACAGAGGTAGAGCACTAGAGCAGTCGGCGGACTGTCCGCACTCACCCTGAGCAACCTCGAACTCAACAGATGCCGAATCAAGCCCGGCCATGGCCGATCGTGACCTGGTCATTGGTCGCATGTTTCCTAATCGGGCTTGCATACCTACTCCAATCAACTCAGTTCTCATCTGCGCCTTTGATCCTGACCGGAAAGCATCAACACCTCCAAAAAGACCAGGAAATCGCAACGCGCCCAAGAATCGAACTTCACTCAGAGGATCATGTGTACCGAGCGCCGGTGACACAGTACCTGGACTGGCATATTACAGTGGACCACCGCAGGCCGGATGGTGTACTGAAGCGGGTCTATCTCATCAATGGTGAGTGCGCATCTGGGGTGAAGTTGTGTTTTTGGGCTGACCGGAGGATATTGAATTAGACCTGTTTCCTGGCCCGACGGTTGAGGCCCGCTCTGGTGATACCTTGATCATCACTGTTGAGAATGGGCTGCTAGATGAGTCGGTTACGCTTCACTGGCATGGCCTTCATGTTGCCAGTATGTACTTGCAGTATCGGAACTTGAAGTTTTAGAGCTGACCGCCTCAGATTCTATGGACGGGGCTGCCGGAGTTTCTCAATGTCCTATTTCCCCCGGGAGTCAATTTGTATACAATTTGACAATTCCATCCGATCAAAGTGGTACTTTTTGGTATCATGCTCATTCGGGGGTCTCGCGAGCCGATGGCCTTTATGGTGGGCTAATTGTTCATGCGCCGGCTTCAAAATCGACCGTTCGAGGCTTGATGGCCCAGAAAGAGGATAATGATGAGCCATACACTTATGAAAAAGAGCTTCTGCTTCTTATCGGCGACTGGTATCATCGGCCTGCAAGTGAGGTCCTTGAGTGGTACATGGACCCTGGGAACTTTGGGAATGAGGTATGGCCTGATAGTTATATCAAGCGTAATGTGTCATTGGTCACTAATGAGCAAACCTACTAGCCTGTTCCTGATTCTCTACTCATCAATGGAGTGGGACGCTTTGACTGCAGCATGGCTGTTCCTGCACTGCCGGTGGATTGCATTAAGGGTATGAACTGGTCAATCATGGACCTCGTTCCCGATATGACATATAGGATACGTGTTGCAAACACTGGGTATGTGCTTCTATCTTCAAAAAAAAAAAAGAGAATCAGTTAACCATTTCTAGCGCACTTGCTGGGTTCACTCTCTCCTTCAGCCATCACGTACTGGATCTTATGCAGGTGGATAGTATTGATGTACAGCGTCCGGAACAGCGAAATACCAATTCTGTTGGGATCCTGTATCCCGGACAGCGCATGGACTTTATCCTTCGGCCGTCGTCGCAGAGCACCAACAAGCAGCCATATGTGACGGTTCAATTAGATCAAAAGTATGTACATTTAGCACATACACCATGAAGTTCCTGCTAACAACTAATCAGCTGCTTCAAGTACGCCAATCCAGCATTGAACCCTGATCAAACATTCCCAATTAATGATCATCCAACTTCCACTTTCAATACCAGCTCCCAGCCACCGGTGGTTATCAACCATCTCAACATCCAAGAAGTACCATCCGCACCCTCGATCCTAAACTCACTTCCACCAACAGCAGAACAAACACACGTCATCTACACTAAGATCCAAAAGATGGCCCGCTACTCCAACAAACCATTCGGCTATATCAACCAAACAACCTGGAAACCACAACAACATCCACCAGCACCGCTGACCACTTTACCTCGTACAAAATGGGATAAGAACCAATTTACAATTACTACAGGACCGGACTCAGTATGGATAGACCTAGTAATCAACAACCTAGACGAAGGATCCCATCCATTCCACCTGGTATGAAAAGAATATTCCCCTTGCTCTCCCATCCGACCAAAAAAACACACCAGCACAATCTAACAAACCCATACTGAAGCATGGCCACCACTTCTACATCCTAGCAACATATCAAGCAAGCTCCGGCTGGGGCTCCTACAACCCCTTCGCAGATAAATCACCACCACACGCAGGTTCAGACCTGGAAAGGGACTCCGGCTCATCTACATCCTTATCCCACGACCAGCCAGACCAAGCCACAGAAGACGAAATCAACCCAAACCAAAACCCAAACATTTTCAGCCCGTACGACCTCTCCCGGGCTGCACTACGTGACACGGTCAACATCCCAAGTCGCGGGTATGCCGTGCTCCGATTCCGGGCCGAAAACGTTGGGGTTTGGCTTTTGCATTGTCATGTTCTTTGGCATTCTGTTACCGGGATGGCTATGTTGATTGATGTTGGAAATGGAAGTGAGTTGGGAGTTGGTGGTGGTGATGGTGATGGGCAAGTCTGTTCTGATTCTCCAGTGTCGGGGTAACAGGGCTACCTCCTGCTATCTACTAAATAAGGGCCTCTCTAGCTATGTTGCTAGGTTAGTTACTGGGGTTACTAGCAACCGTTTAGTAGCAATATTACAAGGTAACGATCAACCCAATTGAAGCTCTTTTTCAGCATAGGCTGTAAGAATTCAGGCAGTCAAATGATTCAATAAATATTTCTAGCACAATAAAAAGCACTTTTAGCGAAGATGCCATACATGCATGGCGATGAAGCAAGGTTCCCAAAAGATCCTAAGTTCTACGGGAGCACTTGGAATTTCGGAGGGTCTAGCTATCTTAGCAGATAGAGAGAAGCGTAGAATAGAGCAAGGCACCGAATCATGAGCTCTTTGTTTGCTCGAAATTCGATAAGTGAATCAAACAAACCTTTCACATGCACTTGTCAAGGCCGATGACGTGCATCGATCCGAGTCTCCTTTAGATGTATAACAGCAATGTAATGTACAACAGCTACATTGCTGTTATAGGGTTTGTCAAGATAACAAATATTCTGCTATACCGTCACGAGGCTTAATATATAGGCCGATGCCATTATTTTGCTTCTTTTTGGGAAAAGCCTGGATTTGGGGGCGCTCATAGATCTCAGTAACGAGTTCCTAGATAGCATTCATATCTTCTCTAATGCCGCGAGTGCAGAGGATCTGCCTAAGCCAAGGTAAACAGAGAAAAGGGTCGATCTGCTAGTGACATACTAATACTAAAGAAAAAGACCTAGGTTTAAGTACACACGTTCGCATATTCTGTGCGCAGAGCGAACGACTCATAACGCCAGTAGCGAGCCAAATGAGGGAAAACGAGAGGTATTACAAAAATGTGCAGCGAGAGAGCTGTCATATATCAAGCCCCGAGGAAACCAAAAAGGAAGACCAGCTTCGCCCTTCAGGATAGGATACAAAGAGAAAGAGAGAAAACGAGGAATTTACGTAGATGCACTAGCCCACTCGACGACTTCCAAAGCGCACATGACGAGGACGAGGGTTGACGGGAGGATCCTGTAGAAAGAGAGTAGGTTAGCAGTCATGTCACGAAGAATGAGCAGGGGAGAAAGCTCCTGCACTGAAACTGAGCTGAACTTACCAGACAACATAGCTCTGGAAGAGAAGCTTTGACATAGCCCCAACATAAACGTTATTAATCTGGCAAATTTGAGCCAATTGCAACGCCGACGGCGCGCCAGTAAGCAAGAAGCAGACAATAACGAAGATCGGATCGTCGAGAATACTAATCGGCACGAATTTAGCCGTAAGCGCCAAAAGCGGTGCCATGATAATAGTCGGCATCAGCATGCGCGCCACCAACGAAGCGATAATCAATTTGCGCTCTTCGCGGGGATGTTCCATATCCTCAAGCGCCTCTTCCGGCAGAGTGTTCCGCGCCAAGTTCGCGCCCAGCACGACCAAGATAAGTGGCACGGCAACCTGTCCATTCTGATCGATTGCACGGGTTACCGAGTTACGGATAAAGGTTCCATCGTCAAAGAAGAGTCGTTGCAGAGCGGGTACTGAGGCGACGATAATTGAGACTAGCATTGCCCACAGAGGCGGGTTCATGAAATCCCATAAGCCATTGACGAAGCGGCGGGCGCCGCGGCTGGTTGATGAGAGACCTTTTTGGAGCTTGGGTGGGAGGCGTGCTTGGAGCTCGTTCGTCTTCTTCTCCCACCAGCGCCCTTGGCGATCTCGGGATTTGCGCAGAGATGATTTCCAGCGCTGGACACGGGTTTGATCTGCCTCTTGGGCTTCCCGGGCTGTGATTTCTACGTCGGGGAATTGGAGGATGTCGCCCCGGGAGCTTTGGCGCGGAAGGAAGGGGCCGGTTGGTGGTGGTCCGATTACGGATGGGGTATCATCCGAGTCTGCGCCGTCGGAGTGGGCGGAGGAGAGCTTGGAGTAGGAATATGCACGTGTTGACACGGGCGTTTGGTCTCCGGATTGGAAGTCGCGTGAGGTGTGCCCGTGTTGCGCATGGTGTAGATCGTCTGAGCTCTGCGTCCGGACGAGCGGTTCGTCTGGGTCTGTTTGGGCGGGGTTGTCGGTGTAGCGCGCCTGGCCCTGTTCAATGACTGAGTTATCTGTCACTTCGCGCTCTGTTTCCTCCAGGTATCGGTCCTTGGGGGCGAGGAGAATGTGGTATCCCCAGCTCCAGCGCACGAGTTGGCCCAGTTGTTGGAAGATAAGGAGGTAGAGGATTCCACGCGCGGCGACTTCGTCATCGTTGTCATTTGGAATCTGGTCCCAGTGAAGGCCTTTCAGAGTTGCTGAGAGCGATACCACGAGGGAGATGGGTAGGGAGTTTGAATTGCCGAAGACCTATTGGGATTCTTATCAGTAACGCGTCTCGTATGATGTCACAAATCACATACCGCCATGGCAGCCACAAAATTGGACTGGCGTTTCTTGAAGCCACAGCATTTTGTAACGACCCAGGAACAGAAGTATGACACGAAGGTCTGGACGACGAAGATGACAGGGATGATAGCCAGGTCCGTCAGCTTCTCGGCGGTCAATTGGGAGCCCAATTTTGTGAAAACTGTAACTGTCAGCTTTGCCGATCACAAGACTCATCTCCTTTTCGGGGAGAGCTTCAGGAACGGTTTCCATACTAAGACAAGGAGTGAACAGAGTCACGTTGAGGTTCGCCACGAGCTTCTGGGCATCGGCATCAAACATGCCCTGGCGGGCGGCGATATAGCCAGGCAGACTGACACAGACAACTTCCAGCACGGCCTCAAAGACGAGCAGCACTAAATGAAAGAACGAGGGGTGGCTGGAGTGGGCGCCTTCCGACAAGAAGCCGCTGATGCCCATCGGGGCTTGAATGGCATTGACATTCTGAAATGACCGCGGCAAGTTAAAGACGGCCATGAGTTGGAAGTATCACGATTGTCCTTGAGAGAGAGGACGGGAGTTGTAGAAAGGAAGAAAGAAGAAAGGCTGACGACATTCCTGACAGGGATCTTGGCAATCTCGCCCACGTTGATAGTTCCTTGGATAAGCTCCCTCTCCACAGTGGCTGTGATGGGGCATTGTTATTCCGACGGTCTGACATATGAATGGCGCAATACAGGCAAGTGGTATATACTACAACATCCTAGTTTTTGTGCTACAATGTCTTGAAACAAACATACTAAATATACATCACAGTCAAGGATTGTTTCAAGAGTGCAAGAGATGAGTGACGCGAGCGGCAAAATGCCAAGGGGTGGTCAGTGCTTTGATAA